>NC_141338.1:23628641-23978641 GCF_037954235.1 Aulostomus chinensis | reverse complement strand
ACAAGTTATCAAAGCGACACGATGTAGGACATGAGATGAATGCGATTCAGTTAAAGATGTTCAGAGATGCATCAGTCTTGGGTGAATTTGACTGTTCTTCCATCTGTCCAAGAGTCAGAATCAAAAACAACTCAGGAGAGTCTGTTTTCATCTATTTGGTGTAAATCATAAACAGCAATTACTTGTTAAAGTAGCTGACTGTCATCAATCACTCACAAAGTGCTTCACAAATTAAAAACATATGACGACAAAGACACAAAACACTACAAAAATAGAAAACTTGGCCCTCCAATTCCCCACATATGTGCACCAATTAAATAAATGCAATGTGGGTAAGTACAAGATGCGTTACAGTCAATTTGTTTTTCATAAATAATTATGGAGTTTGGCTACATTGCATGATACAGCAGTTTTGCTCTTACCTACAAGAACGGTGGCTCTGCGATTCTCCCTCTGCAGGAAGTAGTCAAGAAGGCGCACAGTGCAGGTCATAGCCAGGTCCTTAAAGGCAAAGGTGCTTCCATGGAAGAGCTCCAGCACTGAAAGACCATCTTTCAGCTGAACAATTCGAACAACCTCAGGCACAGAGAATCCAGACAGGGCTGCATCCATCAAAGCTAGGACAGGGAAAGTTCTGTTGCAATGAAAGAGGTTTTCACAGTATTTAAAGTATTTTGCTGTTCCGTGTTTTTCTTTATATTGAATAATAAACGTATAATATTGTAAGACCACACCTGTGGACAGGGCCTCTTTCGTAAGGTTAATGTCATAGTCCCGTTTGGGCCGTGTGTATTTAGTTGTTGACATCTAGTTTTGAACTCATTTTTAATTTTCCTATTTTTCATTTGTGTCTAGTTTGTGTTTGTCCTGTTTTAATTAACTCTAGTCAATTCCTTTTTATATTTTGAAAGCTCCTCCAGTGCCTTAGTCTCCTATGATATTTCCTGTCTGTCAGTTTCCTGCCTTTTTTATGTAATCACCTGTCTCGTCAGTTCATCGATCCTTGTCAGCTACAGCCAGGCTCCTAAAGTTTCTTGCCCAATCTGCTCCTTCCCTGCCCATGTTTTCTCCCATCTGTTTCTTATTGCCTCATTAGTGGCGTGGATATTTAAGTGTGGTTGTCTGTCAGTTCTTTGTCAGATCCTCATGTCCCTTTACTTCTGTCATCATGTCCTTTACCTCACTTGTTGCTCTCGCCTGTGTGTTCAATTTTGTTTATTACAAGTTTTTTGAGTTCTACGTGTCCTACTTCACCTCTGCATTCGGGTCCTGCTCTTCACTACTTCCATGACAGTTAATACAGTCCATTAAAGTAGCAGTAACTAAACCCCTTCACAAAAAAAACAACCCTGGATCCAGAAGTTCTACCAACTACAGACCAACATCACATCTTCCTTTTCTCTCCAAGGTTCTGGAGAAAGCAGCTGCTAAACAGCTCTGTGACTTCTCCACAGCAACAGCTGATTGGAGGATTCAGTCAGGTTCCAGGTTCATCCTAGCACAGAAACAGAACTAGTCAAAGGTACCAGTGACCTCCTACTGGTACCAGATGAGGGACTGGTCTCTGTGCTGGTCTGATTAGATCTCAGTGCAGCTCTGATACCATTGACCACCATATCCTTCTACAGAGACTGGAACCTGTCACTGGTATTAAAGGAACCAAACTAAACTGGTTCAGGTCATATTTACTAGGTCATCTCAGTTAGTACTAACTAATGATAACCCCTCTGAGACCACTACAGTCAGTTCTGGTGTTCCACAAGGGTCTGTGCTTGGACCAGTCCTCTTCACCCTATACCTGCTTCCTCTAGGTCACATGATCAGGAAACACTCCATTAATGTTCACTGCTATGCAGACGACACTCAGCTGAACTCATCAATGATCCACATGGAACAAACCAGCTGACTAAACTGGAGGCCTGTCTGAAGGACAGAAAACATGGAGGACCATCATTTCCTTTATTAAACTCTGATAAACTGAAGTTATTGTGCTGGGCCCAAACACCTGAGGACCACCTGATCTGATGAGACAGGTACCCTGGACTAGTCTGCTGACTAAACTGGATGCCTGTCTAAAGGACATAAAAACATGAAGGAGTCATAATATCTTAATACTAAATTCTGACAAAACTGGAGGTATCGTGCTGGGCCCACAACACCTTAGAAACACCACCATGGAAAATTATTCAAAACCAAAGAAAACAGATAATTTATCGTTTTTTTTTTTTTATCTTGATAGAGACATTTTTCACAGCTCACCCTCCAGGTCCTCTCTTGGAATCAGCATAGTAGGAATGAACAGTGAGGCAACTTCAACCACCAATTTGGTGAAGGGGAGCTCCGTCCAACACTTCAGGGTGTTTAGGCTGAGCACAGGCAAACTCTCCGGCATAAACATCCCACCATCTGGAGCATAACCTGAAAAGAGCACATCCCGGAAGTCCCATCCATGGACACCACCACGAGTACTGCAGTACAGCATTGGCCAAACCTGTGAGAACAGACTAGTGTCACATTGAGACATGGCAGATGAGCACCTACAGACACATGCGCGCGCACACACACACACCCTAATGATACAAAATAAAGAAGATATTTCTTTTTCTATTTCTTTTTCCTCCTGTTGTTTCATGAGGGGGAATCCCACCGTATGAGGCACCTCTGCTGGACAACTTTCCAATGGCACCCAGACAGTGATTGTGTTAGGGCAGAAGCATGTGGTCAAACAATAGAACGCACTTGGGCAGCTTGCTGCCATTTACCACAATCATAAAGGCTGGGGGCAGGAGGGAAGTACATGGTACTTGTGTGTGTGTGTGTGTGTGTGTGTGTGTGTCATCTTGTGGCTCTAACGGTCATAATAACAAGAAAGATGCAATGTTTTCAGACCTCAAATTAAGCAAAGAAAACAAGTTCATGCTCACTTTTAAACAACATAATACTCATGTTTCACTTAGGAAGACTTCAGAAATCAATATCAGGTGGAATAACCCAACTTTCAGTCACAGCTTTCATCCGTTGTGGCATGCTATCCACCAGTCTCTTATTAGTCTTTGGGGACTTTATACCACTCCTGGTGCAATGAATCAAGCAGCTGAGCTATGTTTGATGGCTTGTGACCGTCCATCTTCCTCTTGATCACATTTCAGAAGTTTTCAACAGGGTTCAGGTCTGGAGCCTGTGCTGGCCATGACAGGCTCTTGATCTGGTGGTCCTTCACACCTTGATTGTACTAGTTGGGTAGCATGGAGCATTATCCTGCTGGAAAAAAAACAACCCTCAGAGTTGGGGAACATTTTTAGAGCAGCAGGAGGTGTGTTTTCTTCCAGGATAATCTTGTATGTGGCTTGATTCATGCGTCCTTTATAAAGCCAAATCTGCCCGATACCAGCCTTGCTGAAGCACCCCCAGATTATCACTGATCATCGGCCTAATTTTAAAGTGGGGGTGAGACATTGTGGCCTGTAGGCCTCTCCAGGTCTCTAACCATTAGAGGACCAGGTGTTGGGTAAAGCTGAAATTTGGACTCACCAGGGAAGATGACCTTACTCCAGTCCTCTCTGGCCCAATCCTTATGGGCTTTTTCTTTTTCAAACCTCATCCTGGCCCATTCTCGCCATGAACTTCACCCCACCTGCCATTTACCATTCTTTTTGTAGGTCACGTGATGTCATCCTACGGTTGCTAAGTGACATTCGAATGAACTGATGGCCATTCTGGTAATTGTAGGGCTGCGTTCGCCCTCTGCTGGTCATTACACCGCAAAAGCAGCAGCATTGACTTCTGAAATGTACATACAAGTGTTAAAATAACACTTTCTGGTGTGTATCCCATAGGAGACCAGAGAAAGTGTTTAAATGAAGTCCAATGAAGTTGTTTTGTGTCTGCTGATGTTGCTGTGTGGCTTTGCTGTCCCGAGTCTGCTGCTTGACCTTGTTCTTCAGAACCACCGTCGAAGAATGAATCCACCTGATGCTCACTGAATCCCTTTGCTAGTAAAGCCAGAACTGAGCCCTTTTTCACCTTGGGCTTTAATTTTTATATTAATTGGTTTTCGCTTTAATTCGCTTCATGAGTGAATGGAAACAGAATAGAGGAGAGGGAGAGAGAGAGAGTGTGTGTGTGTGGCAGTAAAGTAGGTGCTATTTATTCCTTACTATGAGCAGTACATTGATTACACCAGTTGCCTTAACACTGACCTCGATTTGTGTTGTTGGCAGGTCGTATGTGTCCGAGGATTCTTTTCTATCGAGTCGGTAAGTCGCTGAACGGTCAGTTCAACCCTCCGGTGTGAGCAGGTTTTTTACCAGTCGACCGTGTTACCTCCAAACCGCAGCTACTTCTTCATCTCAACGACGCCTGGCTACGCTTGCGCTTCCGAGTTCTCCCAGTAAAGCGCGCTGGTGCGTCGTCTTTCTCCAGTAATGGCAACTATACTTGATTGTCATTTGCACTGAGGACAGCGGTGTCAGGCAGCGCACGGTGCGTCATGTTGGTGATGTGCGGTGTGTCGGCAGCGCGGGCATCAAATAATTAAAATTCTAAATAATACACAGGCGCAGAGCTTCCACATTTGGTTGATGGTTGTGAGGACCATTTCATTTCAACATGCACGCCATTTTGGAGCTCGCCACTCTATTAGCTGCAGCATGTGACGCACAGGGTCATCTCAACGCAAGTCAGTCACACAGGCGCTCACAACTAATGGCAGCGAATGAGACAACATCATTGTGTCTGGCAACACATGATCGGGTTGCCAACCGTACCTCGAAAAACGGAATCGTCTTATGTATAGTAACAAAACTACCCGTCCCGTTGAGCTGTAAAGGGATGCACTTTGTATTACCGTGACAAACAAAAACAGCCGGTAAAAATTTCAACGGAATTTTTACGCTTTGTATGAAAATTTACGGTAAACTTGTTCTCAGGCCTCTCCTCAAGTGTGACCAATGAACTGACAGCACACTCACACCGGAGCCATAGAGTTGCAACACGCTCTGACGTCGCCGCTTGAGCGGTCACGTGGTTCGTGTACGCCTCAACAGTTCCTAATAGAGCGGCAGCTGCCCACAGACAGCTGTGATTGGTGGGCACATATCAATAAAAACTGTACACAAGTATACTTCCAGCCGTTGTTGCACTGCGTCGGATTGGCCGGCAGTGGCTTTAAGTTTTTTTTAAGAATGAGGCCTGAGACGGAAGTAAAATTTGCAAACACCACAGTGACATTTATTTTCCTTTGCAAAAGACACCAACACTCCACTTGCATTAAAAAACAAAAACCTGGCTGCGTTTTATACCGTCCAGCAGCAGGAAATTAGACAGACCAGCCCACCATGTGTAGGTGAGACCACAACCATATTCCTCCATAAACATTAGCATAAAACCCACCATCTCAATAGAACAACTCGAATAAATATTTACATACATATAAATTACTACGTTGACTCAATAATACATCCACATGCATTGCCTTCTACATGAACATTGCCGGTGCCTGTCCTTCCCCCCTACTGTAGGATTAATAGTTTGCTCCTAGAGCTCTTAAAGAGCTTCTTTTGGCCAGTCTCACCCTTTTGCCAGGAAAAGGTGAGTACTGCCATTACTCACTGAAACTGCCACACACGAATTAAATGACTTAAAACACACAGATGAAACAAACACAAAATACTGTACCATGCCTTGCACAGTGACTACCACTGACTGACACTGGGTTTTATTTTTACACAGGCAGGATGGCCAGTCCCCCTGTGCTTCCCAGCCCCCCCCCCCCCCGGAACTTCCACATGGCACCTAAAATATTTGTAATGTTTGTAACTTCAATAAACGTCATCACCAACATGTGTGCCTATTATTCTATGTACTGCTCATATCAACACAAATACAACATTCAATTATTCATTTAGGTAATGGAACCCCTGGTCTCCATTACATTCCTCCATCCCTCTCCCAAGACTACAGTACTTCAATCCTCATACATGCGGGATAAACAATCAGCCACCAGGTTAGACCTCCCCGCCCGATACCATACTGTAAAGTCATAGGGTTGCAAGAAGAGGTACCATCTTGCAATGCGCATGTTTGAGTCTTTCATCTGGTGGAGCCACTTGAGTGCTCGATGATCCGTCTCCAGGACAAAGTGACGGCCCAAGAGATAGTATCACAATGACTCCACAGCCCACTTCATTGCGAGGCACTCTTTCTCCACTGTGGAGTACCTTGTCTCCCTGTCCCGAAGCTTTCGGCTGAGGAAAACCACTGGACGCCTCTCTCCATCCACCTCCTGCAGAAGCACCGCCCCTAGGCTGACTCCAGAGGCATCTGTCTGCAGTATGAATGGCTGTGTGAAGACAGGACTGTGAAGAACTGAGTCACTGGTGATGGCTGCCTTAAAGTCATTGAAGGCCCTGTTACAGTCCTCACTCCATCTGACCTTATTCGGGGCAGCATTTTTTGTCAGATCAGTAGGAGGTGCTGCTCTATCTGCAAAATGGGGAATAAACTTGCTGTACCACCCCATCAGTCCCACAAAAGCATGCACTTTCCTCTTGGTTGTGGGCACTGGGCATGCATGAATTGCCTCCACTTTCGCCATCTGAGGCTTGACCACTCCATGCCCCACCACATAACCCAGGTACTCCACCTGCCTCTGAGCCAGCATACACTTGTGAGGGTTGATGGTGAGGCCAGCTGACTTGATCAGATGGAGAATGTGTCGCAGGTGAGCCAAACATGACCACATCGTCCAGGTATGCTGCAGCAAACTCTGATACCTCTCTCAAGACTTGATCCATGAGTCGCTGGAATGTTGCTGGCGCCCCCTGGAGGCCAAAGGGCATCACCTTGAACTGAAACAATCCGAGCAGTGTTTTGAAGGCTGTCAGTTCCTTCGCCTCCCGTGCCAGGGCCAGCTGCCAGTAACCTTTGCTCAGGTCAAGAGTTGTGATGAACTTGCTTCCCCCCACTCTCTCCAACAGCTCATCAATGCGGGGCAAGGGATAAAGGTCAAATTTGGAGACAGCATTCAGATACCTGAGGTCAATGCAAAACCTCAGAGACCCATCCTTTTTGGGGACCAGAACAATTGGACTGCACCATTCACTTGTTGATGTTTCAATAACTCCTTGCTCCAACATCAGCTCAACCTCCTTCTTGAGCAGTGGCACCAACCGTTCAGGAATTCTGTAGCACTTCCTGTGAGGTGTAGCATTATCTTTCAGATGTACTTTGTGCTGTACCAGAGTTGTGAAACCTGATTTCTCTTGAAACAACTCTGGCTCCAGGGGAGGTCTTATATCCTCCGGCTGGGAGAGCTCAAGATGGGATAGAGATACTGAGGCTGGCTCTGTAATGTTTATTGGAAAGAACTGCTCAACCTCTTCTTCATCTTCGACCACACGAACAAAGAACTGTTCCTTGACTGGCTGTTCATGTGATGACTGCTGGACAGGCTGCTGTAGTGGGACCTGGAAATCCTTCAAAAGGTTCACATGAAAGATTTGATGTTTCTTCTTCCTGTCAGGCATGTATAGTTGATAGGTTACCCTTCCCAGCTGTTTTGTGACTTGGTAGGGCCCCTGCCACTTGGCCAGCAGCTTACTGTCACTCGAAGGAAGCAACAGCAACACCTGCTGTCCTTGTTGAAAAACTCTCTCCCTGGCCTTTTTGTCATACCAGGTCTTCTGATTGGTTTGTGCAGTCCTCATGTTCTGCTGTGCCAGCACATTCATTTGTTCCAGTCTCTCTCATTTTCACAACATACGTAACCACATTCTCTCCAGCTGCAGTTGGGTTCTCCCAGTGGTCTCTCAGCAGGCCTAGTGGCCCCCTCACTTGGCAACCATACTATTGCGGCTTCCTGCACGATCCTTTTAGCCGCTGAGAATGGGAGGTTGGGTCCTCATCTTCGTAGATTTATGACGCGCTCCCAGAGGCCAAGCTGACAGAAACGCTGAGATCCAAAGGCGTTTTGGTGCATTTATTATAAAAGAACCTGCACAGAGCCATCACAGCGCATCAAGGATGGATTCATGAAAAAATGAAAACAGTGGATTAATCAGGAAAAAGGGTGATGAATGAATGAGTGGGTCGCGGTCAACAAAAACTACGGCTACTACCCAACCCTGACTCTCTCTCATCTGTGTTCCCGGTGAGTGCCCACCTTTACGCACTCGCACCTCTGCACGCACACACGCCTACTCCCCCGTGAACCAACCCCTATGCAACACACACACACTCAAGCACACCATGCCCCTCCTTCTTTGACTGTATGTCTTCTACACACCAGCCCCTAATTATTAGGTCTCACATAATAATTCACATTTCAAAGCACAAAAGGAGACATAATAAAGCATCATATCAATCTCAAAACAATGCAAAAATACCTAATAGATCACTCAAGTCCATGAATAAACCAGTTAGCAGAATATTCCCTTTTCTGATCGTCTTTCTGATTAGCTAGTACAAAGTCCAGACCACGTCCGAAAAAAACACAAATCCTCATGGAGGTCAGCAATGTCCTCATGCTGCCTCCTCGTTCTCCAGCAACAAACACACCTTGGATATGGGTCTGTCCAAGCAACTCGTTCTTGTCTTAATCCGAACTTGACAAACAAATCCCTTGCGATCTGGAAAGGTTTGCAAGACACGTCCCATAACCCAGGAATTACGAGGTGCGGTACTGTCTATAAGCAAATCTAGATCTCCTGCGACAAGGTTTCTCTGGACTCCAATCCATCTCTGTCGTTCCTGTAACAGAGGCAGGTACTCCCTTGTCCAACGCTTCCAGAACAGATCAGATATGTACTGAACTTGTCTCCATCTGCTCTGTGTGTACAGGTCTCCTGCTTGGAACTCTCCAGGTGGTAATGAAGGCTGGCTTTTAAGCAGTAACAGGTGGTTCGGTGTCAGTGCTTCCAGATCATTAGGATCAGTGGAGGCCTTAGTGATGGGCCTGCTGTTAATAATGGCTTCCACTTCACAGAGAACCGTGTGGAGTCCCTCCTCATCCAAGCATTGTACCTTGAGGGTGGAGTTCAAGACTTTCCTCACTGATCTGATCAGCCTTTCCCACACTCCTCCATGATGTGATCCAGCAGGGGGGTTGAACGTCCATTTGATGCCCTTTTGGAGTAACACATCGTGCACCTGTGCCTGGTTCCACTATGCAATTGCTGCCTTTAGCTCACGTTCTGCTCCCACAAAATTTGTTCCATTGTCAGAGCGCAGCTCATGAACCTGTCCTCTTCTTATATATAAAATGCCTCAGTGCATTTATGAAGGAGTCGGTATCCAGAGAAGATGCCACCTCAATGTGAATAGCTCTCAATGCAAGACAGGTAAATAGGACACCATACCTCTTCACATTACTCCTCCTGCTCCTGACTTCAATGGGTCCAAAGTAGTCAACCCCCACACAAGTGAACTGAGGTTCATCAGGCTTGAGTCGGTCTGTGGGCAAGTCTGCCATCTGCTGGTAAACTGGAGTGGCATTGAGTCTTCTGCAGATGGTACACCTAGACAGAACTTTCCTAATGGCAGTGCTTACGCCTGTCATCCAGTATTTCTCCCTGAGCTTGGACAACATGTGGTTGTGGCCGCTGTGTCCTACCTCTTGGTGTATATTTCTCAGCAGCAAGGTAGAAATATGAAAGTCTTTTGACAGAATGATAGGATGCTTCGACTCCAAAGGCAGTGCTGCTTTACTAAGCCGTCCTCCCACACGCAAGACTCCATCCTCCAGCCTTGGACACAACTTGTACAGGTGACTAATTCTCTTGACATTTTGTCCTTTTTCCAGACACAAGAGCTCCTCAGAAAATTTTCTCCTCTAGCAAAACTGAATTATTGCCAGCTCAGCCCTTTTAATGTCCTCCGCTATAAGAGCTCCCAGGACACCTGTGCTCCTTTCCTCCTCCCGCATTCTCTGCTGCAGCATGCTCTCTTCATTCTGATTGGCTTTTATCCCTTTTCTCTTACTGACACAAGACCACAACCATTCCTTATATTTCAGCCACCATGCCACAGCTTTCTTCAGTCGGACCCACAAGGAATAATAATAGATTAGGTGAGTAGTGGGATCCTCTCCAATTTGTACAGTATTGACACCAACACCTTTCTTGACCTCTGGATCATCCTGGGAAAGATGTCTCACAGGCTCAGGGTTCACAGGCCATTCTGTTTCAGGCTGACAAAGAAACGGAGGTCCCGTTAACCAGAGTCTGTCCCTCAAAAATGCTTCCACTTTGACCCCTCTTCATGCTGTGTCTGCTGTATTTAAAGCTGTATTCACATACCTCCACTGAGCAGGGTGAGATGATTTTAATATCTCTGAAACACGATTAACAAAAAACACTTTAAATCGGGAACTTTCATTGTTAAGGTATTTCAACACAGAAGCACTATCAGTCCAAAACACAGATTCCTGGAGACTCATGTGTAGCTCTTTCTTCCACAGGAGATCCATGCGACTGGCCATTGTTGCAGCAATCAGTTCCATTCTTGGAATTGTAACTGTCTTCAGTGGGGCAACACGAGCCTTTCCCATGATAAAAGCACTGTGCATTTGGAGGTGCTCATTTTGTAACAGCAGGTAAGTCACAGTACCATAGCCTTCCTCAGAGGCATCGCAGAAATGGTGCAACTGTGCAGTAATAACATCTCCAAACTCCATTGGTTTTAGACATCTGGGTAGCTCAAAGTTGTCCAGTAGATGGAGCCCTTGCACCCACTTAAGCCACTCTTTGGAGACAGTCTCCGGTATGTGCTCATCCCAACCAACTCCTCTTCTGCACAAATCCCTCAAGATCCTTTTTGCTGTCAACACAAGGGGACTTAACATGCCAAGAGGGTCATAAATAGAGCTTACAATTGAAAGGATGCCTCTACGGTTGAGTGGTCTGTCCTTCCATACAATTTTGAATTTGAAGGTATCTGATTTAACGCACCACTCTACACCCAGCACTCTTTCAATAGGCACACATTCCTGGTCCAGGTCCAACTGCCCCACACCTTTAGCTCTGCAGGGTTCTGGGATAGCCTTGAGCACTTCCGATCTGTTACTGTGCCACTTAGTCAAACAGAATCCCCCTTTAGCACACAGAGACATGAGCTCATGACAGAGGGTCAGCGCTTCCTCTTCTGTTGCAACTGCCACCAAACAATCATCCACATAAAAGCAATGCTGCAGCTTGTCCACTGTCTCCTTCTTATGCTCATGTCCAAAATCCTCAGCACATTTCCTGAGGGCGTAGTTGGCACAGCTAGGGGAGGATGTAGCCCCAAAAAGACGTACCTTCATCCTGTATTCAGATGATGCTTGGTTCAAGTCTCCTTGTGGCCACCAGAGGAATCACAGTAGATCAGCATCATCGGGGGGTACTTGCACTTGGTGAAACATAGCTTCTATATCACCCATTATGACCACAGGTTCCCTCCTAAACCTGGTCACAACTCCAATTAATGAGCTGGTTAGATCAGGCCCTTGCAGCAACTCTTCATTCAGAGATTGTCCTTTGTAACTGGCACCACAATCAAACACAACTCTGAGTTTTCCCTTTGTCGGGTGGTAGACACCATGGTGTGGTATGTACCAGACCCTGCCACCACGTCTTTCCAGCTCTGCATCAGGAACTCTTTCAGCATAGCCTTTACCAAGTAGGTCATTAATAAAGGTGTTATATTCCTTGTAAAATTCTTGATCCCTCTGGAGTCTCCTCTTCAGATGGTGTTGACGCTGTTCCACTACTTTCCTGTTATTTGGCATGTTGATGTTGGAATTTTTCAAAGGCAAGGAGATCTGGTTGTGACCACTGATGTGTTTGGCTGACTTTGTAACCATGTCCATGAACCTCAGGTCTTCCCTGGACAGACCCACTTGTTCCTCCACAGCAGATTCTGGAAAGTCCATCTTAAATTGCTGTTGCCACAGTTCATCCAAATTTACAATGGACACACGGTTCACAGTTACTGGCTGCCCCTCCACCATTTCCTGTCAGTGGTCCATTGACTGTCCAGCCCAGCACCGTCCTTATAGCGTAGGGTCCATTATATTCACTGTGGATGACTTCCAGCAGTTCCATGGCTCGTGGGACATTCGTTCCAATCAGCAACTCAATTCCAGCCTCAATCTGTGGTAAGGAGATGTGTTTTAAATATGGCCACCTTGTCAGATCCTTATTTGTGGGTATATTTGCTTTGTGGACTGGCATCGACAACTGAGTGTACGCTCTAGGCAACTCAATGAAGCTGTCATCTCCAAGTGCAGCCACCTCCAGCTCTGGCACGATGTAACTGCTGACCATCCTCTCCTGTCCCATGGTCCTGAGAAGAATGTTGGCTCTCTTCCTGGATAAATTGAGCTTCTGCATCAGACTCTTAGTACAGAAGACTGCAGTACTTCCCTGGTCCAAAAAGACATATGTAAGAATGATTTTATTTCCCTTCTTCGCCTTCACTTGGATTGGCACAATTGGAAGCTTGCAATCCATCTCACCAGCCCCTGTAAGCCCACTGGAAACCAAGGTGTCGTCCACTGTAACCTGAATGCTTCTCTCAGCCGGTTCTGCCGTTGCCACACTGTCCTTATGGAGCACAGTTGGGTGTCTTTGAGCAGAAAATTCTCCTTTGGCAATTTTTACTGATGTGTCCTATACACAAGCAGCTAAAACAAGCACCATTTTCCTTCAGGAAGTCAATTTTCTCTTTGTGTGCCATTTTTTCCAACTGTGCACACACATCCAATGTGTGTCCTCCAGTGTAGCAGGGACAGATCTTCTTGGCTGGTGGTTTTATTTTGGTTTCTTTATTCACAGGTTGAGATGTTCTCTCCACACGATTCACTGTGGTAGCGAAGCTAGTTCCTCTGATGCTGGAGCGAGGGTGAGGTTTGGATTTCATTTGTTTGGTTGATGTAGCAGCGTCCTGAATGTTTCCAAACACAGGGTCTGTCAAGATTTTCACCTGTTTTTCGACAAAGTTGGTAATGTCCATAAACCTTGCTCTTCTGTTGTACCTCTCCTGCAGGTCACATGCTTGGCACCGCCAGTGGTCTCGGAGCTTGTACGGCAGTTTTTTGAGTATTTCCACCATGTTTGTGGGTGTGTCCAGATCATTTAAATACTGCACATCCTCCATAGCGTTGCAGCATCCACGCAGAAAGATGCTGTACTCTTGGAGGGCCTTCACATCCTCTGTTTTAATAGTGGGCCATGACAAAGCTCTCTCCATGTATGCTGCTGCCACCTTTTGCTCATTGCCATAGTGCTCTTTCAACAGAGCCTTCGCCTTCACATATCCTCTGTCCAATTCCATGTGCTGACAGCTCCTCACTAGCTCTTTTGCATGCCCTTTGGTGTACTGTTCAAGGAAATAGAGTCTGTCACAGTTGTTATTGCTGTTCTGCTCAACTCCATTTTCAAAAGCTTTAATAAATGAATGGTATTCGAGTGGGTTACCATTGAAAATGGGAATTTCCCTTTTTGGCAGTGCTGATGGGCATTGATGTTGCATTAAAAGTGTTGTGATTTCATTTTGTTTTCGCATTATGTCCAACACACTTTCATTTTGTGATGCATCAATTTGTGTAACATTAGTCACAGGATCTTCAGGAGCCATTAGATAATGTTGGAGCATGTAAGAAGGACCTGGGAGAGGATTTATGTCAGGTAAGAGAGTGGCTTTAGGCTTCACAGCAGTCTGTGTGGTTTCGATGGCATTGGGCTTTAGTTTGACCGGTAGTGATGGGACAAATTCAGTGGCATCGACATTAAGTTGTTGTTGTCTTGAGCGTGTCCTTTCATAGTATGAGTTCATCCCATCCACAACCTTTGACTTTGATTTACTGCCAACACTGCCTTGTGATTTTATAACACTCAGTCTTGCCATTTCCATTTCCATTTCCATTTCCTCATTCTCCAATAAAAGCTGTTCTCTTCTTTTACGTAACTTTAACTCCTCTTCATCCAATGCATGTTTTTCCTTTAATGCCTTTTGTTTTGCTGCCAAAATTGCAAGGTTTGTTTCCGTTTTTAAGCGAGCAGATGAGTGTGAGGCTGACGATGAGGAATAATGTGAGCGCGATCTCCTGGTTACATTTGAAATGCTGTCACAGGGCTGTAGTTCATCCTTGCCTTTTTCAATGGGAACTTGTGTTACATAGTTTATTTCCTTTGATGGTTCCTCAGAAGTGTTTGTCCATCCATCGTCATCTTCCACTTATTCCGACACATTAAGGGTCGCGGGGGGGCTGGAACCTATCCCAGCGTCAACGGGCGAGAGGTGGGGTTCACCCTGGACAGGTCACCAGTCCATCGCAGGGCCAACATAGAGAGACGAACAACCATTCACACCCACATTCATACCTACGGTTTAATCAGCCTAGTCCCCAATTGCATGTTTTTGGCCGGAGTACCCGGAGAGAACCCACGCAGAACATGCAAACTCCACACAGAAAGATCCCGTGCCCGAGCCGGGACTCGAACCCGGAACCTTCTTGCTGTGAGGCCACAGTGCTAACCACTGCACCACCGTGCAGCCCAGAAGTGTTTGTTTGAGTGGTAATTCATTTGAGTTTTCATGCAGATTTTCCTTTATCCATTTTCCCACTTGTTCCTTGAATGCATCATTGTAATCCACAATGCTAAAAAAAACACTCATTTTGTTTTTATTTTCATCATCAGGAAGTAGTGGCAATAATTCATTGTGAAGGTCAGTGACCCTTTTACACAGTGCATTCAAGTTATTCAGTTGTGAAGGGATTTCGGTTACGTTTTCCTTTGATTTCATGTGCGCGTTCATTTGCGGAATAAGTGCTTTGATTTTATAAACGGCACTTTTGCGCTCTTGCTGCAATCGTTCGATTTTATTTTCCAAAGCTTTGGCCGTCAGTTTGATTTGCCTTTTTTCTTTTTCCATGTTAGCAACTGCGTTTATTTGACTCATTTCCGTTAGGTTGTGTTATGTATGAAGCGACACAGTCACCTTTCATTCAAGAACGCATTCAAAATCCATCCATAGACATTTCATTTAAATTCATCGATCCAAACATTTCAACAAGCGATAGGCTTTTAGACAACATCAGCCGCCTCCTATTTATTCCACCAAGTCCAAAGGTGATCCAATAAAACACGGAGAAATTGCACCAGCATCAATGTGCCAATGCAACCAGGGTAACATCCATTTAATACATCGTCCTCATTTGACACAATGCATTCCAGTCGAAGCGGATTCTCAATCCACAAACACTGAGGTTCAGGCCTACCTGTTCCCAGGTAAATGGATGGCGTGGTGGGACACTTAGCTGTGGCTCCTCCTGTTCTCAGATTTGTCGTTACCTGACGACTTGGTTCCTTTGATGCAGCTTGATGATTTTCAAAAAAACGCCTTTTTTGTTGACAAAATATTGCGGCTTCCTGCACGATCCTTTTAGCCGCTGAGAATGGGAGGTTGGGTCCTCATCTTCGTAGATTTATGACGCGCTCCCAGAGGCCAAGCTGACAGAAACGCTGAGATCCAAAGGCATTTTGGTGCATTTATTATAAAAGAACCTGCACAGAGCCATCACAGCGCATCAAGGATGGATTCATGAAAAAATGAAAACAGTGGATTAATCAGGAAAAAGGGTGATGAATGAATGAGTGGGTCGCGATCAACAAAAACTACGGCTACTACCCAACCCTGACTCTCTCTCATCTGTGTTCCCGGTGAGTGCCCACCTTTACGCACACGGACCTCTGCACGCACACACGCCTACTCCCCCGTGAACCAACCCCTACGCAACACACACACACCCAAGCACACCATGCCCCTCCTTCTTAGCCTGTATGTCTCCTACACATACAGTAACTCAAAGGGTGAAAATCCAGTTGAAGCCTGTGGCACCTCCCAATATGCAAACAGCAGATATGGAAGCCACTGGTCCCAGTCTGAGCCTATCTCTGAAACAAACTTCCGCAACATGTTCTTCAGTGTTTGGTTGAATCATTCCACAAGACCGTCTGTCTGGGGTTGGTATGGGGTGGTTTTAATGCCCTTAACCTCTAACAACTGATACACCTGCTGCAGTACTTTTGGCAGAAAATTCGTCCCACCGTCTGTGAGAACCTCTCTGGCTATACCTACTCTGGAAAATAGCTGCAGTAGACAGTTGGCTACCTGTCTGGCCTTCACTGATCTGAAACAAATCTTTGAGGCAAACATATAATTCCTTTGGAGTCTCATCCTGATGAATGTCCAGGGATCGAAACCTTCTCCGATAGGTGTCGGCAGTTATCTCATACTTGGCAAGAATGGCGTCTTTTACTTTGTCATACTCTTCAGCCTCATCAATGTCCATGCGAACATAAGCACTACGTGCTTTACCAGTGAGCAGGGGAACCAATCGGACAGCCCACTCCACTCTAGGCCAACGGCAGACTTGAGCCATCCTCTCAAATGTAGTCAGGAAATGTTCAATGTCGTCCTCAGAGGTGAGCGGAAGTAATCTAGGATCTCTAGGTGTGAACGGTACCTGTCGGGGTAAACCCCCTGTCCGCTGACCACCCAGACTGGGCCCCTCATCAGATTCATCGTTGTCCTCATCTCGTCCATCATTATACCTTTCGTCGTCACCCTGGTCCTCCTCTCTCATTTCTCTCACTTGGGCTTGAATCAGCTGAAACTGGTGATTCATGGTTTTCCACCTTTGCTCTTGCCGAGCAGATTCTATTTGCACTTGCTGGTCTCTAGCAGCTTGAGACTGCATTAATGATTTGACCAGGCCTGCCAGTTCATCCAGTTTATCCTCAGGGTTGCCAGCTCTGATCCTGGCCTGGACCCTGGATCAGCTGCTGCAGCACCTGCTTCATCATTCTCTGCCTCTCCATTAATGTCAGGCTTTTTCCCAACTCTCTTACTCATGGCCTCCTCTTTCTTCCAAGCCCACACTTCTGACACCACTTGTCAGATTGGCCAGCGGTGGCTTTAAGTTTTTTTAAGAATGAGGCCTGAGACGGAAGTAAAATTTGCAAACACCACAGTGACATTTATTTTCCTTTGCAAAAAACACCAACACTCCACTTGCATTAAAAACCCCCCTGGCTGCCTTTTATACCCTCCCAGCTGCAGGAAATTAGACAGACCAGCCCACCATGTGTAGGTGAGACCACAACCATATTCCTCCACAAACATTTGCATAAAACCCACCATCTCAATAGAACAACTTGAATAAATATTTAGATAAATATAAATTACTACGTTGACTCAATAATACATCTACATGCATTGCCTTCTACATGAACATTGCCGGTGCCTGTCCTTCCCCCCTTATCTAGGAGTAATAGTTTGCTCCTAGAGCTCTTAAGGAGCTTCCTTGGGCCAGTCTCACCCTTATGTGGGTGGTGAAAAGCTTAGGATGTATGGTAGGGAGTTAGAGAGAGTGGGGTCCTTTAAGTATTTGGGAGTAGTTTTTGATAGTAAGTTGACTTGGGTGGCGCACATTTGGAGAGTTGAGGGCAGGTGTAGGAAAGTGATAAATGTGATGAGGTGTTTGTCAGGTAGGGACTGGGGGGGCTAGCTGTGCGGCACTGAAGACGATTTGTATTTCAATGGTGAGGGCGGCACTAGATTATGGGTGTATAGTGTATGGGTCGGCTGCTAAGTGTCACTAAGGGTTCTGGATGTGGTATAAAATAAGGCACTGAGGGTGTGTTGTGGGGCACTAGGGACGACACCGGTGGCAGCACTGCAGGTGGAGTTGGTGAGATGCCCCTGGAGCTAAGAAGGAAGCAGTTAATAGTGAGGTATTGGGCTAACCTGCAGGGTAACTCAAGGGTGCATCCGACCAAGAGTGTGTTGGATGAGTGTTGGGAGTACGGGGGCGAGGGGACACAGGGAGCACTTTGGGAGGATAGGGAATGTACTGGCTAGGGAGCTAGGAGTAGGGCACATTAGGGTGAGTCAATCAGTGGTGTACCCAGAGATGGCACCGTGGAGGATGGAGTGGCCAGAGGTGGACTGGTGTTTGTTGGTGTTGAAGAAGAAGGAAGAAGGGGGAGGGGGAGGACTTGGTTAGGCTCACAACAGGTGTATGAGAGGTGTGTATGGTGGATGGGAGAAGGTATATACTGATGGATCGAGGGCGGAGTCTGCGAAACAGGATTTGGGGTGGCAGTACTGGGGAAAGGGATAGGGATTAGTAGGCGCACGACAGATGGGCTGGGGGTTTACACAGTGGAGATGGTAGCGGTGCTGGTGGCACTGAGGTGGGTGGAGTGTACACAGGTGGGGAGGGTGGTGGTCTGCTCAGATTCAGCAGCAGTCCTAACTAGCGTCAGGTCATTTCACTCGGGTAGTCGTCAGGAGGCTTTGTACCAGGTTCTTCAGGCAGTCACGAGGATAGTTCAGCGGGGGGGTCAGGTTAGGTTTTTATGGGTACCAGCACATGTGGGTGTGGAGGGGAACGAGAAGGCGGATGAGTTGGCAAAGGGGGCGTTGGTGAAGAGGACAGTGGAGATGAATGTGAGGGTGAGTAGGGCTGAGGTGAAGGTGATAGTGAGGGAGAGGGTGATGGACATGTGGCAGGGAAGGTGGGACAAAGAGAAGAAGGGTAGGCACTTTTATAGGGTTCAGAGGAGTGTGCGGACTAGAGGGTGTAGGGGTGGAGGTGGGCAGAGAAGGGAGGAAGTAGTGAAGGTGAGGCTGAGGCTGGGAAACTGTGGGCTGAACGGGACTTTGAAGGTGTTAGGGAAGCACAACTCTGGGCTGTGTGAGGGCTGTGGTGAGGAAGAGTCAGTAGAGCACGTACTCCTGAGGTGTGGCAGGTATGAGGTGGAGAGGAGGGTGATGAGGGACAGGTGGAGGAACATGGGGAGGGGTGAGATCAGTCTGGAGGGAGTTCTGAGGATGGAGGATAGGGAGAGTGTTAGGGTTCTTTTAGATTATTTGAGGGAAACAGGACTCTATGGTAGGATTTAGGTATAGGGATTATGTTTAGGATTTAGAGGTAGGATTTAATTGTAGGGGTTAGAAGTAGGGAAAGATGGTGTTCCGCGATGGGACAGAAGAGGGTGGTAATGCTCCATCTTGTTGGTTGCCAACCGCCGTAAAAACCAAGGAAGAAGAAGAAGTCTCACCCTTTTGCCTCCGCCCCCTGCTGATGAGACAACCAAGAAAAGGTGAGTACTGCCATTACTCACTGAAACTGCCACACACGAATTAAATGACTTAAAACACACAGATGAAACAAACACAAAATACTGTACCATGCCTTGCACAGTGACTACCACTGACTGACACTGGGTTTTATTTTTACACAGGCAGGATGGCCAGTCCCCCTGTGCTTCCCAGCCCCCCCCCCCCCCCCCCCCCCGGAACTTCCACATGGCACCTAAAATATTTGAAATGTTTGTAACTTCAATAAACGTCATCACCAACATGTGTGCCTATTATTCTATGTACTGCTCATATCAACACAAATACAACATTCAATTATTCATTTAGGTAATGGAACCCTTGGTCTCCATTACACACTGTTTTATATATGTTTGTATCGGTTATGCTTTTTAGTAGTGGGGTTGACATCTGAAAGTACTGCATTTATTACTTTCTAAATTGTTGAAGTTTTTGAGGATAAGGCTCGTCTTGGCTTGAGTAATTACTTACATGAGTGCTTAGCATTTTATTGGGACTGTAGAGCTTGCCTCTATTGTTAGGTGTCTGCTTTACCGATGGATGGTAGTCTTTATTTACCAAGTCTCGATCTTTAAATGTTCAGGTGACCATGCTAGGTCTCACATCAGAACCATGAAGATTTTAAGATAAAGCCCATACATAAGATCTATCAAAATTTTTATATACAAAGGTGTGTGTATGTGTGTGTGTATATATATATATATATATATATATATATATATATGCTTGAATAATGTATGTTGAATCAAGAGTAAAGTACGGCTATAAGCAACTAACTTTTATTCACACTTGCAATTTACGTTAGAATTTATGGGCTGGAATAAGACGGTTGGTACAAGAGTTGTTCAATAAAACAAGGTTTTTATTAAGCAATGATTAAAACAAAAAATTGTGTGAGTGCTTGTGAAGGAGCAAGATGTAGCCTCCTCCCTCCAGCAACCATCGCATCTTCCTACAACCAGCAGTCACCATTAGTCCCTGCGACTTGCGGCCACCACCACCACTAGCAGCTACCACCGCCAGCCTCAGCCAGCTTTAGTAGCATCCACCGCCAGCCTCAGCCAGCTGAAGCCACTGCCAACAGCAGCCACTGCCATCAGCCACTTAACTTGCCAATTAAAACTGTTTAATGTTTAAAGTTTTCAATTACTTTGTATGAGTCAGTTCATGTCTACACACATAGGCTATTATGTATAGCTGCTCCTAACCTCTTCAGGTGCATCTTTGAGGTCATCATTTGGAACAAATTAAAGTCAGTTCAGCAATCATGTCTTTAGTAAATCAACAAGTGCTGCCTTGAAGTGCCCTGTGGAAGAGGAGCAGCATCGAGGATCCAATCTCACCACATCATGGTTCCTGGAGAAGGAAATATAAAGTTCTTTAATGTCGTGTCCACACATTGGCGATTATGAAAAGATAACAAGATGAACAATTCACATGATTAGCCTAAGCAAAGTTAAACATTAGGCCACTTGTTATTGAAACTGACTGCTGCCTTGTTGGCATGCCATAATCAAATGCTCAAATGCACCACTGAAACCTTATCCGCCATTCAAACTAAAATCAAATCTAATTAATTAGGAGTCATACCCAATTCCTTGATGTGCCCTGATCAGGAGCTCACTGCTTCTTCATTTAGAAATAGCAATCTAGCTTCATAACATTTAACAGGTAGGTTTAAGGTCTGACAGTAAAATGAACGCAGGACAAAAAAAACCCAAAAAACAAACTACTTACATGCATGGGTGTGGTCATAGGGGCGAAAGTGGAGCTGACTACCCAGGGCCCAGTTAGGGAGAGGGGCTCATGAAAATCCTGATTTTTTTTTTTGTGATGTTTTTATTTCGAATGAATTGGGCCCTCCAATTAATTGGTGTCATAATTTATTTCAAATACATTCATAACATCAACTGAGAGAATGGACTTTATGTCACAGTCCACCCAACATATTGGACATTCTGGAGGCCCCCTCTTGAAGGCACAAAGTGGTTTAGTCCACCCGACAGCAACCAGTGACAAGTGTAAGTTCAGTGAGCCCAGATTGAATGACATGTTGACTGAAGTCTTTAGCTTGACTAGTTGCCAACCAGGCTGCTTGCGGCTGTAAGTATAAGAAAATTATGGGTCAGGCTGGCCATATATTGACAATATAATCAGATCTGATTGTAGCTTAAGACCCTATTTCTGCTTTTTTATTTTAAATAAATACCCCTTTTTCCTTTCTTGTTTTTGCTCACGTGCCTCATGCACTAGCATGGGTAGGGGCCCACTGATATTGAGAGTGGACAGGGCCCAGAATTTGGTGCTATGCCCCTGCTTACATGCAACACACAACATTGTGAAATGTTAATAAATCACCAACTTAATGAAATAACTGGCAAAGTGGACCAATAATTCTTCCTGTGGTAAATGACAATAATTAGCCCATTACAGCCAACAAACTTCCATCACCAGGTTCAGCAAAACAACCCTAAATAAAAACCCCTGACAACCACCCCCTAATTTGAGGCAACCATTCAATAGTTGATATGAACTTTTTAATTTAGAAGTTCTATAACTTCATTATTTTTGTTAAATCTGAGCAACTGGTGTGGCAAAGTCAAGCTAGTTAACAAGTGGGCAACAGCTGAAAACCCAACCTAAGGAATGGTTAAGATAAATTTATACCATTGCTGAAACCTATCAAACAAAACAGAATTTACAACATAAATGTTCACTCATACAGGACATATAAGAAAGATCACAATATCTTTACAACTTACCGCTGGAACTGCTGGATATGCGGCTACTGGAATCAATGTGTTCTGTCGCCATGATACGCAATGTTTGAAACTATTGGAGGCTCCATAATCTGGAAGCAGATCCGAAATTCGTCCGCCATTTTTTACAATTGGAGTCCATGGATGTGTCACGACAACAATACAATCCTAACAATACAGAATCCTGCTTATCTTATTGATCGGGGTACAGTTGCTTGTGAAGAAGAACCGGAAGACAACAGACGGGCAAAACAAAGCAACATGGGTGACAGTGACAAAGACGCTGACTCTGTTTTACAGTCTGAGGTAGGGTTGCCAACTGCCCTTTACAATACAGAAATGTCCCTTATTTGGGAACCAAAAGATATATATATACCTTAATGAGGGACACACTTTTGTCCCTCATTTCTTAATGCGTGAAAAAGTACAGGGTTGAGTGAGAAAAAGAAAATGAATGGCTACATGCAGTGCGCAACAACATATTAAAGGCTTGATTTTGCAGTGATTGTTGTATTCCAAAAATTGTTGTAGTTGATCATTGTTTCGCACTATTGAAAATCATGGTACATGTTCTATTTGTTAATTTTATTAATGTTTTATTCAAATTTTATTGAGATTTGTTTTAATTTATTTGTATTCTAAATCATGGTTCTCTGCTGAAACGACTTTGCACTTTGTTCATGCAGAATGAAATAAAAAGGATCAAATTCAGTGTGTATTTGTCACAATGCAGAGACCACAAGTGTGCCATGTCACAGAGCTGGCAACCCTAATGATAACGCTTACGGCTAGTGACATAAATCGCAGACCACTTGTACTGTCACCTTCATGACGCTGTTCATCAGCTTCGGCTGTCAGTTTTGTGAATCTAAGAAATATTAAAGGTGGAAGGGGTAGGACTAGCATCACCGTAGCATCGCCACTGTGGCACAACTATTTGATCAACAGCAAGATTTCCTTCTGCCCAACATGTCTCTGAACAATACACACATATATTATACACACAGAAAGAGAGCATGGATTTTACAATGCTTAGATCTCTGAAAGAATGCCTTGTCTCTGCAGATCATTATACGCTCAGCGTGGCAACAGTCACTCCCTGGAAGACAGCCATTG
Organism: Aulostomus chinensis; assembly: GCF_037954235.1. NCBI lineage: Eukaryota > Metazoa > Chordata > Actinopteri > Syngnathiformes > Aulostomidae > Aulostomus > Aulostomus chinensis. The sequence goes on along the minus strand of NC_141338.1, from coordinate 23,955,599 downwards.
TAGCTGCTATCTCTGCCTAGTAATCAGTAACTATTTCTAAATCAATGTTTTACCTGTGGTTTCAAAGTTTGATGAGAAGTGGGTAAAAGAGCAGCTTCTCTTTTTAAATAACAGTCAAAATAACCTCCATACTATGCACTTTGTCTTTGCACTTTGTCATTGTTTTTTTTCTGCAAGAGATTCACATTCGTCAAGTCTTAAGCTCCATCCAAAAGTAATTGGATCTCTTATTATCTGTGTAAAAGGAAAAAAATGTCCATCCAGGTCCATTTATCTTCTCAGTAAGTGGCCAAAAAATTGGTCACACACAGACAGTAACATGGCATGTTAATCAACATTCTTGATTTATTTAGTAATTTATCACAAAACTACACTTCTTTTTGGAGTTAAAAAATGTGCCACTCTGTCATTACAACCCACATTGTGGTTTGAGGTAGGCTTGATTTGTATCAACATAATGTGTGCATTTTTTTCCACATCATTTACAAATTTATGCCATTGTTGTGTAGCTATCACAACACTACAGAAACATTTTTGGTCATACAATGATGTGTCAGAAGCTCTGATTAACATTAATAGAGACTTACATTTTCTTTGTGTCTTCTTAATTCACTCCTTTGGGTAAATTTCATATTTTTAAGTATTTCTTTTACTCAAATACAACATATATATGATACATACATAAGAAATATATTTCTTCGCACATTTGTTGTGCTATAATTTTAACACCTTTATCACAAAAAAAAAGTCGATTAAAACACTCAAGACATTTGTAAAGGCTTCAGAAAACAACAAGAGTCATACCTAACTCACAAAGTCAACATGTGAATGTCAATAATGATCTTTCACGGGTTCATGACTTGTGCACTGGAGTACTGCACGGAACAATACTTGGCCCATCTGCCATCTGTTCACCCTTGTGTGGGAACTCAATTGCATCCCGATGTCACTGTGACGTGGAAAAAAAATTCAAAACTCACCTCAGCTATTGAATAGATCACCACTTGGCTAAACTATTCCTGCCTTCAACTTCATACAAATGGAAAGTAGGAAAGATTTTTTACCAAAAGACCATGTTATATTACACCAAATATAACAGTGTTGGGTAAAAGTAGTGATTGTACCTCAATTTAAATATGTGAGAATCATTATTGACTCCAATCTAACATTAAAGCACCAATGAAAAAGAAGTGAGCTATGTCAGGTTTAGCTCAGCTAATTTTAAGCATATAAGAACCACAACTACCTTTAGTGCTGCCAGATAAAGTATGAATGCCGTGATCATGTCTCAATTAACATGCTATCTCAAAAGTCGAGGATAAACCAACAGCTTGGCACTAAAACCACTAGCAACCCTCTACAAGCAGACCCTTAAAGTTCTGGACCAGAGGCCTAACAGCTCCCATCATTGCATCATAAATGTCAAAAATACAGAAACATTTGCCTGGTCTATAAAATCTTACAGAACATTGCTCTTCTGCTTAACTCATTCATAGCCCAATAGCAATACCAGTGTACCACAGAAGGTGAATTTTAGTCCTGTTTAGGAAAGACGATTTGATCAATTATCATTCTTTCTTATCGTATTACATAATTGGAACCTACCACACATCTGTATCAAAGACGATATCATGACAATGTAATTTTCCTGTGTCTATTGTCAGCTGGCTTGGGACCAGCTGGAAATGTTTCAAGCAGGCTAAAGCTGCCCATAAACTGTAACTTTAACAGTTAATTAATAGGGATTGCTCAGAACAGTTTGAAAACCCTTGTACACTCTTATACGCTGTCAGATGGATGGTCTCAGGATTAGTAAATGAACAGTCATCAATGTCAAAACTGGACAACATGCACAGTCAGCAATAACTATTTAGTCTTCATCCTGTACTACACTGAGTACTTTGAAAACCCAACACAATATACTTACTGATCTTCAGCCTAATTGATTACAACAAAACTGCTTCTTTTCCAATTTCTAGAGAGGCCTTGTGTCCAGTCTGCTGCAATGCTTCCTCCCTAACAGGTTCTTAACAAGCTATTCACCATCACATGAAGATAAAACTTGAACTTTGAAACCACATTCACCAGTGGGTAGTAAGAGAGTGGAAATAAAGTATTATTTTCACTGAGACTGGGAGATCTAATCTCATCACAGTTGGGGAACTGTCTTCCTATTCAATAACATTTGCCTGAAACTTGTGCATTACAAAGTATCCTCCATCCATCTTTGTGCACAAATTCATATTAAACATTTTATAAATTTACAAATGAATAAGCCCCATATCCCACAGAACCCAAAAAATATTTGCCTTTATGTGAGTGAATGTGTACATATTTATATTCACTCATCTGTCCAAATTTAAAAGGCTTTCATTTCCTTCATATTTCATACTTTTGCGACAGAAACCATTGAAACATCAAAGTGTTTAAGGAGATCTTATTACTTTTCTTTATCAGCCTTACCTTTCTATACACCTCCACCCCCTCCACCACACTGTGGAGACCCTGAGCAGCTCCTTCAGCTCCAGACTGCTGCACCCTCAGTGCAGGCAGGAGCTACCGCAGCTCATTCCTGCCTGCAGCCATCAGGCTGTACAACTGCACACTGAACATTCATGCCTGTTTTCCAGCAATGTGCAAATAATGGTGCAATAATATATTCCTATTTCTTTTATGCTTCATGTAAATATGTTGTGTAAATTGTCCAATATAAATGTTCATGTTTTTATTTACTTTACTTTTTGTTTGTTTCTTATTCCATAAATATTTTCTTTCTCTTAATTTATATTATCCTTTCTTCTTCCCTAATCCTGCGGAAACTAATGAAATTTCTCCTATGTGGGATTAATAAAGTATTCTCATTCTTTTATGTAATTATATATACAGTATATATATACACATATATATATATATATACACACACATATATATATATACAAATATATATATATATATATGCATATATATGCATGTATATATGCATATATATATGCATATATATATGCATATATATATATATGCATGTATATATGCATATATATATATATATATATGCATGTATATATGCATATATATATATATATATATATATATATGCATGTATATATGCATATATATATATATATATATATATATATGCATGTATATATATATATATATATATATATATATAATGAAGCTGAACACGCCCTGAAAGCAGGGCCGACACATAGTGCAATCCACCTACCACCATAGATTGCTTAAAAAAGGTCCAAAATGTGAAGTAAGTTATTGCCATAAAAAGTCATGATTTAAATCCTGATCAAATAATGAAGATTGTCATTTTGCCCATAATTGTGCAGCTCTACTAAATGATGAAACCTCACCCACACAATTGTTGACGCGAGTAGGTGATTGATTTATAATACTGAAAGAACAAAAGGTAACTTTATAAACTATTAAAAGTAAATGTGCTTATGGTATGTGTTCTAAGATCAACAATAACCAATGTCCAATGCCCTTCAGACATTAGGATTCAGCATGCCATGTAGACAGAAGAAGTAGAACAAACAAAAATGCACTCTGGCTCCAACAGGAGACTTCAATGTCTATCATGAAGATTGGCTAGCAAGCCAAACAGCAGATACAGCTTGTTTGTGAGGCCCTTCAGCGTGCGAGCTGCGTGAACCTACAATGGACATTCTCCAAGCTGAGGCGACCAAATTCTTATCTTCAACATGACTGACTTGAACATAAATGGCTGCCTATTGACAACACCTACCTGCCTAGCTGGGCACTTCAGGCCACAATCAAGGATGACCTCTCTTTCACATCTGGCCTCTTTGGTCTACTTCACTCAAACCCAGGTGTGTTCTGACAGACACTCCAGTTGTCACGATCCCTGTCTGGTGTTTCCTGTTTTATTTTGTAGTCATGTCCTGTCTTCCTGACCTCCCTCCTGTGATTACCTCATGTGTCTCACCTGGGTGATTGCACCACCTGTGTCTCGTTTCCCTTCTTGTATTTAACCTGTGTGTCTCCTCAGTTCTTGGTTGGGTCATTGTCATCATTTGCTGTCGTCGTGGCTGGGAGAGCCAATGGTTGTCTGTCTCTATGTGTTGGCCCTGCCATGGACTGGCGATCTGTCAGGGGTGAACCCTGCCTCTTACCCAAAAGCCACTGGGAGAGGCTCCAGCTCCATGATAAAATGTCTTGTCTCTGTACCACTCATCTTCTCTGTCTCTTCAGTTTTTTTTTTTTTTTACTTCACTCATGCAAATATGATATCCTGTGTGAAGTGTCACTGTATTACCTGATTAGATTTGGAAAAGTTTATGGACTCTATATTTCAAGAGCATTTTTACCCCACAAAATGGAAATCACCATAAAAATGTTGCTTTCTGTGTGTTCAAGCCCACCCTCCTGGGTGGACTCACCCTGGACCTTTTGTCCTAACACAGCTTCAGGACATAAAAGATCAAGCAGCTATTCTTTAAATATATGAGTGGTTTATTCACACTTCACAGCACAATTACACGTGCACCAAAGCCCCGTGCTGGGACTCAGACTGAGCTTCTGTGGAAACCCAGTGAGAACTGACTCCCTCCTGCCAGGAAACAAAGTAATATTACATTCTTTACGAAATGGCCCTGATGCTCTGGCATTCGCCCGATTGGTCAATTTTGAAAAATGACTATGTTACCAGAGTGTGCAGACGACGTATCAAAATGTTTCGAGTCAAACACAGGTGTGTGTGTGTGTGTGTGTGTGCGTGCCCGTGTGTGCGTGTGTTGAAGCAAGCCTGGTCAGTGCTGGCTCCACTCAAGGACATCAGCATCATTGGTAAGATAACGGGAGGATGACTTGAGGAAATGCAGCTAGGAGCTTCACTCCTTTTACTCACCTCCAACATGTGCATCTTCCAGTTTTGGTACAAACAGACTGACGCTGTGACACCACTGTCTTCATCACTCAGCAACAAAAATAGCATGGCAAGAATATCAAGATTAGGGCCTGAGCCTGAAGGTACTTCATTCACAACATCTGATTATCCAAAGTTACTTAGAGGCTGGTCTCTAGAAACTCAAACGTCTCTAAGATAGTTTTTAATGAACTGTTACAAATTAGCACATTTAATAAAGACGAAAAGCTTTTACTTTTACAGATGGGAACCAAAATACTCTTTTCCTGTACGACATATTTGAAAACGAATCATATTCTTAATTTCAAATCAACCATTAACTGTTCCATTTATGTTAGAAGTTGTAGTTGATTATCCCTTCAAATAGGTATCATTTGTGCTTCAAGACTCAAAACGCGCAACCACAAAACTTTTGCCACAAACAGCATTTTAAAATCATGAAATGGACACTTGTTCATCTGGCCTCAGAGCTTTACTTTGGTGTGTAGAGCCCCTACTTTGAAAGGGGGATAGAAGTTTTGAAAAAAAAAAGTCTTCAGTATGCTTGGAGAGTTTTTGCCAGGTTTTAGGAGGGGTGGGACTTCTGTTGGGACCTCAAAAGGGATATTTTACCCAAACATGAAAAATCTGTCATTAAAGTGTCGCCCTTACTTTAAGGCTATAGGACACTTGGATTATTTGAGCAAGCAGTATGGAGATATTCTATGGGGTTTTTATTTGAAAATTGGTCTCACTCTCTTCAACATCTTTTCCTGTGAACTCTAGCTGTGTTTTTGGACTAAAAAACTTTACTCTTTACTCTGTCAGCATGAGTAGTAGAAGTAGATAATGACTGCATTTTTGTGTGTGTGAACAACCTCTTTAAGGGGGGGCAGCATGGCTAAGAGGTGGCCATCTAGTATCCCAAGGGTTGCTGGTTAGATCCCCACTTCCGCTGGTGACCATGTCCAAGTGTCCTTGAGCAAGACACTGAACCCCTAATTGCTCCTGACTGCCCTGCAACAGACTGTTGACCCGTCCAGGGTGAACCCCGCCTCTCACCTAATATCAGCTGGGATAGGCTCCACCCCCCCCCCCGACCAATACGATAAACATTATAGAAAATGGATGGAACCTTTTTAAGGGAGAAGCGTTCTCGTTTGGCTTTTGCTGCAGTTCATCATTATCTATTTTCTAGCATCAATGAAGTCAGCTTTAAGTGAAAAATAAATCAAAATAAACTGCACAAGGAAAGTGGTTTGATTAATGCAATTTTAATGCACATTTGCAAACATGTAAAACATTTATACATGTCTTAACACTGGAGACATTGCAAAAATATGCTTACAAAATTGAAACCATGCAACTGACCTAAGACATAAAAAGGATATAATAAACATTGTCTGCTCCTCCCCCCCCCCACACACACACATTTGTATAGTTATCTTAATTAGGACATAAATTGACATAATGCAGAACTGAAACCCTTACCATAACCAGCCAAACTAGACGCCTGGTCTCAAATTCAGCTAAACATAAACCAAGCCCAAACCCCTATAACTCCCATTTGAAGGTCTCAAAAAAAGGACAGATCGATTCCCAAAATTGTCCCCAAAAATGTCCTCACTAAGATGGTTTAATATGCACACACATAAAGCCATCAGGATCGACATAAATGCACACAATACAATATGTGGAAGCCATCAGTTCATAGAGGTCACTAAAAGATATTCACCTCAAATATGCGCACATGATGAACACAAACTGTGTGTTTTCAGTGTTGGTCTGGCACGCATTTCCAAGGAAACCTAATATTATGGACTTTTGCAAGTTGTTGGATAGACAAACGCAACATTTTTTGAAGGAAAGGCATTTCAGCTGCTTATTCTCATAACCATATTCAAACAATGAGATCTGTGTCACTGCACGTTTGAGCACAGGTGCTGTAAATGTGAACTATTCATTCTACTTCCCCCTCCTTTGTATGGCAGCTTCATGTCATATCAAAGCTCTAAAGGTGGATACCATCAAACTCGGGCCAAGATGCATCTGGAAGTATCAGACCACTAAAATCTCCAGCTGGCGGTGATGTAGGCACTGTTGCACTGCACTGGAGAGACCTCATATTCATGGCGTTGAGATCAAGTTATGTTCCTGCATATTAACGTATAGTGAAATGTCATCATTCACCTTGCAGGTGGATCTCCTGTTCTCCACATACATGAATAGCCTATATTGTAATTATTTAAGGGAAACTTTCAGGACTGGTACAGAACACTGCATGTATCTCAGACACAAACTGCATGTGCCCACCAGGTGATGTCATCAGAGCACAAAACCACAGTGCACACCACTTGCACCACATTTCCAACAGAAATGAGCTCCCTTTAATTACTTATCATTATTGAGCTCAACTGCTGAATGTGTGCACGTCTGACACTGGAGGCTCCAGAGCCTTGCTGCAAGTTACCACGTTCATCCAGGCAGGAGGATGGGGATGGCAACTTGGGTGAAAAATAAATTAAATGGTAAAATATTCCATTTGTTAAGTGGTCAGATGATTTTTAAAGTCTTCTTATTAACAGTGTAAATTCTAAGCTGCATATATGATTGTGGCAACTACTTCAGTGGGTGTGGGCTCTGCTTTGATAAACTAATCAATGATTGTGATTGGTGGCTCATACTGTGCTTATTGAACCTGCCATGACGTCACGCTCAAGCACCCTTGAAAGAAGATCAATGCGATTCACAAGTTTACCATCAAGCAGTCAAGACGTTTCAGCATGACCTTTTGACTTTATTGGCCTCAGAAATCACACGTCTGGCGATGTGACTATTGCACATGTACACCTCATGATGACAATGATTGAACGAAATATCGTGCAGTCCTGGCCTGGAGCCCTGCTCATACCTACTTTCAGGTCTAGTTACCCAATAATTTATCCACATAAAACTTGAAATATGAATAAAAACACTGTTAAAAGAAAAAAGACAAGGAATAGGATCCATCATCTTCACATACATCAAGAGATATTGTGTTTCTCCACCTTAACCCCTCTAAAATCGTCTGAAACCAAAGCCAGTGGGGATGGCTCATGAAAGGACTTTTTACAGTAACTAATCTTGTTCTTCTTATTTAACACCTCCAATATTTTCAGAAACATTCTTTGGCATACATTTACACTATTAAATGTCAGTTTGTTACAAGGCCACCATGTTAAAAACAATCAAGCAAGAACCAGCACCCATCATGTCACCAAAAGACAGCGTTCCAGTACATTCACATGCATCCTCTGCTGAGTCCATCAGTATCCACCTTCGGTGCAACATCTGGTTGCCCTACTTTCATATTTGAGTGAAAGGGAAACTATAGCCAATCTACCAAGCACTGAAATACTTTTTCACAACAAACCGAAAGGCTCATTTAGGACCCAATGGTCTCTCACCTACTAAAAACCCATTCTAAGCTGTTGTTTTCCAAGAGTTTTTCTTCTATTAATGTTAGATTCATGACTTATGGCTTTATATCCACAATGATAGGCATGTGTACACCAAATATCTTTAAGGGATAATTTATATGCACCAAACTAAATTAATGTCATTCTGTCTCATATTGTAATACAATATTGTTCTTTCAGAGGTGACAGTGAATCCCTGTATCACAAAAGTGGAGTGGCAGTACACCAGGATGTTCTGATGTTGCTACTCACCCGAAGTAATAATTCAAAGGGCAGGTGGAGTGGTTATATACATTGCATTAAGCTGAGCAGTATCAGCACAAGCTGAACAGGATTCTCAGCACTGAGAATGTAAATTAAATTCAGAACAGAAACACATTTCTCCAGTTTCATTCTCTTTAACGTCCAGATGTGAAGGCAATCCAGCTTCACTTTTCAAGACTTCACAATTAGACGACAGCTCAGCTCTACTGTTACCCTTCCATAACGAATGTAGTCTCAGTAATACTTCCCTCATTGATCACCAATCGTGACCCATCTCCTATCAATCTGGTTGTTTGTTTCTATGACTGGGCCTACTTGACCTGCAGGTCTGAGGTCATACAGTAACTGCAATCCATGATTCAGTAATACTTATACTCATCAAGTTGTTATGGACCACAACGAACAATCCCCCTTGGAGCTCCAAGCCCTGCCCCTCTATGGAGGAAACCACATCCAGCCCCTTGTATTCACTCACTATCCAAAGCTTGTGTTCATTGGTGAATGTTGCAACACTCGTGCTGAGGAAGTTAGCATTTCCTTGTCTCTCAGAATGAGGATTGGCACCCAACTATCTGATAATATGCCTCATCCTATAGATTTGGGGTATGGAATATCTCATATCTCTCTCCTTTGCTGTTCATTTACAAATTCTCAAATATTCTTAAACTAGAAACAAAATGTTTCTTTGTTAAGCCAGCACCCTAGTATATTCTGTAGTCCTTGTACACCCAAACTGCTTAGTCCACCTTTCTGTTCATTTGGCTCACTCATATCCACATTATCACACCTCATGTGAGTAGTTCGTGGATTCCAGTACACCATGTTATGAAGATTCAGATTCAGAAAACTTGATGCACTGTTTCCTGTGTTGTATATCAGGGTTGGGAGGATTACTTAAAACATATATCTAATTACAGTGTAAGTATCACAATATAAAAGAAGTATAATATGCATAATTGCTACTACTTTGGATTACTAACAAAATAAAGACACAGTACCAACACCTCACTTATTTTTTCCTGTAATCTGTAATTTTCTGAATAATCAAAAAATTATTCACAAGTTATTTGTGAATAAAAACAAAAAAACACAAGAAGAGCCAAAAAAGAATGGCTCCTCACCCCATCTCTCGTGTAGATAGAAATCTACATTCCACACATTAAGAGATCTAAAAGTGCATTCAAATCAGTTACAGGATGACAAATCTGGGACTCTCAAAAAATACCCCAAATAATGAAGGGTTAGTTTTAGGTGTCAACATGAATCAGTGTCATCTACCATGCCACCGAAGAGCCAGGTGTGCCAGCACCTAGGAAACAGAGCTATTCAGGTTGCAAGGTTGAGGAAGGAACAATTCTGTCCTATTTCATGGTAAAATTTGTATTTCATTACATCACTGCATCAATTATTGGCCAAAATACTCAGGTACATGTATGTGTGTGAACTTGAAAGAAATATTCTGTTTCAAAAATGAAAAGGAAATTACAAGCAAAATCACTACAAAGGTTCCACTTTCTAAGTTTACATTTATTGCAGCTCAGTGGTTAGCATTGCAAGGAGGTGCTTGGTTTCATGCTGCTGGCTGTCCGAGGCCTCTGGGTGTGTTCATGTGTACTCCCAGTGCCTCTGTGGGTTCTCTTTGGCTTCCTCCCACAGACCAACAACAATGCAAGGTAGATTAATTGGAGGTGCCCAACAGACACTGTAAGTCATTAATACTGATTTATGTTTTTCTACAATTTTATTTTGATGACAAGGATTTAAAAGCATGTGACAGCTTTGAGAACAGTCTGGCCTTATGATTCTACCTAATGAATCACTATACACTTGACTGGATGTCTGGCAAAAGGAAACTTAACTTCTTAAGCATTAGTCAGAAGGTAGCTCTACATTTACCTGTTGATTTACTTTCCAACACTCACCTATGGTAACCAAAAGCATTAGATCGCAGATGCAAGTCGCTGAGATTAGTTTCCTCCATAGGGTGACTGGACAGCTTTAGAGATGGGGGAAGGAACCTGGAAGCAGGGGGGACTCAGAGTACAGACACTGCTTCACTGACTAACCAGCGCTCAAGAATCCTGCCTTTGGGTTCTAAAAGAACTGCGTCCTGCCTGATTTATCTGCCAACATTATGCACACAACCTATTTCTACATTGTTGTTTTTGTTTTTAAATAAGTTTGCTTCTTATAAAATACATTTTAGGGAAAATATGTTAAACAATTTTTTTTAATTCCCTGATACCAAGGCTGTGTTCGGTCAAGTTAGACCAGGCATGGAAGCAGTAATTTGAGAACCCCTGCTGTGGCCAAACGAAATGGGTTGGTTTCTATGCACAGTGGCAGTCCAACTATAGGTACAGCTCATTTAATTGAACTGCTGTCATTGTCCGAATATACATGAACTCAGGAACTACAGCTGATTGATCTCACTTTCGACTCACCTCTTCCATCACATGCCAGAAGTTAATCAGCTGAAAGCAGTGTCCCTGTCAAGTGTCAGTTCAATTCACTATTGAAGAAAACTACCAACCCAAGTTAAGACACAAGGAAGACGATTTCCTCATCTGTCTCAATACGCATTGTTTTCACCAACCATATCTGGCTTGACTGTGAGCTGATCGATGGGTTAAATAGCACATTAGGACCTACAGAACATGCACTGAATATCCTGGCAAGTTTGGGGTTGATTGAAGTCTCTACATGCCAGAGTAATTTGATTCCCAACCACATCATGTAGGTATGTTAGCCTGACTTTCAGAGGTAGGATTTCTGTTGGACTAATGTATTTTTTAAGTTCAGTTTCATTTGGCTGACCACACCAACCCTAACCTTTTGTAACATCATGTACTGTCTTGAACGCAGTGAGGGATTCACCTGGTCATGTACTGCAATTTAACAACATGAGCTATACGTGCAAAACCAAACTGGAGAGAAAGCTTGGCAAGAAATATTCAGAAAGAAAAGCAGTGCAATCCTCTCTGATGGTCTTTGCCCTGCTTTCAATCATGTTTTGTTCTCTCAGCAATGTTACCACACCTTTACTTCAACATGAACAAAAGGCACAACGCCAATGAAACAATGATGTCAGAACTCCTACTGTCATATCCAATGGGCCAGTCCCATCACCCCACATTTTTGTTGGAAATGCTGTTTCCTCTTCCAGATAAGGCATACATGTTACTTACATTGAAAAAGTTCAAACACTGAATAAGAAATACCATTAAAAAAAAAAAAAGAACAAGCATGCGATATTGCTCAGCCCAATTTTATGTTTGCTCAGTCTGTTTCCATAAGATGTCGCAGTGGAAGCTTTTATTAAAATCTTGACTCCATTGTTGAACATTTCAGGAATGTTTTCTTGACCATCTAAGATCTGGTGCTCAGGATAATGCAGCTCCTTCTGCCTCAGATGTTTGATGCAAGCCTCATTGTTTGAGCAGAAGTCACCATGGGAAACATGGCAGCAAGGGGAGGACTCTTAATTCATTGAGAGGCATTTGTTCTTCACTTCAAGCAGAAGTTGCAGAATGTCCTTCAAGTTCTCATAGAAATCCCAACAGAGTAAACTTCAGACATTGAGTGGAAAAGCAGATGCTGGGGTTCCCCACACATCCGTTCAGGATCTTCATTGACCAGGTCTTTACATACATGTTTGACATTACAATGCTAATATCTGAGCGCCCACTCACCACATCGGAGCAGAGGTGGCCACAGGAGACGAGTGAACAGGTTTGGAGTCCTCCTGCAGCTCTTTGGCCTTCGTCAGGATAGTGTGAACATCTGAGATGGGGTAATCCTGACAGGAACAACAGGAGGGAAAAATACTGTACACTGCATGTCTAAATATTAAGAGCGTTCATTTTCCTGCTTTCAATGCCTTACCTGCAGTAATCGCATATTCACTGTGAAGTCTCCAGCCAGTAAGTTATCTCGTATAAGTCTGTGAATAATGGAAGTCGACAAAAACCATGAGTGACTTGAGACAAGGGAATATACAGAAGGAGCATGAGTTTAAAAAACGCACATGAGCATTGCACAACACACTAGGATGAGGAAGTGGAAGCGGTCCTGGTCAGAAAAAAGCGTGTCCCAGATGCGGATGACATCTGGGAGGAGGAACTCCTGAGACAACAACAGGGTCAGCCAGCGGAACGTGAAATACTGGGGTTTGATATTCTGCTCGTCCTGTGTGAAAAGGAAAATGAAGGAATGGCAAGATTAATAACAAAGATGTTCCCATTGCATTTAAACATAAAGGTTATATTTTGCCTAAAAATCAAATCTGTTCTAACACTGTTACTAGATTTTTCCCAATTAGCTGCTCTTTTTTTTTAATGGTAAATACATTTAAATCTTTAGAAAGTGCTGAATAAAAAAATTCGACCACCTTCCGGTCTAAAAATTATACTATAATAACCACATTTTCCAAAGCACAGAATAAATTTGAGCATGTAAATTCATCTTAAACTTTGAAATAGTGATTTTGATAAAAATGGTCTTCAAGCTACTTTTGTTCTTTTCTTCGCTTACACCTGTGCGTTTAAATTCTAACTTCCACCAAGACATGACATATGTGACATTCCACACTTACATGAGTCATTTTCATTCACTAATGAAAAGCATTAATGCTGAAAAATTTCCAAAAAGGTTCTAGGTTTTATTCCGTTTCTCACACATTGTCTTCCTCTTAATGTGCCAGGATACTGAGACAGAAGTGCTTGATGCGTAGTAGAAAAGTTCATTCCTTCCAACAATTTTTGCAAGTTTCTAAAAGCCACCATCTCAGATCAGATTCACAGCCAGGTGTAGAGCAGTGAGCCTGTAGCAGGCACGATTTGGTCATCTTCAAGGAGTTTTTATATCACCGCATCACATGAACCAACAATGTGAATGTTTTACAATGACATCATCTGTATGCCTTCCATCTATGTCAAAGTGTTCACTGCTGCTTTTGCTGTATTCATGACTGAGCAGCTCAAATCATCCCTATTTGTCTAAGAGATGGTGAGAAAGAGCAGGAGGTAAGCAGTTTTGACGATACCAGTTTGAGATAGAGCTCCAGGTCTTTGTCTTTGAGCATGGAGTACACACACTCCATCTTGTAAGTGATGCCGCACTGGGAGTCATCTAGGCTCTTGATGAAATTGTCTCTGTTTTCTGACATCAGGTTGGTGAAGCAGAAGAATGTATCTGCCTCAGCATGCTCTGTATAGGAAAGCACAATTCAATGCAGTATTTAATTTCAACTTGTACAGCAGAACATTTTCAGTTGTACTTACAATATTCAAAGTCATATTTAGGCTGCAAACAAGTTGTTCAAGTTGTTTGTCAGCATTTATCTCTAGACATTTAGTGCAATATTGAATATGAGTGAAATCTAAATGTAAGGAATCATTAAATTTAAGTAAAGGAAGCTACCTTTCCACTGGCTGTTGGGGTCTGTGGCAAAAGTGTAGTAAATTGGCCCGACAATCTCATTCATACCCTGGACATAGGCTATCCCAGGGTTGAGTTTGGCGTAAATGAAGAGGATACGCTCCACCACCTCCCAGTGTGCTTCACTTCCATTGGGCAGCACTTCATACTCATTAGATGGATACAGGTTCAATGCCTTTCCAGGGGAGCTTACCTGAGAGAACAGATTCCATTTACCAGAATTGTTTTCATTGCTCTGCAAACCTTGAATAATGTTGATCATATATATACGCTACCAACCAAAACAAGAATACCACTGACAGCTTGCCTATGGAGTTTATGCAAACCACTGCAAGAAGCAGTGAGAGAATAGCTGATGGACAGGAGAAGTTAAATATCTAAAAACAGAGTGAGAGGAGCAGCCAGAATTACTTATCATGTTTAACGGTCAGAAATTAAAAGCAGAAGAGAGAGAAATCAGAGAGAAAATGTTGCTTGTTCCTATAAAACCTCCACAAATATGTATGTTGCTGCAGCTTTTAATATGCCGCCATCTGTATGAATTTCCTGCTTCAAGAGAGGACATTAAATGCAGTCACACCATGAAAGAATGTGGCCAAATGTGGTCCAGGCTACCTGTTTCTCTAATTTCTTTTATTTCTCTTGTTGAGTTTTGTGTCAGCGATGGGATGACAGGATGTATTGAGCATGTGCACAACTTGTGTTAAGATGGACTACTTGTGAGCCCTCACAATGAAGTGTTTTTGTAACTTCTTGAACAGAAAATTTAATTTCATGTTTTTTTGTTTTCATTAAAAAATATACACAGAATAACAAACATTATACCACACCTGTCCTGAGCTACAAGACTGAATGTCATTATAATGAATCTTTAGAATGCAGCCCAACATCAGACCCAAAGAAACTTCATGGATTCAGTTGGACATGTTCATTTACACCTAAATATTGCTTGAGAATCCTAATATTGTACTGGAGGGAGCAGAGCTTGTCTGCATTCTCTCCAGAAGCGTGGCTTTTGTGCTGTTCAGGGAGGATCCCAATCTTGTTGAATCCTCCCTTCTTATGGGACAGTGGAGGGTAATGGACTATTACCATTATTATTTATCACCTAAATAGAGTGTAAGTTTTGACAAGCTTACAATCAGAGTGGTTATGCAAAAGCTGCCAAGAAATGATGGACAAAGCAGGTGGACCTCCCCCTTTCCTGCATGTTTATGCTCGTTGAACAGGGGTTTGGATACTTGCTAAGTGCTGATGACATGCGCATATCATGAATTCTGTTCGTAGTCTGTCAGGTTGATGTTAGTTGAACATAAGCTGACATAAGTTACTGTACTGAGTCGAAAAGTAAATTTACCAGAAATACAAACATTAGCCTCAACTTAATCTGAGACAACAGAAAAAGCAGGGTTTTTATTCGGACTCGCCCGAACCGCTAGAGACAGACAGACAGACTGAAGAGTACCAGAAGGCCAACGTCTGGAGGTTTGATGAATGTCTATTTAATTTTGACGGTTTCATTTAAAGTCAGTCCTCCTCCACCACGTCAAAGACACCTGCAGTGTGGCAGCATTTCATGAAAATAGATAATGGAAAAAAGTCGAATGCAAAGTTTGCCAACAACAGTTTTCCTGTCACAGCTCCACGACACGGCGTGTCACCTAGAAATGGTGAGCTAACGTGTCCACCGTAGGTTGCCCCGTCAGTTTAGCGTATATGAACATATCAGAATTGACATTTCAATGTTTTAGTCTAATAATTGTTTTTGTTTTAATTGTAAAAATTCTTACAGTGGACTTGCCTTTTGTGTTTGAGTGTAAAGTTTTAAGTTAAAAGTCTATTTGTGTCTCAGCCGAGATGCTGAGCTCCTCTGCTCAGTCTCGCTCTGTGCACGAAATGATCGTGTCGGTCAGTTATTATAACATGACAAAAAAATGTGTCTAAATATTCCTCAACAGGTTTTGTGCTGACAGTTGACACAGTATAGTTTTCATACATAAAATTAGTCGAAATTTGAGGGCTTCAGTCGACCAAGAATTTCTTTGGTTGATTACAGCCCTAATATAAACAGTTAAAGGAAGGGTAGGTGCTGCCTAATATTGGCTTTTGTTTTTTTTTTACTGATTTTTTTTAATTTTATTTTTTAATTTTACAAAAGAAACACGATGTACAAACACTATGGCATAAATTTCTCTAAATCGTTTTTTTGAATCATACTCTGATCACGAACCCTCCCTCTTCACTCCCACTTGCCCTCCCCGGTAAACTGTCACTGAATAGATCAGCAACCATTACATAATGTTTTGTTCTAGCTCACAACCGACATTGACAATAAATTACTGCAAATATAGTCTCTATAGCTCGCTAGAGAATTCGAGGAAGAAGAAAGAAAGGCTGCTACTCGCGTGTCTGCAGCTAAACCTTTTGATTCTTCTGACTCCTCCAGCGACCAAATGAATTCCCAAGAATCACTTCCCTTGCACGGAGCCTTTTTATCATACTCCCTCTTACCTATTGCTTGTTCTACAAAAGACCTTTTTCTTTTTGAAATGTTTTCTTCTGGATCCACGCTCGTCCGTGCAGTCTGGTTTCGGCTGTTGATGGACAACTAAACAGGCCAACCAATCTAACTGGTAGCAGATTTTGCTTGGGTGGAGGTAACTTTGGCCCTGCATCCCCTCTGAATTAGGGATTTTGATGCTTCCTTTTTAAAAATCAAAGTTTATTGATTGCAATCGAGCAATCATGAAAAATCCAGGGATTATAAGAAAAAGTACCAAAAAATCTGGGAGCCTAGCCTCCTTTAAGACTAACTTTTATATGTATGGACTCCTAATTTTTTGCTCTGTCTCTTGGTCCTGGACTTGATCACCAGAATGGATGTGCATGCTTTATGTTTTAAGAGACATTCAAAGTACTTTTTTTCTATTGCATTCCTCTGGGGAATCATCGCTAAATATACCTGAGGAAAAATGATGACCAAGTCTGCAATAACAAATTAACTTCAATTTAACCACTACACATGAAAACTGCACAGACCAAAAATACCACAAGAGTCACTTACATTGGTGACTCCACTGCGATTACGATTTACAGTTTGTGCTTTCAAGGTGGTCTGTTCCACTCGCCGACGCAGTGTCTCATAGTCATTCTGAGGATCCAAGATAAGTTGGCAAGGATAGTCTGTAGGACGCTGGAAGAATGCCATGTCCGGATACAACCGCCTGGAATATTAGAAACACTAGTCATGTATGGACCAGCTGAATAAAAAACACTTTTGCTATTAAGATCACCTTTGGAGAAATGAAGAGTTGGCTGTTACAATAAACCCATGGAGAATGTTTTTTTAAAAGGTCATACCTTACATCTTTGTCAATCTGTAGTAGAATTTCATTATCTCTGAAGTAAGTATTCCACCTGCTGTCTGGATTCGGATTCAAAGGCTGAGGAAAACAAATAAACAAAATTAAAAAGCAGCTGAGCCAAAATAATTATCAAGTTTTGGAGAAATGTATAATTCATGCCAATTTTGTTTCTTTGAAACCAATTTATTCTTCATTCTTCATTCTCATTGCACACAGAAGAAGTAAAAAAAAGTACAAGAAATTGCAGTTTTGCATCAAACTACAGTAAAAACCTGAAAAGTACTAACAAAATTGTATATTGCAAGTAAGACATATACACACTGTATATTGACAAAATATTGTACTTGAGTATTTTAGAGAGAATGCATTGTAATTGCTGGTGAAATTACAAGTTATATACACATGAGTTATGTATATAAAGTGGTAAGCATATGTCATCAAGTCAATATAGAACAAATTAGGTTTGCATGATTTTGAAAAACATCCAATTAAGATTATGCTGACTGATATAGTGATATGATCTGCAATATTAGAAGGAATTAATTTTTTTTCCATAAATATTTTTATTATGTTTTTTTTCAGTGAGATAATGTTCAAATATATTTGTACATACATATCCGTTCACTTACCTTTTTTGTACAAATATAGAAACCAAATATATAAAGAAAAACATTAACAGAAAAAAAAATAAAAATAAAAAGGATAAGACACAAAACCAAATAAAACAGGGCCATACATAAACATAGCTTCTCTTTATAGTTTAGGAGTTAGTCATCCTTAAATACAGTACATGGTTGCAAAGGATTCAAAAATTAGTCAAGTCAACAGAAACGTCCAAGTCCTTAACAAAGTCAATAAAGGGTCTCCAAATTCTTTCAAATACATGCTGCTTTGATTTATGGATATATGTTATTCTCTCCAAAGGTAAGCTAGCCAACATCTGTTTTAACCACTGGGAAACACCAGGTCCATTCACATTTTTCCAGTTTAAAGCAATACATCTTTTTGCTATCAATGAGCTGAAATCAATAAAAGCACATTCTGTTTTACTAAAGTTATGTTTTTCCGGATATATAGCCATAATTAACAATTTAGAATCCAGCATAATCTGTTTCAAAAGTATCTTTTCAATTACATTTTTCACTTTTAACCAAAAAGTTTTTATTTGACTGCATTCCCACATACAGTGTATTAACGTACCTTTTAAGCCACATTTTATACATATGTCTGGTATGTTACTATTGTACCTGTTTAATTTCACAGGTGTTGTATATATACGCATTAACCATTTGAATTGTAATATCCTTAAGCGACTATTAATTGACATTGTATGAACTTTACTGCATGCTCTTTCCCAATCCTGTTCACTGATATTGACAAATATATCCTCGTTCCAAGAGATTAATGTCTTTGTTGAATTTTCTGATGTATTACTTAACAACAGGGTATAGAAATCTGAAATAATACCCTTCCTCCCAGCATTTTGTACAAACAGTTTTTCCAGCTGTGTATGAGGAACCTTGTCAAGACAACCTTGATCGGTATTAACAAAACTTGTTAACTGTAGATATTTGAAGTAGTGTTTTCTGTCCAAATTGAACCTGACTTGTAGATCCTCAAAGGTCATAAAAATATCTGACTGTGGAGGGTAAAGGTTAAAAATTGTTTTCAGTCCTCTTGATGCCCATGTTTTAAATGTAGCATCCACCCTCCCAGGTATGAATGCCTGACTGCCCCAAACTGGACTAAACTGTGACAAGAAATTTGTCTCATTCAAGTATTTTCTGACAACATTCCAGACTTTTACCATGTGTTTCAGAATCGGATTTCTTATGTGTTTAAACATTTTTTTAGCTGTGTCAGAGTATATAAATGAGGGAAGAGGTAATGTGAGTAAGTTATGTGATTCCATCTCCACCCAATGTGGATTAACTTTTTCTGAAAAATAAAATGTCATTGAGCGAAGTTGTGCGGCTCAGTAATACCATAAAAAATTAGGGCATTTTAACCCCCCACAATCGAATGGCAAGTAAAGGAGGGAGAGACGAAGTTTTGGTTTACCATTGTTCCAAATAAAACTGGTTACAAGCTTTTTTATCCCGATAAACAAGTCAGAAGGAGGGGGCAAAGGAACATTTTGGAATACATACAGCAACTTTGGAAGTATGGTCATTTTGAGAACATTAACTCTTCCCATCACCGATATAGGCAATTTCATCCACCTGTTAATTGAATTATTAATTTCCTCTTTTATTTTTTCATAATTAATTTGAACCGTCTTCTCTAAATTTGGCTCTATCTGTATCCCTAAATATTCAAATTGTTCTACTATTTTTAAGTTAAAATGTGTTATTTGTGGAGCAGGATTTGCTCGTTCTGTTGTATTTAACAGTAAAATGGAGGATTTAGTATGATTCACTTTATAACCCGAGATATTTCCAAATAACTGTATTACTTCCAACACTGCCGGGATTGCAGAGGTGAGTCTTGACAAAAATAAAATCACATCATCAGCAAACAAAGGAATTTTATGTTCAATGGGGCCGATAGCAATTCCGCAAATTTGAGAGTGCGCACGAATAGCTAACGCAAATGGCTCAATCGCTAAAGAAAACAGCAGGGGAGAGAGAGGGCACCCCTGTCGACAACCTCTCTTGATTTCTATTGGCTTGGAGAAAATATTATTTGTTAGAACTTCTGCAGTAGGCTTACTATAGAGTATCTTGACCCATTTAATAAAGTTGTTTCCCATCCCAAATTTCTCAAGGACCTTAAAAAGATAGGGCCATTCAACTCTATCGAAGGCCTTTTCAGCATCTAGTGAGAGGAGAGCCATATCTTTTTCCTCTTTTTTGTAATGAAGGACATTTAATACCCGTCTTACATTATGGAACCCTTGTCTCCCACTTACGAAGCCATTCTGATCTTTATTTATTATGTCAGGAAGTATTTTTTGAATCCACCTTACTAATAGTTTACAAACAATCTTTAGATCAGAATTGAGAAGACTGATAGGCCTCATATTCTCACACTTGTTAGCAGGTTTACCCGGATTTGGCAGGAGGATGAATAGTGCTTGGTTTAAAGTATCAGGAAGTGCATCCTTTTCAAATGCTTCTTTAAACATGTCTAAAAGCGGCATTAATAATTTGTCCTTAAATTTTTTATAAATATCTGAAGGGATACCATCCGGTCCTGCTTGCTTACCTGTTTTCATTCCATCAATGGCTTGTGCTATTTTCTCTTTTGTTATTTCTAAATCTAAGTCTGCTTTAACATCATCCGGAATAACTGGGATATTTAACCTATTTAATGCAACATTAATATCCTGTAAGCTGCAATTTTTTTCGGCTTCATATAATTTCTGATAGTAATCCCTAAAGGAATTGTTGATATCTTTTGGATTTACTATTGTTTGGCCTTTGTCATCAATCGATGTTATTGATATTTTAGTTTCCAGCTGTTTAATTTGCCACGCCAATAATTTTCCTGCTCTGTCGCCTTGTTCATAAAACGTCTGTTTCAGTCTTAAAAGACTGGATGCTGCTTTGAAGCTTGATTGTTTCTCATATTCCGCCCTTAAAAGCAATAATTCCTATTCGGCTTCAGGATCACTTTTTTCATAAACTTTCTTTTGGGTGTATTTTATTTTATTTTCCAAGTGTAGTTTATCTCGCCTTGCTTTTTTAGATTTATACCCTATATAGCTAATAATATGCCCTCTGAGAAATGCTTTAAAGGCATCCCACTTTGTACATGCTGACGTCTGATCAGTATTTATTTGAAAAAACTCATCTATTTGCTTGCCTATATAATTAACAAACTCCTCATCTTGCAACCATTTATGCTGAAAGCGCCATCTAGGTGGATCAGAGCATATCTTTTCATCCCTATATACTAAACAACACGGAGCATGGTCTGAGATTTCAATATTATCGTATATACAATTTTTTACCTTGGATATTAAATCAGAAGAGACTAAAAAATAATCAATCCTTGAATATGTCTGGAATGTTGCTGAATAACACGAGTATGCTTTAGTTTGTCGGTGTAGTTCTCGCCAAATGTCAAGCAGTTTCAAATCTTTCATGAATCTTTTTATGGTTAATCTGCTGTTATTATGAGATTGGTCTGTACCTGTAGACCTATCCCAACTCGGGACAAGCGTACAATTAAAGTCCCCAGCAATTACATATTTACCCGGCAGTGTTGCAAGCAAAAGGAACAAGTCCTCATAAAACCCTGAATCATCTGAGTTAGGACCATACACATTTACCAGATTTAAATTCTCTAATAACATGGATCCTTGAATTATCAAATATCTGCCCCTCTTGTCTTTAGTAACATTTTGGACACTGAATGGAACTGATTTTTGTATTAAAGTCATCACTCCTCTTGATCGTGAAGAGAATGCTGCTGTAAATATATTGCCTCGCCACCTTCTCCTAACCCTTTTTTCATCCTCCTCCATTAAATGTGTCTCTTGTAGAAAAATTATTTTACAGTCCATGTCCTTTAACTTTGTCAAGACCTGTTTTACCTTTTTAAAACGTTGAAGTCCCCTGCAGTTCCATGTAACAAAATTAATATCTTTTCCATATACCATTGAGCAAGTCAAATGAAATTAAACGAAAATCTGAATACTACCTCGTTCACATTCTTCATGGATGCATAAAATAAAACAACTTTTTTTCTCTCTCTCTCCCGAGAAGCTTAACATGGCCCAAGAACACACGAACAAGAACAAATGAACTGAAAAAAATCCCCTTATCTCCCCCCACCTCTGCAGGTCTCCCCTCCCACCTCTTTATACCTCCCATTACTGCTTGTGACTGTTCCATACGATGTAAGGAGCAGTCTAACCACTCCACTCGATCCAAAACAAAATCAACAATCCCGCCGCCGTTCGCGCTTGACTAGAAGTAATTGTTTACTCTTTACCGCTAGTCTATAAACTGGTGCGTTAAGAGTCCGTTTTTATAATATTTTTACGTCTTACATTCCAGAGAGATACACATTATTGTCCATGCATGGGTTTTTGATATAATCTCTTGGGCTTTATGCAAACTTCAAACTGGTAGTGGATGAAACTATAATTAGGCGTATTGTGATAACTAATGCCCATTCTCCACTTTAACACCACCATTTATGATTACTCACTGCTGCAACAGAAAGTCATTTCAGTCCATTGTATTATCGTCTTCCCCCTTTTTCTGCATCTTATTTATCATCATACGTGCCTCAGCTGGGGATGTGAAGGAGTGAGTCTTCTCCTTGTAGGTCACCAGTAGCTTCCCTTGGTGTGTCACGCCGTGTCTCAGTCCCAGTTTACGCAGGTCTTCCCGAACAGAATCGAACCTTTTCCGAAGCTGCTGCACTCCTGCGGCAAAGTCTGGATACAGCCGAATCCACCGTCCCTCGTAGCGATTTTCCCCTTTAGCCTTCGCTGCATTTAAGATAGCCTCTTTATCCCTGTAGTTGAGGAATCTCATTATCAGTGTGCGGGGCGCCGCTTTGCCTTCTCGCCGTGGGCCGATTCGGTGCGCCCTTTCAATGACCAGCGGGTTCTGTAAAGTTATGTCCAGGACCTCGGGAAGCCACTTTTCCAAAAACCTACACGGGTCTCTTCCCTCTGTAGCTTCAGCCAAATTAACGAGCCGAATATTGTTACGTCTTGAGTGTGTTTCCAAGTTCATTACTTGGTCATCCATGGTTTTCTGCTTCGCCTCCAGTATCCCAACTTTTGCCCTCAGGGCGTCAACTTCGTCCTCGTTGTTGGAGGTACGCATTTCCACTTGTGTTATCCGCTCGGCGCAGTCTTTAATATCC
This sequence comes from Aulostomus chinensis, assembly GCF_037954235.1. Lineage (NCBI taxonomy): Eukaryota > Metazoa > Chordata > Actinopteri > Syngnathiformes > Aulostomidae > Aulostomus > Aulostomus chinensis. Next base: position 23,932,365 of record NC_141338.1, on the reverse strand, counting down.
CTCCGAATGTTGTCCAAATCACTCTTAATGGCGATAACTATGGACAGTATTTCATCCACTTTGCTGCTCTGGGATTTTCCCTCGTCCTTTTCCACCATTGTTGTTGAGAGAGGGGTGCTATCGCTAGCGCAAGCGTTAGCATTCTCACCTCGAAGGCCGTAATCCGTCAGCTTTGGCTGTTTTGTTTTCTCGCTCGCTTCTTGAGCGGCTTTAGCTACTTTAGGACACATTATTTGATCCCTGTAGACAGTGCTAACAATAGTAAGCGGTATAAAGTATAAATTTGTACGAATATGTAGCACGAACAGCGGAGCAGTCAAACATACGTCTTGTTACATGGCTGCCATAACAGGAACCCGGAATTAATTTTTACTTTAATTTAATTGATGGTGTAATTTTTGTGGGTCTCTGTATCAAATGATGTTTTCTGAAGTCTGGAGAATATGCTGTGTTGGCAGGAGATCTCTGACGCCCCACAGTACTTAATTTCAGAGGGTACTAACACTTTGATTAAGGTGGTTAAGATAATAAGCATGTATTTACAGTTAATAAGTCAGTGACAAGATCTTATAAAAACATTAACATTACTAATAATACATTCAACTGCTATTCCAAAGTCGGTAAGTAGTGGTTCGAACAGGGAACCCCAAACATCCTTTTCCCAGCCACTTTGAACAGCTCTGTCTGGGGGGGGTCACGAAGCATTCCCAGGCTAGCATGGAGATATAGTCCCCCACCTGGTCCTTAGTCTGCTCCGTGGCCCTATCCTAACTGGACATGGCTATGACACCTCCCTTGTGGAATCAAAACTACATGCCAAAATCACCTTGACTTATTTCTTTTACACAAAGGAGCAACCTTAACCTCAAAATCCCTTACAAATGTCTGTAATTCCCTCATCCCTAAGGGATAAACTGCTGTATGCGTAATCAAATTTTACATTTTTCACGCTTTTCATGCTATGTCTTTTCTGCATAAAAATATAGGGAGCAATGATGATAACAGTATCATCCTTAGAGTCCTAACAATATCCATTCCTAATGACATCTCATGGCCACCAATTACAAACAGCAAAACTGTTGAAAAAAAAAATTACAAACTCTCCATTGCCTTTCCCAGTATACTGATTAATCCACAAACATTAATTTGAGATAAAAACTATTAAAAAAAAGAAGAAAGTATCCCTTCTGGTATGACGCACTGTATGAACATGAATGAGTGCGAGTATGTTGGTTCTGAATGGATTGACTACACTGTACTGTGAAGGATTTAGGATATGGTTAGTTATAATAGCTGAATCAGACCTCATTATACATAATTATTATGAGGAAAAAAATCAGAATAAATAAGACTCAACTCACATGGTCTTCCATTGTCACATCTTCTCTGGAGAGGCCAAGGTTTGCTTTAGCGATTCCCGGCTGGATGATCATTTCCTTCAAGAACTGAGAATAAACCTCCCTGTGAGAAACATAAACAATGCTTAAATTGAAAAAAATTGCAATATAACATGACCCATAGGGTTTTTTTGTCACATTTTCCATGTCCACCTGTCTTGTATTTATTAAAACTCCCCTTTTATACCCATTAACGCACTTTCAGCCCAAGTTAGAATAAGACCTGGTGAAACGTACAAAATGGCTAGATAAGTTTGTAATTGGGTTCATTTTGTATATTTCTGGGTATCATTATACACTGCCAAAAAAAATAATGAGATCACTTCAATCACACAGCCCAATCTTGCTGAATGAAATATTCCAGTTGCTGAAGTGCAAAAGAAAAGTGCATAATTGCATTAATGTCCAGAGAAGCAATGAATGCGTGTGACAATAACAACCAGCACAGCAAAAAACAAAACCACAATACACACAAACATTATGGCAGCAAAAAGTGAGAGAGAGAGAGCATGGAATCAAGCGCAAAGAAATAGAGCCCTTACCTGATGATCTTAAAATGCTGTGCTTTTTTCCCCACACAACGCAGATATCAACAGTGAAACTCACAAAATATTTTACTTCACAGATTTCCAACGATCATTTTCATTACTGCAAAACCAGCCCTCCTCAAACTGATGAGACAATGTTTGTTATTATGGCAACAGGTGGACTGACATGTCCTTGTAGTTGCAGAGATGTGAGTCATTCAACCAGGCTAGAATTAACCTTCACACAGATTTGTAAGGTAACAGAGGCAATCTGTATTGCAGATCAATACAACGAACACAAATGAATCCATATATATCCTGAGCAGATTTCAGCATTCTATTGAACATGTACATAAATGAGCGTTCCATGGTTATTTCCGCCTTTTTTTTTTAGTCTATCATGATATTTCACTCAGAAAATAATTTAAAATTTTTCTTCTAACATACAAAGTCCTCAACAATCAGGCTCCTCCATATCTGACAGAGCTCCTAGTCCCCTATTATCCAACTAGAACCCTTCGCTCCCGGGATGCAGGGTTACTTGTGGTTCCTAGAGTTCTAAAAGTAGAATGGGAGCCAGAGCCTTCAGCTATTAGGCTCCCCTCCTGTTGAACCGTTTCCCAGTTACAGTCCAGGATGAAGACACCCTCTCGACCTTTAAGAGCAGACTTAAGACCTTCCTTTTTGATCAGGCTTATAATTAGGACTGCTTAGGCTGGCCCTTAGATATGCTGCTATGGGCTTATACCCTTTTCACACTGAAAAACGCATGTCAACGCAGGTTTTTGGACCTGCGTTTGCTCGGCATTAGGGCGCATTCAAGCTTCCAGAAGACCCGGGTCTGAACTCCCACTGTGAGGGCTTGTGTTTTTCTCTCTCATACATCATCGCTGACAACTTCATCATTTCACATAAACGTGTGCTGGAACACTGAGAGGTAAACAAACAACAACATGGACGTCGCTGTTACAGACGGTGCCCTGTAACGTCCCTGCACTGTCACCTCCTTCTCCCTCGCCTGCCTCCGTTGGCCCCGAGAGCCAAACCTGCACCCTGATTGGCCTCCTCCCCAGCCAATCCAGTCAGCCAGTGGCACCCCAGAGGAGTCAAAAGTGAGAGCAGGGCCAGATGCCGGTGGTGACTCTGCATGGTGGCGGACGTCGTCCCTCCATTAGCAGTAAAGCAGCAGCATTAGCATGATCTATGTGATCTGATTTGTGTGGTGTGGTGGTTGAGGCGTTTTGGTTTTATTTACACTTTTGTTTCCTTTCTGTGTTGCCCTGAGTGGCTGGTTGCTCCAGTGGAGCTGTTTTGTTTTACCGTTATTCACCAGTCGCATTTCTGTTCTTTTGCCCTGCGTGGTGTGGTCGCTCCAGTGGAGCTGTTTTTATTACCTTGTGGTTAGCTCCGGGTTTTCGTTTGGCAGGTTTGGCCCTGCGTGGCCACAGTCCCTTTTCATTTTTTGCCCTGACAATGCATGTGGCGTGTAAAATTAACATCTGGCAGTAAAGCTGCCCCACTATAATAGCACAGGATATTCCTGTGTTGCATCTCCTTGTCCCTAACCGAGGCGAGCCAAGTCGTAACAGTCGCCAAGTCGAACATTAGCGTTGTTGCTGCGTACATTACAATGTTGTCTCTTTTCCAAAGCATACAAACTCGGCGCAGATTGGAAAATGTCTGAGTGCTAATGCAGTGAAGGAGGATGGAGTTTTTCGTTCGTCTGGAAGGGAGCCGAGGAAGCTACAGGCGAAGCCTGACAGGTGGCACAGTGACAAAATCAGGATGTGACAGGAAGGTCGCGTGAAACCTGAGAGACGCGGGTTGCCTTTTTCACACTGCAGGTGAGCCAAGCCGAGCTAAGCCGGTAAACACCCGGGTCACTTGGCGAGTCGGTCGACACGGGTCAAAATACCGAGCTGACCCTTTCAGAGTGCCCAAAAACCCGTGTTGACCCACGTTTTTGGTGCAGTGTGAAATGGGCTTTAGACTACCGGGGATCTCCCATGATGCATTGGGCTTCTCTCTCCTCTTCTCTTTCCTCTCTGTCCTCTTGTACGTGTTATACATAAATCATACTCATATGTGTTACTAACTCGTCTACTTCTCCGGAGCCTTCAGGCTCCCCACATCCCAGATCCCGGGTGCTGCTGGAGGAGGCTACAAACCTGAAGAGGCTCAAGCTGCCACCCGTAGCACCACCTGCTCACATCCCCATCTGTCCATCAGTGTCTTTAGGTCATATTTACTCAGTTGATCTTAGTTCATACTGACTAATGATAACCCCTCAGAAACCACTACAGTCAGTTATGGTGTTCCACAAGGGTCTGGGCTTGAACTAGTCCTCTTCACCCTATACCTGCTTCCTCTAGGTCACATGATACAGAAACACTCAATTAATTTGCAGATGATACGCAGCTGTAATTATCAATGCATCCCTCTCTTTCCTTCTGTATATCTGTCTCTCTCCATTATCTGCCTTTGTCTCTGCCCCGCTCTCCTCCTCCTACTGGTCATAGCAGATGTCCGTCGCCACTGATCCTGGATCTGCTCCACGTTCTTGCCTGTTAAAAGGAAGGTTTTGGTCGCTGCTGTTGCCTGAAGTGCTTGCTGATGGAGAATTGTTTGGTGTAGATTCATTGAAGGAGTGAGGTGCTGGACCTGCTCTACTTGGAAAGTGTCATGAGATAACTTTAGTTGTGATTTAGCACCATACAAATAAAATTGACTTGACTTGACTCAGCGGGTCTGGATCTGCGACCAGGCTCTTAGTTTGAAAGCATGGAAGCAGGAAACTGTTAGTTCCACTAACTCTGCCTGCAATGAAGGGGAAGTGCGCAAAAATATTGTAATTAATCTGTGGTTCATGTATGTGCCAAACCATGAGGGGTGAACCACATGGATCACAAATCAACTGTTTTCCATTGCACCACCAAATGTTAGGTCTGTTATCATCTGCCAACTTATGTACTACTCACTGGACATGTAGGTCATGAGATAACTTTTGTTGCAATTTTGCGCAACATAAATAAAACTGACTTGACTTGAATTGACTTAATGATAATGACATGCAATAAGACTCAGACCGATGGAGTAGGAAAGCAATTGAGGGGCTACACATCAGACAATCAAAAGAATCATGAAACACTTGCTGGAATATGTTCATGGGTTTTTTCTGTTTTCAACTTTATGTGTCAATCAGTTGAACTCTGAGATTACAATGAAAGATCCATCCATCTATTTTCTTCCACTCATCCTGTCAAGGGTCGCAGGGGGACTGGAGCCTATCCCAGCAGTTTTCGGGCAAGAGGTGGGGTTCACCCTGGACAGGTCGCCAGTCCATTGCAGGGCCAATACATATAGACAGACAACCATTCACACTTACAGTCATACCTAAGTTCAATTTAGACTATCCAATTAGCCTAGTCCCCATTTGCATGTCTTTGGACTATGGGAGGAAGCCGGAATACCCACAGAGAATTCCCACCATGCCACCATGAAAAGATCCACTTTTGCCAATTACTATACATATCGATGCACTGATCACTGCTGAAACACACCGACTTATGTTACAAATATGTGAAAATAAGAAACTGGGTAGTGTCTTTGATATCAGTTCTATCATTCAGCATCATGAAGAAATCAGCATCCCAGCAGACAGCTGGAACCTCTGTTGGAATCACCTTGAATAATGGTACACTCAGTACAGGCTCCTACACATAGGACCCACGGTAAGCTGTGCTTGTACCAGTGTCCATTGCAGGCGGACGACGCCAAGCACTGCTGAAACCTGCACATGGTCGCCATGAAACCATGAGATGCACCAGAAAGTTTTAGAGTCACAAGCACGAGAATGTATCTTATGCTAAATCAAAGCAAAGTGTTGCCTCTGGTTACTTACTCTCTTAATCCTCTAGATAACACAGGAGGTGGAGCATTTCAGCTCATCTGGGAGCTATGGCTTCATGACGATCATCTTGGGGGTTAATTCATGCTGAACACTGTCAGGATCATCTATTCCTTCATTACCATTATTGTGATCTATGACTCTCTCGTACCAGATGACCTGCTTTTGAGTCACTGTTGTAGCACGTTAGAATCATGGACCTGGCCTGCTCCAGTGCCTTGTGTTTTGTGTGTGTTTAGTAAAAAGATGTCATCCAAGTTGCACTGGTTTCAGGTATTCACTAATGAGAAGTTCAACACATACTAGACATTGGTCTACGTTTTTTAAAAATGAAAGTATTTTGGGGCAGCGCAGTGGTGCCATGGTTAGCACCATCGCCTCACAGCAGGAGGGTTCTGGGTTTGAGCCCCGGCTCGAGCACAGGGCCTTCTTTGTAGAGTTTGCATGCTCTCCCTGTGCCTGCATGGGTTCTCCCCAGATACTCCGACTTCCTCCCACAGTCCAAAGACATCAAGAGGGGACGAGGTTAATCCATACTCTAAATTGACCGTAGGCATGGCTGTGAGAGCCAATGGTTGTCTGTCTATGTGTGTTGGCCCTGCCATGGACTGGTGACCCATCCAAGGTGAACCTTGTATCTCACCTGAAGGCAGCTGGGAAAGGCTCAAGCCCCCCCTGCAACCCTTCACAGGATAAGTGGTAGAAAATGAATGGATGGAAATTTTGTTCAATGGCAAAAAAGTGTGGTTCTTTTACTTTAAAAAGAAGCCAGATTTAACACAAAATCATACATAATGTCTGCAATGCTGTGATAATGTGGTATTTTTTAGCCAAGGTTATTATACCATCAAAAAGTCTATACTGGAACACCCTTACAATACACAGTTAAAGATGAAATTTCAACTAACCATCATAATTTTCTTCACTTTCATGGCCACATTGTTCAGCACTTGAGTGAACCATCAACAGGAGTGTGCTTATTAAGTTTTCAAACCAAAAGTGTCTCTGCAGTCAGGCTTTAACTCGGTCTTCTTACCTCTCTTTTTTGAGGAATGAGTCCCATCGTGTCTGGTCAAGAGGTAAGTAATTGAGGAGGATCTGAAAATAGAGAGATACAAACAGGAGTCAAAAACAGATCGTAGCATTTAACAAGCACATTAAGTAAAATGTGCAACAACTCTTTCCAAGTACCTATCAGACATGCTTCTTGGACAAGCAAACATATTGTGGTTGAAGAAACAATACTGGCAAACAATAAACTAAATTTCCTCCTGGAACTGTCGTGGTGGAGGAGTTTGAGCACCGTAGAGACCCTAGGAGCTATGCTGTCAGGGGCATTTTGCCCCTGGTAGGGTCACCCAAGGAAGACTGGTCACAGGCAAAGGGCACGACAAAGAATGGTTCAAAATACCCTTCACGGAAAATAAGAGCAAGAGTTGTTGTACCCAGCCCGGAGGGTTACCAGGGACCTGCAATGGAACCAGACCTGGAGTAGGGGCCTGTGGGCGAGCACCTGGTGGTTGGGCTTTAGCCCATGGGGTCCGGCCAGGCCCAGCCCGAAAAGGTTGTATGGACTAGTCCCCCCGTGTATCCACCATGGCATGAGGAACCGGAATCAGTTTGGGTGCAGTGTGCTTTGGGCAGCAGACCAAGGCGGGGGCCTTTTGGGAATTGGAATGTCAACTCTTTGGTGGGGAAGGAGCTGGAGCTGGTGGAAGAGGTTGAGCGTTACCAGCTTGATATAGTTGGCCTCCCCTCAACACACAGCTCCGGGTCCAGAACCCAAGTCCTTGTGAGGGGTTGGACTCTCTTCTTCGCTGGAGTTGCTCCAGGTGAGAGGCAGAGGGGCCGGGGTGGGATTTCTGATAGCCCCTAGACTCTCTGCCTGTACGTTGGGGTTTACCCCGGTGTACGAAAGGGTTGTTTCCCTGTGCCTTTGGGTAAGGGAATGGGTCTGCACTTATGGTCTGAAACATAAGTTCAAAGTACCCACCCTTTTTGGAGTCCCTGGGAAGGGTGATGGATAGCGCCCCGACTGGGGACTATACTGTCCTACTGGGGGACTTCAACGCTCACGTGGGCAATGACAGCATGACCTGGAGGGACGTGACTGGGAGGAACGGCAGGCCCAATCTGAAGCCAAGAGGTGTGCAGTTATTGGACTTCTGTGCGAGTGTCAGTTTATCATAACTAAAACCATGTTCCAACATAAGGATGTAACATCGGTGCATGTGGCACCAGGACATCCGAGGTCGTAGGTCTATGATCGATTTTTTAGTCATATCATTTGACCTGCGGCCATATGTTCTGGACACTCTGGGCGTTGAGTTGGATCAGATGGCAGGGGAAGACGCCATGCAGACCTGGTGGGCCAAAACGAGTAGTGAGGGTTTGCTGTGAACGCCTGGCAGAAGAACCTTTCAGGATGATCTTCAACTCCCACTTCTGGCAGAGCTTTGACCGCATCCCGGGGCAGTGATAGACACTGAGTCAGAATGGATCATGTTCCGCTCTGCCATTGTCGAGGCGGCTGTTGTGAGCTGCGGCTGTAAGGCTGCTGGGGCTGGTCGCGGCGGTCATACCTGAACATGCTGGTGGACACCAGAGGTGAGGAGAATCATCAGGCTGAAGGAGGAGGCCTGGGGGGAGGGGTAGCAACTTGCCCACACTATTAACAGTAGGGACGGGAGGTTGCTGACATCAACTGGGGAGATAATTGGACAGTGGAAGGAAAATTTTGAGAAACTTCTCAATCCCACCAACACATATTCCAAGGAGGAGCAAGAGTTGGGGGAGTACTGGGGGTGGGTGTCATCCAATCTCTGAGGCAGAGGTCACAGAGGCAGTGAAAAAACTCCGCGTTGGCAGAGCGCCAGGGGTGGATGAGATCTGCCCTGGGTATCTCAAGGCTCTGGATGTTGTAGGGCTCTCTTGGTTGACACCCCACTGCAACATTGTGTGGACATCAGGGCGGTGCCTTTGGAGTGGCACACTGGGGTGGTGGTCCCCATCTTTAAGAAAGGGGACCAGAGGGTGTGTTCCAACTCCATCAGGGGATCACACTCCTCAGCCTCCCTGCAAAGGTTTACACCAGGGTACTGGAGAGGAGGGTCAGGGAGATAGGCAAACCTCAGATTGACAAAGAGCAATGTGGTTTTTGTCCCGGCTATGGAACTGTGGATCACCCTCGCTAGGGTGCTGGAAGGGGCATGGAAGTTTGCCCAACCTGTCTACATGTGCTTTGTGGATTTGGAGAAGGCTTATGACTGTGTTCCTCGGAGCACCCTGTGTGGGGTACTCCGGGAGTAAGGGGTGGATGGCCCCTTACAAAGGGCCGTTCAGTCTCTCTACCTGAGGAGTGAGTCTGGTTTGCGTTGCTGGCAGTAAGTCACACTTAATCCCAGTGTGGGTTGGACTAGCCAAGGCTGCCCTTTGTCACCGGTTCGGTTCATAACTTTTATGGACAGAATCTCTAGGCGCAGCCAGGTGGTGGAGGGGGTTGAGTTTTGTGGTGGAAGGATGTCATCTCTGCTTTTTGCGGATGACGGGGTCCTCTTAGTTCAATCAAGCCACGACCTTAATTGCCCCCATGGGGATAAATTAAGTTTTCTGAATCTGACCTCCAGCTCCTGATGGGGCAATTCATAGCCAAATGTGAAGTGGCAGGAATGAGAATCAGCACCTCCAAGTCTGAGGCCATGGTCCTCAGATGGAAAACGGTGGCCTGCCTACTCTGGGTTGGGGGGAGGTCCTGCCTCAGGTGGAGGAGTTCAAGTATGTGAGGGTAGGATGGAAAGGGAGATTAACAAGAGGATTGGGGTGGCGTCCGCATTGATGCGGGTGCTAAACCAGTTGATTTACCACTCAATTAATGTTCCAACCCTTACCTATGGTCATGAGCTTTGGGTAAGACCAAAAGAACAAGATGGCGAATACAAGTGACCGAAATGAGTTTCCTTTGCAGGGTGGCTGGGCTCTTCCTTAGAGACAGGGTGAGAAGCTCAGTCATTCAGGAGGGACTCAGAGTAGAGACACTGCTTTTCCATGTCGAAAGGAGTCAGTTAAGGTGGTTTGGGCACCTGGTGAGGATGCCTCCTGGACCCCTCCTTTGGGAGGCATGTCCAACCAGGAGGAGGCCTCGAGGCCGACCCAGGCCATATAAAGGCACAACAGTAGAAAGAGAAACATTTTCTTCAAGGGTTAAAACCAATATGTGATTAACCCTATATTGATTTTAAAGCACAAAAAAATAAAAATGAGATAACCAATATGTGCCACTGACATAATGGATTTTTGGGGCTGACTGACAATTAATCCAGCCTATGTTCATTGTGCATTGATTTTGTATCAAAATGACAGTAATGTAACTGTGTATACCACTACTATACAGGTAAAAGGCTATTTCTTCGACGAATAACTTATTGTTGGCCAACCGATATGTCAGTCAGGCTTCCTTTGTAATGATACTTGAGAAGAGGTATCAATCATTAAAAACACTGCTGTCTAGTATGTCATTAATAACTTCAATTAACATTTCATGTGAAGTGAAATTAAATTTGAGAGGCCCCATCCATCAATCCATCCATTTTCTTCCGCTTATCTTGTTAAGAGTCACGGGGGGCTGGAGCCTATCCAAGCGGCTTTTGGGCGAGAGGTGGGGTTCCCCTGGACAGGTCACCAGTCCATGGCAGGGACAACACACATAGACAGACAACCATTGGCTTTCACAGCCACGTCTACGGTCAATTTAGAGTCTGGATTAACCTGGTCCCATGACATTTAGGAGCGATGGTTGATCAAGTGTCATTCATAAACTTGACACATGGCATTTATGATGATATTTGAGTTTGTCATGAACATTAAAGCACATTAACCTTCAAAACACAGACATAAGAGCAGTTTAAGGTCAAATGGGAATAAAAACAGGATGTTCTATAAAATTATTAAACCCACAATGATGCGAAGATACAACAGTTTGAAAATTAACATTAAAGCATAACTCCCTCAGCACCTTCAAGCTCAGGTTTCTTCTGTTCTCGTTCTTCAAAACCTTTTCCACCACTGAAGAGGTGAGAGCACCAGACTGTTTAAATATCATGTTGTTTATATTAATGATGATACTTGATGAGGCCTACTGCGTAAAATAAAAAAAAAAACAACCCAACATTTTTTAACAAGACAACAGAGATGCAGGACAACTCACCTTCCAGCAAAGTGCTCGTATGCCTCCTTCAAATGGGATTCCTACATTGATTAAAGGCAGGATAGTCAATAAATAAAATTAAACCCACAAGATTGCAAAAACACAACTGTTTGAAAATTACCATTAAAGCACAACTCCCTCAGTGCCTTCAAGTTAATGTTTTCTTCACCCAAGGCTACTTTGAATTCCTGTATTCTGAAACAAAAATGTAGACAAGGTTAGGCCAATATTTAAAAAAGCACAGTTATGTTACTGAGAAAAATATACTTTCACTCACATAGTTGCACAAGTGCACAGATGTAAATATCAATATAGCAAAATGATTTGATTACTTATGCTGCTTCTTATGCTGAATAATTACTCTTTTTATTTCTTCAGCATTTCCTTACAGAACTGGGCAATCATTTGATAATATAACTAGATGGATATGTCAGGTTTGGGCTGATGCAAACAAAAGGACCTGAGGAATACGGTACAGCCTATGTTGATATAAAACAGCCCTGGATTTAAATTTTTGCCCACAAACAACCATATCAATGAGCTCAATAGTCTTAACAAAAATGTAAATGCAACATTTACACTTGAGTTTCAGTCATTCGCTAATTACACGTCAGGACAGTTGCGCCGAAGTTATTCCAATTCATTTCCCCCACACCGTCAGCCAGCTCGATGACAGCTACGAGCCATGATCGTCAAGAGGGAAGATCTGTCAGCTGATGTGCTCTTGGGAGCTAGGGTACCCGATGAGAATGACTAAGTTTATTTGACGTTAATGTTCTTGTGAAGCGCTACAAAGGCATACGTTATGTATTAAAAAACGCAAAATATCACATTAACGTCAGTGGTGCAGCATCGACAACACTTGTTTACCACCTTAGCTGAGTTGTTGCTGCTGCTGCTGCTAGCTTAATACTAGAATGGCAGTCGTGCGGTGAGGATGCTAGCTAACTACCACCAGTTTTCAACAGACCTTGCGCCCTGCCTTCTCAACGAGAGGAAATTTCTTATGTTTCTCACCTGTTTTTGTACGCAGTGGACATGTCTGAGCGGGAGTCAATGTATTCTTTCTCCAAAAAATTACTGAATTACTTTCCAGAGCTAATCCTCCTCCCACTTCCGTCTTCAGACACCACGCCGTTGTCTGGTCCCAGAGTCCATACACATATGGCTGCATTCGAATAGTCCCTCCTATCATCTATTTCTAACCACGTTCCTTACCCCCAGATGGAAGAAGTCACGCGTCGAAGGAAACGTGGTAAGGAGAATATATAAGGAGTTCTGAAAAGAAGACAGTATTGCGACAATCCTAGTGCAATGATGGTTATGGAGCGATTGCAAGCTACGTTAAGGTACTCCTGGTTCCCCAGTGTACACGTCCTCGATTCCTCCCTTGTTTCCTCTCCTCGAGTCTTTTCTTCCTTCTCGGATACAACCGGAGGAAGTGAGGAAAGAGGGGTTTTTTTTCCCCAATAAAAAAAGTCTTCATTGAAGAAAATAAAATAACGTACATTCACACACATACCATATGACAATATACATCAAGCAGAAATACAGGATTTGGATCAAATTCATGCATATCAGAGTGCATCCTTCAAACAAAAGGAAAAAGTAGTAAATTAAACATGTATGGATGAAATCCAGATGTGTGACAGAAAATGTTCTACATAAGGAAAATACTTTTTAAAAAAAAGGAGAAATACTGTCATTTGCATGATCACAATTGGATCTGGGCTTAGTAATTAACCCAGGGATCACACACCCACACTTGAGACCTTTGAACTCTATTCTGTGTATTTGCTACTTATAGTGGCTACCTGTCAAGGGACTCCAGATGAAAATGAGCCTTCTTGCCAAATTAAAGATATACACATTTACATTATGTATATCTGCATTAGTAATGCTAGCATAATGCACTAATGCTAGTGTGATGTGCTTATCAAATCGACAAATAAAGAGAAAATGCACATTGTAAAATTGTAAACCTATTCTTAAGGTTTAAAATGCAAAATTTTGTCAAGTCAAGTCAATTTTAATTGTATGGCACCAAATCACAACAAAAGTTCTCTCATGACTCTAAAGTAGAGCAGGTCTAATAACACACTCCTTCGATGAATTTACACCCAACAATTCTCCATCCGCAAGCACATCCTGCAACAGCAGTGACCAAAACCTTGCTTTACCAGGCAGGGACGTGGAGCAGATCCAGGATCAGTGGCGACGGATGTCTGCTTTGACCAGTAGGGGGAAAGAGAGCAAGAGAGTGGGGCAGAGACAAAGATAATGGAGGAAGACAGAGATACAGAAGGAAAGAGAGGGATGCATTGCTAAGTACAGCTGCGTATCGTCTGCAAATTAATCGAGTGCTTCCTTATCATGTGACCTAGAGGAAGCAGGTACAGGGTGAAGAGGATTGGTCCAAGCACAGAACCTTGTGGAACACCGTAACCGACTGTAATGGTTTCAGAGGGTTTATCATTAGTCAGTACAAACTGAGATGGACCCAGTAAATATGACCTAAACCAGTTTAGTGTGGTTCCTTTAATACCAATGACAGGTTCCAGTCTCTGTAGAAGGATATAATTGTCAATGGTATCAAAGCTGCACTGAGATCTAATCAGACCAGCACAGAGACCAGTCCCTCATCTGGTACCAGTAGGTCGTCACTGGTACCTTTGACTAGTTCTGTTTCTGTGCTAGGATGAACCTGGAACCTGACTGAATCCTCCAATCAGCTGTTTCTGTGGAGAAGTCACAGAGCTGTTTAGCAGCTGCTTTCTCCAGAACGTTGGAGAGAAAGGAAGATGTGACGTTGGTTTATGTTGTTTTCGTTTTCCTGTGTTTAAATAGATAATTGAACATTGAGTATTGCAGCTAATTGACGAACACTTAAAAAAAAAAAATCAATGAGCCACTGTGGGCTAAATACCGGAGATAATTGTTGACGCACACAATGAACATCCACTCTTGTTTCCTAGGCTCTGTTTGTCTCTTTATTTACTTTGTTAAACACAGAAGCTCCAATATCTTACAGGCGTCCTTAAAAGGATAAAAGTAAAGCACACAACTTACACAATGTATGTCTAAAGGGAAGCGGTCAACAGCGAGTTTCACACCAACACTCGCCCCACGCCATGATCCAAGCCCAGCCCCGTGAACAGGTGAGTGGAGTTACAAATAACCGTGGAGTACAACCCAGTGACACACCCTCAACCAAAGTGCCAATGCGGTGCGCCCACACAAACCAAATCTTTGAATATTCAAACTTATTCATGTTGGAGGATGACAGTATTTTGATATATTATATGTTACATATTCTGATGACTATACAAAGATACCCAGCATGCTAGTCTATGAAATAATGTCAAAACTGTAATTATAATTTAGCATCTACTTGCCTTTTTATTCCAATTCATAGGAGCACAGTGCATATAAAAACAACCTCCATGCCCCTTCTCCTTGTCTCACAACATTGTCACACTTGAGTATTGCCAATTAAACTTTTTTGGTTTACTTCCAATATTTGGTGTGTTTCATTCCACACATCATCATCAGGTTGCTCACCTGGTGGGCTCAGTGTGGCATGAAGAGCCCTTTCAAATCCATTTGGGCTTTTCTTTTACTCTGGACTAAAATTCCAGGTGTGACTGTGGTCCAGGCCAAACAACCAGCATGTTGTCCTCCTGAAAAAGTCGGCACTTGTCCGTTTTGAAGTGGGCTGTGGACCATGTGGTTCCTTTGAAGAGTGAAAGGAAATGGACCATATAGGAAGTGAACAAAAAAAATTAATCTGCTCACATACTGTACACAGGAGATGAAATTGAGGGGAGAGTTTTTTTAAACTCACCTTGTAAGTGCAAAATGGGAATCTAAATGCAATTTTGTAGTTAGCCAATTTTTTTGTGACACTGATTACCATAGAAACATTAGATCAACATCCAGACTCAAAGCTCTGTTCCATATTGTGCCCCATTAGATGTTTATGTGGCTGTGGCAGGGACATTAACTAACAAGTCAAGAATGCGAAAGACCACTTGGGAAATTTAAACTTAGGAAATAATTTGAATATTGTATTGCAAATGATAAGGAACAGAGTCATTACTGAGCAAACAGATGTGTTTTTACAAAACTGAAAAAAATTATAAGTGATCAAAAGAAAATGTGAAGACTGCAGCTGTTGCAGTGGGAAGAGAAGATGGTAGACAAATTAAAAGAACACAACTAAGGTAAATCTAAAATATGCCTAAATAAATTTAAAAATTAAGTGATACCTGAAAGTGTTCCAGCTGCTTGTCCCCAAAGTAAACTGATGGAGAGGCTGAGACCAATTGTAGAGAGGCAGCCTACACTGAGGAGTGTCCAGGGGTGCCAGTACTACTTATCACAGGTGTAACAGCAGTTCTCAAAGCAGTCAGCACAGCAGAACACGTGCAGTCCATACGACGTCTCAGTGCTCTTACATCACATGCATACTGCAGGTACAGAGACTTTACCATGCATGCCTCGTCTCCTAAAAAAGTGGCACTCAGCTGCTCAGAAACTGAAAGGATTACAAAATAAAGCAAAGCAACCCAGATGGTTAACAAAATACAATAAATGGCTGTTCAGACAATAAAGCAACACATTTCCTAGTTAACTTAAATACAATTAAAGCCGTTAAGGGCAAAACATAATTAAAAGGGACGAAATTCACATTAAAAAAGAAAAAAGTAAAACTGACCCAAAAAAGGGACAAGTGACCAACAAGGAGAAACAAATGCAGCAAAACTGCTGATATTTGAAATTACATTTTTGGCTCCGCGAATTCTCCCTTCTCCCCACCACAGATACAGGGATGTCACAAGATCATCAAATCAATGAAATAGCCAGGGAAGCAGGGGCTTCAGTGTCATAGAAAGACAAAATTACATGAAAGCTAACGCAAAAAGAAATTAGCAAACAGACCACATGAAAAGAGATTTGGCCAGAATGACTGGACCACATACGGATCAACAGCAACAACACACACAAGCAGCAGCAAGTAATACGTCTGGATACTTAACCCTGTCCTGATTGAGGGGCTTGGCTAATGAGGTGTCAGGCTTAGGCCTGCATCCACAAACACTGTTCACTCAAGCGAGGTTCACCAATGCAAGATGACACTGTCATGGTCTGGGTTTTGTGAGTTTCTGTGTGTGCTTTACCTCTGCTCTGCGTAGTCGTGTATGTTGTGGCAGGCGTGGCTGGCCTCCTTGGGGCACACCTGATTGTCATCCACTCATTAACTCCCCATAAAGGATCAGCTGAGACTCCACAACCCTACCAAATAGTTTTCTTTTGATAGGCTTCCTGTGTTTTTGCAAGTGTTTGTTACCGATGTTCCCACTGTGTTGACCTCAGGGATTTTTGCTTGCGCCTCTTTTTTTTTAAAAACTTTTTTAGTTCCGCTAGGTCCTGCTGCTCTAACTTTTTTATTCCCTGCACTTCCTCACTGGCCAGCCACTTGTCACCACCATTAGGTCTTGTCTCCATTGGGCTTTTGTGTGTTTTAAACTTTTTTCTGGGTTTTGTCACCATGTTTTTGAAAACATCCTAAAATCAGTGAGTCAGAATGTTTCTGCTACCATTTGTCTACACAATACCCAGACCACAATACTCCACAGGAAAATGTCATTACCCATGACTCTTAGGAATCCAGACACAGGTGCTTCTCCAGAAGATGGTGAAAGGAATAATGTGTTCTTGCAGATTGGATTGCGAGGTCGATCCTGTTTTGCCTGTACCACTCTTGTAAAGCCTGTTTTCCCTGGACCTCTTTGACAGAGTGTATTGCTCAGACAGCATCTGGCTGCATCTGGGTGACTAATTCATAAGAATGTGTCCAGCTTCAGCTGGATTTGATTTATCTATTATCTTAGCATTCTTGAATTGTTTCCTTTAATATTACTATTATAGTATTTTAAACTGTGTAAATATTAAGATATTTTTTAAGCATTAAATTGTGACTTGTATTACCCTCCCCCAAGAGGGACATCGTCCCTCATAGTATTCAATATATTTCCAGTAGAACTAGTATACTTAGATCGAAGCGAAGTAAAATCTGGTCAACTGGACGTAAGTTTATCTTGAAGACGTTTCACCTCTCATCCGAGAGGCTTCTTCAGTTCTAGTGAAGAGTGTGGAAACTCCAGCTTATAAACCTATGTGGGAGTGGTCAGTGCTATTGTGGTGGAAACGACCCTCCCGAGACTCACCTGGCCTCCCCAAACGACAGTCGTTGTGCGGTGTCAGGGAGTTTCAGGGGTGGTCGTTAGGGAGTTTCACCGACCGCTCAGGTGCTAATGGGCTGTGCTGGCAGCAGCCGTTCCACATGGGTCTTTCAGCTGAGCTCTTTGGGGAAGCTTTGAAAGGACTTGGTTGTAAATAGGTGAAAGGAAATGTCGCAGTCCACCTCCTCTGTTCAAAGAAGGTTTCTCTATCTTGACGTGGATGGCTTCTTTAACTCCTCTTTCAAACCATCTGTCCTCTCTGTCCAGGATTTGGACATGGTCGTCCTGGAAGGAGTGGCTTTCCTCCTTGAGGTGGAGGAAAACCGCTGAGTCCTGTCCTGGAGGAGGTGGACTGTGACATTTCCTTTCACCTATTTACAACCAAGTCCTTTCAAAGCTTCCCCAAAGAGCTCAGCTGAAAGACCCATGTGGAACGGCTGCTGCCAGCACAGCCCATTAGCATCTGAGTGGTCGGTTAAACTCCCTAACGACCACCCCTGAAACTCCCTGACACCTCACAACGACTGTCGTTTGGAGAGACCAGGTGAGTCTCGGGAGGGTCGTTTCCACCACAATAGCACTGACCACTCCCACATAGGTTTATAAGCTGGAGTTTCCACACTCTTCACTAGAACTGAAGAAGCCTCTCGGATGAGAGGAGAAGCGTCTTCAAGATAAACTTACGTCCAGTTGACCAGATTTTACTTCGCTTCGATCTACGATGACCTGGATGAATGAGAACCTACACTAGCATACTTAGCTTTTTAACAAGTTTTATCAAGTAAAGACTGTTACTTTGTCTTTAGCCCTGTTTCCTTTTTGTTCCCTCAGGTCCCCAATTACAGCCTTAAACAACAGAGCAAAATGGGGGTGCGGATGAGAGGGGAAGAGCAGACTTTGATGACTAGATAGGCCTATTTAGTACAGGAAAAGTTATTTCATAGTCTCAAACTTGAGGAGAGCTGTAGTGTTCCAGAAGGCTAGTGGGTGAGTGAGTCAAACTAGTGCCTGAACAATCCTCATGCCTTTCTCTTCCCTCTTCCTCTGAGAAAACCCTTGATCTCCTGCATAAAGTTAAACGAAACTTTCACAGTTCACTCCCGTACTAAACTTTTTCAACTGGCATTGAAGGCCTGTAGTCCTGTTGGTGTCGTTACAACAGTGTCTAAAGTTTAGATCTTTGAAAATCTATTTAAAAAATCAGCTTGCACCAAATTGTTGCCCCAAGTGATCTGTAAAACATACATGCTTGCATGCAGTTGGCTGTAATTTTGAAGTTCATCACTCTTTTTCCTAAAAAAGTGTAAAACACATTGAACCCTTTTCCTCACAAATTTTTAGTTCCGTTAACAACTGCTTTACTGTATCTTCTGACGTCAGCCACAAACGATCCAGACAGATATTTGATTGATCAGAAACAGAGACCAAAATGCATACAATTTTTTAGTGAAAACAGTGCAAATTGTTGTTGCAAATTGCCCCTCCAAAAAAAAATGCAGTATTTCTAACCTTTAAACCTCAGTTTGAATGAAGGAAACAATCAATTAAATGAAATGAATGTGAAAACAGATGTAGATGAATCACACAAATTCTCTGAATTTTCTCTTTGTAACTTTTGGTCTCAAGTTTCATATCCACCATTAAATGATACATGTAAGAATGTTAAACTACAGCACTGTATCCACATAGACACAAATGATTATAATATTCACTTGCCTGCATCGCCCCCCCCCCCCCCCCTTTTATTCCCTACTGTTACACCGGCCTGTGCTCCCCTTCCATGAACCAGTCTACCATCCAGTCCCCCATCAAGCTGGCTTGCTCTCCCTGCCTCCCCTCCCATGAAGCAGTCTACCATCCAGTCCCCCATCAAGCTGGCTTGCTCTCCCTGCCTCCCCTCCCATGAAGCAGTCTACCATCCAGTCCCCCATCAAGCTGGCTTGCTCTCCCTGCCTCCCCTCCCATGAAGCAGTCTACCATCCAGTCGCCCATCAAGCTGGCTTGCTCTCCCTGCCTCCCCTACCAGAAGCTTCCTTCTTCAGCTGTTATTAACATTTCCGTGTTTCTCACATTCTGCATTGTAAACTGTTGTCTTGTCTGTAACAACATCTACTGCACGTCTGTCCCTCCTGGTGAGGGATCCTCCACCCCTCCTCACCCTGAGGTTTCTCCCATTTTTCCCTGTTAAAGGTTTTCTATGGAGTTTCTCCTCAGTCGATGTGAGGCTCTGAGGGCAGAGGATGTTGTTATGATGCCATGTGAAGCCCTTTGAGACAAACTGTTTGTGAAAACGGGCTCTACAAATAAAATTGCCTTGCCTTGCCTTGCCTAATTGGATAGATCGTGTCACTCTTGCTTTAATACAGTAAATGTTTCGCTCAGCAGATAAATATATTTTTTAAATCTCAGCTCCGCAAACTGCAGGTTTCTGTTGAAAGCAGAGAATTAACTTACCTTCTGTATCATGATAAATTTCATGTTAATCATTCACTTCTCCTTCTTTCTCAGCATGTGCATCTGTCTTAAATGTCAGTTTTCTTGATTTTTGCTGTACATGTATCTTTTTCAGTTCTGTAATAAATCACAGCACTTCTATATAATGAACTAATTCCCTCTCAGACACTGTGCAGTGTGAATTACAGGCATATGACAAGGTTTAATGATAATTTTGATCCACTTCTGCTGTTGAACCTCCTCTAATTCTCATGTTTCATTCTCTTCATTCTATTTTTGTTCTTTTCTCTCAAAATATACACCCCTATCCCAAAACATAGCTTTAATTTTACATTTTTCCCCCCAAAAATATTGCATAGAACCTAAAACAACTAGATGTATTTTTGTCCCAAAAGGAAGGATGTCTATTTAAAAAGTTTTTAATTTAACTTATCCCTGTGAATAAATTTTTAAGACACTGATTTTGTTAAGTCGATCATAATAACTGTTTCTCTTGTAATGAACACATTGACACAACAGAACATATTTTATAAATGTATATTTGACCATGTAGACTGCAGGTATTCAGTGAATTTCACAACTTCTTTGAATTAAGGGAATAAAATGTTGGTTGGTGTTTTTATGAAAGGTACTAACAATCAAACTTTTTCTTTCTAAGAGCTGGTTCTTGAAAACACCTTTCTCAAGGGACTGTGACATTTCTTGGCACTGCATTGAGGTGAAAAAGAATACTATGAAACTAAAGTATATTATGAAATTAAAGTATATTATGAAACTATGAGAGAGAGCCCATTTCTTCGTTTCGTCTTTTGTTTAATTATTTGTACCTTTGTATTTATAACTGTCCCTTTCATTTATGCACATTTTTAAGCAATAAATAAAGTTTTGAGAAAAAAAAGAGAAGAGAGGCAGTAGCGTTAGTGGAACTGGGAGGAGTCTGTTTGTTGACATCGGACGAAAACGAAAATCATATGAGTGAAGACTGGTGGTATTAAGTGAATTTCTCGCAGTCATCAAGGCACAAAGCCTTGGCAAAAGCTAAGGTAGAGCATTACACCATGACCCATGCACTCAAACACCGCTGACCATTTATTTTACGCTGTATTTCAACACAGAGCTCTTAGCTAGCTTTAGCCACACCAGCTAAGTTAGCTAACATTATTGCAGGGAAAGTCATCGTTAGCCGCAAGCTAATCTAGACGCTGAATGTACTTGTGATACCGTGTCATCAGTGTAAAGCTACCTTCGAGTAACAACTGGTACTTTTATGTATTTTTGGCTATAATAATGAAGTTGGAGACCATCTACTGTGGGCTTATCTCTTGCCATCTAGCGCCAGTGCTATCAAAGTAATGTTAAATTGCTCTCCGGTGATGCTAGCTTGCCTGCGTGTTTGTTGCTATGTTAGTATCAATTGCTTACAAACTAGTAATAGACAGAGCAAGTCATGTTATGAGCTTCCATATACCAGCAGCAGCCACTCTGTGGAGCATTGAAAAGATAAAATAAGTTTGTTACTAATTTTTAAACAAGTTTAAAAGTAGCCTACATTAGTCGTCAACAGTAATTTTACAACATTTAATGCTAACGCGGATAAATGTAGAGCCTATGATCAAAATGTTGGAGATGTTCAAAAGTCAAAATGTGAATTCGGTTTCTGATGGTAAGATGACACGTTGACAGCAGTGTGTAACCAGACACTTTAGCTGAAAGATTACTAGATTAGTAATTAAGTTAACTTCAGTGCAGTTTGGGTGTTTTTTAATGTTCCTCTTTCTTTTTGAATTGAATAGTTAGTGTCATTAAACAATATCTTACTCTTGAAGTACAAACTGTTTACTTGTTGTGATTTTTACATTGTTTACATACAAAAATTATATATTTAGAGTCGAACATTCTTAGTAGATCTGACTCCAAAATGAGGTAAAGAATTGAGCAAATGTAAATTTGTTTGTGGCATTACAGTAATGGGTCAAGCTTTTCAACTCACAGTTCTTCTTTTTGTTAAGCAGAATATTTTTTTCCAGCTAGAAGCAGCATTTTATGAAGTGACAGGTTAATGTTATCATTTTTAATTTGGGCCTGATGTTTCCCATCAGTTTGTGTCAAGTTAGTAAGTAGGTTCAACAATTATTGGAATCAGTACAGTACTGAGCCAGAATCTTATCACAACCACAAATGTCACTTGCTAATTTGATGATTGAATGTAGGTCAAAAGTGATGGAGGGTTCATGCTGAAGTAACCAAACTTGTCCGTAGCAGATGCAGAGATAATGATTTGCACTGCAAGCATTTGAAATTTAGGTTTTAGGTGGGAAATTGGAGAAAGTGGCTGCAACTCAGCTTTTCCTGCTTGTGAAAACGCTGTGTACCAGCTATGTATTTTAGTGACATTGTTTCAAGTACTTAAAGTTTATGCTTATTTTGCACTTTCTGCGTTTGTAGATTGTTCATCCAGTGTTCCATCCATCCACTTTCTACCGCTTATCCTGTTAAGGGTCGCGGGGGGCTGGAACCTATCCCAGCAGCCTTTGGGCGAGAGGCAGGGTTCACCCTGCCATGGGCATCATCCAGTGTTTATACTGCTTAGTCTGTGAAAGGTCCTGGGGGGCCAATTGTGGCGCCACCAGTCAATCACAAGTGTGACATACTGTATAGGAACAGATAACCATGCACATGCACGTTCACAGCTGTGCACAATTTCTCCAGATATGTAACTTGCATGTTTTTTGTGTTTAGAGTGTGTTTGTAAGAACATCAATATAAAAGAAGTTATATCTTTTGTATGTTTTGTCCTCCTGTCGACACATAGACCATAAAGTAATAATGGATGACCACTCCCTGACTCAACTCACAGGTGACAAAGTGCAAATATCAATATTTCAGATTTTTTTGAACCCACGTCTTTGTGTTTCTTTTAAAGAGGAATATTCAAAGGCCATTTTTGACTGCACTTCTGCATCGTAATTCTAGGAGGGAATGTCCACTTCACATGCTTGTTTTTGCCATTTATTGACTCAGATTGTCATCCTTGGTAATAAGTTTTCATTTTACAATGCCTAAAGGTTTGTGATTTGCATCCACTCAACTGGTGTTGTCAAAGTCTGAAAATGCGGACCCACGAAAACTCATTGAGTTGACCTCATTGACTGACCTCATGTTGGCAACACCTCTTAATGCGATGATGATATTTGCAGTCATTGACTGTTATCAGTGAGGAATTTCCCTGATTTGTCACATGCCTATCACTTGAATTTTCCCCTTAAAAATCAATTGAGATCAGCTTTGGCAGAGGTCGCATTCAAATAATTTGTTTTGCTTAGGAAGGTTTCTGACTGAGTGACACAATCCGAAAGTATCTCTGTGGACACCATGACAACAAATGTTCAAATTCTCTAAAACACATAGAAAAGGAAGTTCGGTGCTTCCTCTGTTAGACCCTTAGCATAGGATACACTGGACCATCCTTTTTGAAAGGAAAGCAAACAGTCCATGACAGTCCCTTGTTGGAGCAACTTTGAAAATTATGCACCACTCAGCAATTCACTGAAACAATCAATCAACACAGTTGGAGGTTAGAAATGCAGATCGTCTGATATTTTGACTCTCCATCTAAAGTCGGTTCAACTTTGATAAATGGCATAAATAAATATACAATGCATGATTTCATTTTTACATGTTCTTGTGAAATAATGTACTTTCTGCTCCTGTTTTTAGATTGGGTCAAGTCAAGTCAGTTTTATTTACATAGCGCCAAATTACAACAAAGGTTCTCTCATGACACTTCACAAGTAGAGCAGGTCTAGGACCACACTCCTTCAGTGAATTTACACCCAACAATTCTCCATCAGCAAGCAAAATTAAAAACTAACAATTGAAATTGAAATGACATCAAACCAGAAAAAAAATGTTACATTTGCTGGTGTAAAACATATTTCAGAAGCTAAAAAAAAAAAACTAAACAGAAAAAAAACACAGAGACAGGTATGTTAGCAAGTGGTGTCTGCAGCCATGCCACCATGACCATTGACGGAGGTGTAGATGCATGTCCATCTTTTCTTCTCTGAAGTCACGGGTATGGAAATGTTTTGCATCCTTGTTAGTTAAGGCTTAATTACACTAAGAAACTGATGACCCCATGGACATGTCCTACTAAAGCTACAGGTTGTACTTGTTCCACGTGAATGTGCAGCAGATATGGGTTTACTGGAAACTGGCGTGTTGATTATTGTCCTCAATGTGTTTGCAGTCACTTTGTCTTGCATCCACACTCAAGCCAGTTGATGGTGACAGATGAAAATATGAGTATCTGAGCAGAATGGTTGGAAGCACAAAACTAATCACAAGCAAAAACTTCAACAAACTTTGATGAAGTCAGACGTTTTGTAGTTGCTAGACATAAATTCCTTGTTATTATTTGACCAAAATCTGTAATTTGTGTCTCTATAATAGAGACTCCAAAAAGATGGTATCGAAAAGACAAGGTAAAATATTGGGATTCTAACTATTGTTTTTTTTTTGTGTAATGCTCTCCCTCTCAGGCACCCTGCACTTGCCTGTCTGTGACCTCAGCTGGAGAAGAGGCTAACATGGCAGCCAAAGCAGGAGATAACCCTGACAGCCTCATGACTCTGGCAACAGTCTTCTGCCTGAGGAACCTCAGAACGACCATGTGCTACCAGGGATTCAGGAACAAACTCTGCCTGCGCTCAGACATTTTCCTTCCCAGTGAAATCTGTGACAAATTGGTTCAAGCGTACGTTATATAATGCTTACCTGATTTATTAATTTAAGGTCCTTTAAAATGCCCCATGTTTGTAACTATATGACAGAATCCATGTCTGAATTTCTTTTTTCTTTTTTGTTTAAACAGCTATATGGAGTTGGTCCACACAGACAGTAATTTTGAACCAGAGGAGAGCTTCTTCCAACTTTTCTCTGACCCACGGAGTGCAAGACTGACCAGGGTACAGCTAAGAGAAGACTTTGTACGGGACAGAGACCTTGATGCCATAAGAAAACAGGTTGGATACCGCAAATTAATAAACTAAAGATCGATATTTACACATCTTTTCCCGCATCATCTGTTGGCTGGACGTCTTATGTCTTTGTATGTTTTGCTGGTTTGTCCAATTCTCATTAACACAATATACACCTGGAATGCCTTGAGTGAAGTTCTTCATATTTAACCTCTATTTCCACAGTAATTGTAGGGGTCAAAGTTCAGATCACCATCTCCTTACATAAATGCAATATTTCTGTCATGCCCCTGTGGGAATTTTTCTGAACTAGCCTCAGTGGAACACAATGGCCAAATTTATCCACTGAGTGTGTAAACCTGTGCAGATCTCAGTGTAGAAATCATCTTACAACAGGATTCACATGTGATGTGTGAAACTGTGCCTCACCAATTACAGTATATGAATGTGGTCATTAAAACTGCCGTCATTTGAATATCGCACCCCAGTATTTCTTTGTATATTCTGACATGGAGAATCCTAATCCTGCTAAGAAGAGGAACTTCTCTGACATGGTTATGTAGACCCTCATGTCAGTTGGAAAAATATGATTTACAATTAAATCACTGCTGTGTGGTAAACAGAGTTGCTGTCATCAGTTGAACCCAAGCTGAGGTTTTAATGTTTTATTGATTGATGATTGTCCTCACCGATGGATTATTATTAGATATTCTGGGAACACGTGGCTGCACTTCCATGTAGTAGTCACTAAGTGGAAAAGGCAAAGATACATCCGGAATGCCCATGTACTTATCAGCACACTTTTCAACCTGCTCTCTTCCTCACAGACATTTACCAAGTATTATATTAAGAGAATTGTGAGAATATATAAAGAGAATTGTCAGCCCATTTTCTGTTGTATGATAAGAGAGGGCCATTTTCTCACCTTGAGGAAATATTTTCAAATATTGTACATACATCCACTGGGACTTTTGATGGATGACCTGAAAACATACTTATGGTCAAAAGTCATTGTGACAAGCATGCATAGTGGAGAAAAATAAATGGTCTTCAGATAAGATAATCAAATAATTATTAAACAGCGCTATAGTCAGTTATCACTGACAGTGTTCTGTCAGTAACTTGGGTCATTGCTCTGCAGTTTACAGAATGTATTTCTTTTGTTATCCCACTCCCATGTTTGTCAAACTTTATGGATAGAAGTGAAAGCTTGTATGAAACCTTTGTGTGTGCAGGACCTTATATAAAACTGAACATTTCCCCCTAAAACCTTCATGGAGGGACTAGGTTATTTTCTGAGTAACCCAACTAACTGTTTTATGTGCACTTACACTGCTACCATACAGTGAGAATGTTGATACTCTTCCCATATAAGCTTGGCCCCTTTGAATGCATTGCACTATTACTGAATGGAAAGCAAATGAGAGATGAGAGATCATACCCTTGCTGCAGCATTTGTGAAATATAACCATGTGTTTAAAGTACCTAATGTAATGACTGTGTGTATTCTACTAGGACCTGATTGAACTCCACCTCACCTACTGCAACAGTCTGTCAGCCCGCAGCTTGAAAACACTGACCTGCTTCCGTGAGACGTTGGTGTCTCTGTCTCTCTTTGGCTGCAGCCGCATTTTCTACAGGAAGGACAGTGCACCACTTGCCTGCAATGAAGATACAGAGGACGAGGAAGAGGAGGAGAGCCCTGCCTCTCGGCAAGCATTAGAGAAGGACTTTAACTTCCAGGGGTTCAACCGCCTCCGGTTGCTCAATCTAGGTGGCCTACCTGATGAAGTGGATGCTGAGACCCTGCTCAAACCCCTGAAGTCACTCACCTCGTTAGATCTATCTAATGTACAGTTACTTGGAACAGGTTTTCTAACCCAATGGAAAGACAGACTGGCATCTCTTGTTCTCTACAATGCTGATCTGTCAGAAGACTTAGTCAACACTGTGGTGGAGCTTGTCAATCTCAGGTATAGTGTGTTTTCAGACTTTATGTACACTTTTCTTTCATTTCACACGTGTATTCTTCCTATATAATCTGGCTGTCCAGATGTAACGTTACATACTTTAAAGAGGATGTATTCTTCTTCAGTCGTCACAATAAATACGAGCCGGTCAAACAGAAAATATGACGTAGTAGATGTGCACTTCCACCGAAGTACGGACGGGTATTAGGGCAACCCGTGAGAGAAAAAAACAAGAGGGGTAGGGTTTTTTTCTTCATGCACTTTGAGAAAAAAGTCAAAATGTCGAGAAAAAGTCAAAATACAATGTCGAGAATAAAGTCGACCTTTTGAGACTGGAACAACTAGCACATGTGACTGCTTCTACAAAATATATCCTTTGGTTATATGCAAAATCGGCCAGCCACGTTAATGTGTTAATTGCTGGTTGAAAAGTACATTCCAACGTTATTTCTTTTAAGAGTAATGTCATTCATCCAAATTAAAATGAATACTGGAGTACTTTCAGTAACAATTCAGAAGGCCTTATCACTTCTGCTGATGCTAATGGGGATGATTCAAAACTCCAAATTTAATTTAGATCTAACTGGGAGGAGATGTAATGATCGCGTCAAAAGACAATTAAATACTCGTGTTAAACGTGTGCAATACTGGTCAGCATTGGCAGAGTTTAATCAGGCTAACAAGTATTGCAGTTGTGATTATTTTCTACAGAATTCATTGCTTTTTACCTATTTGTATTTTCAGAATTTGTTGTCAAAAACTAAATATGATTACACTTTTATTGATTGTTCATTTCAAAGAATGCAATTTTGAGTACATTTGTGTAACATTTTATAGCGTACATGACACAATTATGAAATATTATCATAGTGTTATATGTGATATTACCCTAAAATATTGTAATGACAAATCCATAGTTTGCAAATAAGGGCATTAATGACTGACTATATATGTGTTTTATGACCATGTCTTATAAAACACATCAAAACTCAACCTGGTCATCTCTGAAGAAGTCTCAACATGTACTTGGCAAACCAAATGATGCTCTTTGTTGTAGCTATCAGAGCTAATGTTACAAATGGACTTGAATTACTGAAAAACACGTTGTTAATATCAATTTGAATAAGTAACATTTTACATTTCCAAAACATTGTTTCCTCATCATAAACGACAGATGAAGTAGAGACCAGCAGACCTGGGCCAGTGTAAATATCAGCTGTCAGTCTAATACTTATATTTAATAGAAATTGATTTTGGACCTCTAAGCTATTGCAATAAATAGTGTACTGATAACAATAAGTGTTATTAGTCCTAGGGTCATTGTATGTGTATTCATGTATGTCATTTTATTCATGTTTATGTCCAAACAAAGAAGACATTTACTTTTACACGCCTACTTACCTTTGATTCATGATGAATGCTGCTACTGATGATGTCATTCACAGAATTAAATGTTTCATTCTGCCTTATAAAACTCCTACATTCCTCAGGCATCTTGACATTTCACGGGAGAGCCGGCGGACCTCTAAGTGTAAGATGACCAGGAAAATCCTCACTGCTATCGTACAGCGGTTGGTCAATCTTGTGTCACTGGACATGTCTGGTCACATCATGCTGGACAACTGCACAGTTCCAAAATTTGAAGAAGCTATGGGACGGCCAAGGTTGGTACACTGCTGTAGGGCATACAGTGGATATGAAAAAGTCAGATTCAGACATTGTGAACAAATCAGAATTTTGTATTCTTCAGCATTGAGCCATGCAAGAGCAGCATCTACCCATTCCAAGAGTTGAAGAGGCCCCTGCAGTTTCTGGGGTTGTACGACACTACCCTGTGTAATGTGACACACATCCCAGCTTATAAGGTACTGCCAGCAACAGTCAGCTCATATGTATACTGTTTGTAGGTTAATCATTTTTATTGCTTTCATTGTCAGAGGTGTGAGGTGGATAAATTGTAATATTGATTGATTTTTTAAAAAAAAAGTTTAAATACAGAGATTAGAGTAAAAGTGCTGGGTGCAGGTCATACATGGAACAGAGAATGCAGCTCTACCAGACCTCCCCTCATTCTTAAACTAATTTCTGAATGAATCTGAAGTTTCTCTCTGAGGAGTTTATCAGCTCTGATATGCGATAAAGTGATAGAACTATTACTTTGATAGACATGTTAGTTTGTGCCCCGCATGAAATGTGTTGCCCTCACAATAACCCTGCATAAACACGTGTCACTTGCCCAGCTTAAGCTGTCAAACTAGATACACCAGGGCTACAGCCTATTTTTGTAAAGTCTATGGTTACACACAGCATGGCATGGCTAGGCTAACAATTCATGCTAGCCAGCTGCCAGCTACTGTGCAGGCCTGTTGAGAGTCTGATGTGGTCAGGGCTGCAAGACTGAAGTCTTGTGGAAGAAAAATTATGTGTTGGGGCCATTTTACTATTGCGCGTTGAAGTTAGCAACTCACCTGTGATTTTGAATTTGAGACGGTTGTTTTCACATATTAATAATGTTTAGATCATGGTCAGGCTGAATAGTCGTTTTTGATTGGTGTCATGGTGTTGACCAAAACCGTATACACGCACACATAGCTCAGCTCAAGCTTAATCACTCGTTCGAAATTATTCCTCCAGCCAAGATGTTACGATTGCTACTGTTTACTGTCAAAGCTTCCCTACAAACAGCTGATGAACAACTCAAAGAACTAAAGAAAAATTGAAGAACATACCTGCAACATGGCGTAATAGCACCACAATGGTGTGGGAAAATAGCATCAGTCTCAGGAAATATCTGAACATGTAAAAAGAAGGTCAACATTTAAGCTAGTTTAGCATCATTAACAAGTCTCTAAACATAGCTTTATGGACTAACAAAATACAGTAAGTGCTCAAAACTATGAGCATAAATCATAATAAATACATTACACTGCAAAATATAAAGTATGACCATCTGAAACATTTAAGAAAATCATTAATCATCCTGGACTGTGTTGGATGTCTTCTTACCGTCGTCCTTTTTTTCTGTGCAGTTTACACAACTGCGATGGGGGGTGGGGGGTTTTGCACCCTTTTCTGTAATTTAACAAGCTCAAATCTACTCCGTACTCAATATTTTATTGCCTTGAAGTCCAATTTTATCATTTCAATGCAGTTAAATCTGCTTATTTTGAAAGTAGAAAATTGTAGAAATTTCAACACAAAGGCAGAGACAAAGACAGATAATGGAGGACAACAGATATACAGAAGGAAAGAGAGGGACAGATAAAGAGAGAGAGAAAGGAGGAGAGACTGATGGACAGACAGGGGCATGAGCAGGTGGTGCTACAGGTGGCACCTTGAGCCTCTTCAGGTCTGGAGCCTCCTTCAGCAGCACCAGTCAGGGATCTGGGAAGGGGAGAAGCACAAAGGCTCTGGAGAAGAAGGCAAGTTGGTAACACGTATGAGTACAGGAGATCTGAGAGGAAAGAGACAGTGCAAGATGGGAGATCCCCAGCAGTCTGAGCCTGTAGCAGCAGGTCTAAGGGCCAGCCTAAGCGGTCCTAACTATAAGCCTGATCAACAAGGAAGGTCTTAAGTCTGCTCTTAAACCTAGAGAGGGGGTCTGGATCCTGGACTGAAACTGGGAGACAGTTCCACAGGAGGGGAGCCTGATAGCTGAAGGCTCTGGCTCCATTCGACTGTTAGAACTCTAGGAACCAGCAGGAACCCTGCATCCTGGGAGTGAAGGGTTCTAGCAGGATAATAGGGGACTAGGAGCTCTGTCAGGGATGAAGGAGCCTGACTGTTGAGGACTTTGATGGTAGAAGAATAATTTTGAATTCTAGTCTGAATTTGGCAGTCAAAGCAGAGAAGCCAGTACAGGAGAGACATGGTCTCTTCTACCAGTTCTAGTCATCAGCTGTGTTCTGGACCAGCTGAAGAGTCTTTAGAGACTTACTGGTGCAGCCTGATAGGAGGGAGTTGAAGTAATCCAGCCTGGAATTGACAAAAGCATGGATGAGTTTTTCTGCATCCTTTTGATGTGCCTGATCTTAGTAATGTTATGTAAATGAAAGAAAGCGTCCTGGAGATTTGCTTAACGTTGGGGTTAAAGATCAGTTCCTGATCAAATGTAACCCCTAGGTTCCTTACGGTAGTGCTGGGGGCCAGGATGATGACATCCAGGGTGCCTATGTCATGAGATAAGGTGCTCCTGAGGTGTTTTGGGCCCAGCACAAAAACTTCAGTTTTGCATGTTGCTGTCCTTTCCCAGGTGACTGGCTCAAAGAATGAAGACCAGGTCCTTAATGCCATTGAAGCCTACACAGAGTTTCGCCCTGAGCTTGCCCATCGAGCCATCAATCAACTGTTTGACATTGCCAGGATACAACACTGCAGCCAGCTGCTCCGAGCATTGCAAGTAAGCGTTCAAGGAAGTCTACAAAATTTCTATGCCCTGTTATGCATTTCTGCCAGCATCACATTCTCACTCCTCTCCTGTAAATACTTTGTCCTTGTTTCAGCTTGTCATAGCAGCCTTGAAGTGCCATAAATATGATAAGAGCATCCAGGTGACAGGCAGTGCTGCACTTTTCTACCTGACCAACACAGAGTACCGCAGTGACCAGAGTGTTCGGTTGCGTCGACAGGTCATTCAAGTGGTATTGAATGGAATGGAACAGTACCAGGAGGTCACTGTAAGTCTATTCTGTAGTGTCATCATCTCATAAAAAAAAGAAATCTTCTTGGTGCAGCTGCCCAGGTGTAACAGTCTATCCCAACAGGCATCAGGTGAGAGGCATGGTTCACCCTGGACGGGTCACCAGTCCATGGCAGGGCCAGCACATAGAGACAAATGTTCAGACATTGTGTATTGCTGTCTTTCATTTCATTATCAATGCGTATTTCTGCCCAAAGGTCATCAGATGGTGTGGCAGTTATTCAGTATGGCCTAAGAAGCCATTGCATTCACACCGCTAAAGTATTTTGGCCATATTTGGCCCAGACCACCTCGGATTACAGTCCCAGTCTAAATGCATTTTGAGTGTGACCTGCATTTAGAGGAGTCCAAAGGCTCGTTCAGGACACATCTTAATGTTGGGTCTGGACAGGGCCATAGTGTTCAGTTTGGGATTCACAGTAAATCTTCCTCTGCCTCCCCATCCTCTGTCTCCCATCATGACATATACTAGGTTCAGCGCAACTGCTGCTTGACTCTGTGTAACTTCAGTATTCCGGAGGAGCTGGAGTTCCAGTATAGTCGGGTCAACCAGCTGCTGTTGAAAATCTTGGAGCCAGCCAGACAGGATGAGTCCATCCAGAGAATTGCTGTGCATCTCTGCAATGCTCTGGTCTGCCAAGTGGACAACCATCACAAGGAGGCAGTAGGGAAGATGGGATTTGTCAAGGTAAGATCAACTTGATGCCTTTGAACTGACCATATTCCAATCCTGACCGATGATGTTAAAAATGCTGTGCCTTAAGTCAAATCAAGTCAGTTTTATTTGTACAGCGCCAAATCACTCCAAAAGTTATCTCATGACACTTCACAGGTAGAGCAGGTCTAGTACCACACTCACAATGAATTTACACCCAACAATTCTCCATCAGCAAGCAAATCAGGCAACAGCGGTGCTGAAAACCTTCCTTTACCAGGCAGGAACGTCGAGCAGACCCAGGATCAGTGGGGACGGCCTTCTGCTTTGACCCGTTGGGGGGGAAGAGAACAAGGGAGCGGGGCAGAGACAATTGTAGTAATTTCAACACAAAGACAGTGACAAAGACAGATAATGGAGGAAGACAGATATACAGAGGGAAAGAGAGGGACAGAGATAAAGAGAGAGAGAAAGGGAAGAGACTGATGGACAGACGGGGACATGAGCAGGTGTTGCTACAGGTGGCAGCTTGAGCCTCTTCTGGTCCTGGACTATAACTGAGAGACGGTTCCACAGGAGGGAAGCCTGATAGCTGAAGGCTCTGGCTCCCGTTCAACTTTTAGAACCTCTAGGAACCAGCAGTAACCCTGCATCCTGGGAGCGAAGGCCTTAATGTCAGGTTTCTGGAAAAAATAACCAAAACCCATACAAATACGTTAGCATTTGTTTTTCTGTCATAATATGTCACATGGGATATCACAAAGGCAGGTATCATACCAGAAAACAGGGTAAAGGCAGTAGAATGCAGTATGAGGTTTTATTGTCTCAGTTGCAACTGAATCCTTCAAAAGAATGACTCTTTTGGATGAATGTCTTGAAGTAGTCCACTTACATGAACAAATGACGGGTTAAATTAAAAGTTCAGCGGAGATAAAAAAAAAATAAAATTGGGCTTTGACTGAAATCTTTGGTTGAATAGGAGTGCAGGGATTGTGCAGGCTGCTCACAGATTTGATCATAATTACCATTTTCTGCCACCAGCTGGCAGCCATGACCAGGGGCAGCAAGACACTGAGACATTTACAGCCTTTACTGTGGCAGCAATAGAGTGAATTTGTTGCAAGTCTCGAGTTGGTTATAGGCACGATTATGGTGACAAAACTGTTCTGAAAATTTAAATATTGATCATTGTTTTATCAATTGATTCTTGTCCCTCTTTCTCAGACAATGTTGAATTTAATTCAGAAGAAGCTACAGGACAGAATGGTAAGTCTTTTTTTCAGATTGACCCTTTGCAACTCTCCAAGACATAAGCCAGACCGATAAGTTTAAAGCAGTGTAAAATTACTTTGTTTGGTTGAAAAAAGAAAAACTGCCACAGCTTACATTTACAGTGCAACAGAATTTACAGGTTTGTTGTGCAAATATAAAATAATGTTAATTGAAGATTTTTGCAAAGAGTGTGTGCGGTTGTTTCACTCAGTGTGACCAGGTGATGGAGTTTTCTTGGAGTGCTCTGTGGAATATCACTGATGAGACACCCGATAACTGTCAGATGTTCCTCAACTGTCGGGGCATGAGTCTGTTTCTGGAGTGTTTGCAGGTAAATGCACTGTCCCAACGTACCTATACATTGCTCAGAGACAGAGTACGCCATCATTTTTCACTAGCTGAGTTTTTTTTGGTAAATTTTTATATGAAACACTTGAATCTGCAAATACCCGTTCATCCATGCATTTTCT
Source organism: Aulostomus chinensis (assembly GCF_037954235.1). Classification (NCBI taxonomy): domain Eukaryota; kingdom Metazoa; phylum Chordata; class Actinopteri; order Syngnathiformes; family Aulostomidae; genus Aulostomus; species Aulostomus chinensis. The sequence continues at coordinate 23,898,587 of NC_141338.1, read as the reverse complement.
ACCACTTACCCTGTTAAGGGTGGCGGGGGGTGGAGCCTATCCCAGCAGCCTTCCCCCTGGACAGGTCACCAGTCCGTGGCAGGGCCAACACATATAGACAGACAACCATTGGCTCTCCCAGCCACGCCTACGGTCAATTTAGAGTCTGGATTAACCTGGTCCCCTCTTGATGTCTTTGGACTGTGGAGGAAGCTGGAGTACCAGAGAGAACCCAGCAGGAACAGGGAGAACATGGAGACTCACACAGAAAGACCCCGTGCTCCAGCCGGGGCTCCATCCACAATCTTCTTGCTGGGGGGCCACAGTGCTGACCGCTGCACCACTGTGCTGCCTTCAAATACCCTTGAAGTTGAATTTAAGAAAACAAATCAAGATCAAGAAAATGCCATACAATGTCAGTAGTCCTTGGAACTTGAGCTTTAAAGGGTTTGCTCCTAATTTTTTACAGAATTCAGGACTCCCTATGTGCCTGGGCGCACTCTGCTCTTCCAATTGTATATAGATCCCAGCTTGTGGCGAAAGTTGATCAGGTATTTTCTGTCTGAGCCCCCAGACTGTTGAGCTCACCACTCAATGATATAAGACATGTTCCGTCAGCATTGTTCCAGTGTCTTCAAACCTGAAAGCATTTGCAAATATGTGACAAGTGCTGTCATTATCTTGATATTTTCAACTTAATTATGTTTTTTGTTGTTTTATCTGCTTTCTCATTTGACTGTTGTTTTTTTTATGTTTTTACTGTAAAACACTTGTAACCTTGCTAAGAAAGGTGCTTTTCAAATGATGTTATTTTATTGTTATGTTTATTCAACCAGGAGTTTCCAGACAAGCAGGAGCTACATCGCAACATGCTGGGGCTTCTGGGAAATGTTGCTGAGGTCAAAGCCCTGAGACCACAGCTGCTCACTCCACAGTTCATCACTGTATTCAGGTAATAAATCTAATGAAATCCATCATGATTGACCTCAAGCCTGCTTGTTGGCTTGGTGAATCCTTGGATTGTAGTAGCCCTGCTTTGCATCTGGACTGAATAAAAGGTCATGTTTTCATGCTGCTCCATAGTGGACTGTACCATGTGCTGATACTATAAATTGGTTGATTTTTATGTTCTTTTCTATCTTAGCAATACCCAAAGCAGTTTGCAGTGTTGCCTCATTCACTCTTATCCTGATGGTTGAGGCTGCCATGCAAGGTGCCCACCTGCTCATTAGGTGCCATTCTACCGCTGAGCCATGCCGCTCTGCAACTAAAGATAAATACTGATATAAATTAAGTGATCAATATGTCATGTAGTTTTTGGATAAAACAACTGTAATGCCAAGACACTTCTATAAGCTTGGTGGGGCTCCAGTTGAAAAGGTCTGAGCCACTGGAGTGAGGAAATACTGTAGATCAGAGTGTGGGAAGTGTAATGTTATCCATCAACACGGGATACATTGCTTATAATTCACTGTCGAGAGCTCAGATTGGGTCCCCAATTGGCTGCTATTGAAAAGCTATTGAATTCAGTCTCTCATAATAATAATTTGAAAGACTGTAAATGGAACTGAGTGAACATTGTCATCACCTTTTTGATGAAGCACCTGAAATGTATCAGATGAAAAGTGTATTTCCCTGTTTAACAACCACTACTACCAGCCCTATTTGATAGATTTGTACAAAAGCTTTAATATCTATTACTTTTTGGATTTTATAAGCTGTGACCTTGCATTATTTCACTGCCTAGTAAGGTAGCCTACTGCAGTTGATGATTTCCTCTCGCAATTGATTCATTTACAGTAATCTGCTGGACAGTAAAGCAGATGGGATCGAGGTGTCGTACAATGCTTGTGGTGTGCTTTCACACATTATGTTTGATGGGCCGGAGGTTTGGTCAATGGAAGAGCCACAAAGAGACACAGTGATGGACAAGATGTGGGATGCTATCCAGAGTTGGGACGTCAGCTCACGTAGAAACATCAACTACAGGTGACAATCTCTTAACTGTTCTTTTCTAATGCTGTGTAAGAAATATTTTTATTTATTGAATCTTTTGCTGTTTGTTGTTGATTAATTTTGTTGTAGTTGTTGCAACAATATGAGATCTATTTTACAGTATTGTGTAAATCAAAATGTTGTGGTTAAAAGATACAGCTTTCTTATACGAGACTTGTCTGTAGAAAAGTACATTGGATACATCTGTTGGTGAAGATTCTCAGTCAATCAGGTCATTGTATAATAGAATGGTAACAAAGGCTACAGGTGCACATCTCTGTGTCTTTCCTCCTGGGGGTTAGGAGGCTTGGTATCACCAACACACAGGACATCTTAGCTGTACGGACAGGTAGAGATCTTTAAGACGCCCTTTACTCCTGGCATTTCGATGTGTTTGCTGTGATTGGATTGCAATCAGAATGTGTTTGAATATATGAAAGCACAGGTGTGAATGCACCCAAGACGCATGGAGGACGGATTATGATCTGATTAGCCAAACCATGTTTGGAAGTGGTCTCGGCGCATGATGACTGCATTCCACTTAAGTGTCAATGCAAATGTCAAACTACTGTGTGGGCGAAAATATATCATCAATGTGGCAGAAATCACCAGCAGAGGTAGTGGGGTTATTTACCACAGGTAGCGATGATGAAACAAGAGCTTTGAGTGGCAGAACGTGCTCCTTTCCACTGTTGTAATATAACCAGAGCTTGTTTCCTCCTGGAAAATTAATTTTGTGACTTTGCGATGACCTTAAAGTCTGACAAACCTCTCACATGCAGTTACAGACAGTCGCTGTGTTCATGACAAATAATGTGCTGAAGTTTGACAGTTAAACTAAAAGCAGCTGCGTCACACAGCATTCTCCTCTTCTCATGTCTGTGTTCTGGTTGTTGAAGATGGCGTATCCCTCTACTTCCTTGACATGGAAAAGCAAGCACAAATTTCATGCAACAGCGCAACGTCATGGATAGCAAGAAGTTTTTGTTGTGTTTTTATGGGAGTGTACACAGGGCTGCGGTGTAGTTTGCCACCAGAAAAGCACTGTGGACATTAAGAAATGGAAGAAGAAGACCCAATGTTTGATGGAGTGAGACAGTGGAGTCACATTGCAGTTAGAGCTCAATGTGGTCTCTGGAGACATATGTTGAGACCGGGTGTGAATGTAGTAAAATCCAGTTGCAATCGAATCTCCAAGTAAGCATTTTAATGCAAAGTGTGAAGGGAGCCTAAGACACTGGAGGGTATGCTGCTTCTGTTTGGAAAATAACAAGTAAGAGTGCCCTGCGTCATCAGACCTCGCTGGGACCCAGCAGAATGAAGCTTGTTGCTTTTTCTTCACATCAGATTGCACGTCTTATTGCAGCTAGATTGGCCCTTACAAGCAGGCTGTGTCCAGTAACTTCCCACAGCAGCAGGAAGTGTCCTGTTGCACTTTGCCATCCAGTTATACCGATGCTCAAAGCCAATAATGTTGCCCACCATAGAAACAGAGCTTTTCTTTTCCATCCATCCATCCATCCATCCATCCATTGTGCTTCATACGTACAGTCTTTTTCCTCTTTCAGAAACACACCACCTAACTTTGCTGAGAATGTTGCCATACCAATATCGTTGAGACAATTGCATGTTTCTGCTACATGAGGTAAAAACTAAGGGGAGAGAGAAATTTAAAGGGTTAACTTGTTCAGTTGAATTAATTACATTTTTGAAGCAGTTATTTTGGTGTTGACCATATTTCATGTCATTTAATAACTCTTTCCTTTTAATTTCAATTTAGTTGGAAATGAAAGACAGTATTCTGGGCATTGTTGAAGGAGTGCTGTTTGTCACTTCTGTTCATCTACTGTACATAGACTAAAAGATAATTTAATGTAATGTGAAATACAAATGAGTGAATTGTTAAACTGATCTCTTAGGTCATTTGAGCCGATCCTGCGCCTGCTTCCTCAGAACATATCTCCTGTCAGCCAGCACTGGGCCACATGGGCACTCTACAACCTGGTGTCAGTTTACCGTGAGTATCTGGAGGTTTTCAAATATGGCGGTATTATTGTACCTTTATTATTTGCAAATGCGTATCTTAGTCTGTGTGTGTGTAATCAGATCTGTGTGTGTGTGTTTTGTCATTTGTGTGTGTGTAATCAGATCTGTGTGTGTGTGTGTGTTTTGTCATTTGTGTGTGAGTAATCAGATTTGTGTGTACAAAAAAAAAGAAAAAAAGATTTGTGTGTACAGATTTTTTTTCACACACACAAAAATCTGAATATGGACGCCGATTATTTTTTCACACACAGGCACAAATCAGTCGGGAGCTCTCAGTTGGCTGTTTGTGCACACATGACTTTTGGTACACTTCCGCTGCAGCAGATATGCAAACGCATGCAGCAAGTTGTGTGTCTGTAAGAAGAATTTGTCTGTCCTTGTGCTTTGCCCAGAGCTCAGGCTCACAGGCTCAGGTTGCCCTATTCGGCGCGTAGCTCCCAGTCATTGTCATTGCCTGCCGGGCTGGTTAACAGTTTCTCACTTCGATAAATCACAGACAAATTGCCTAATTTTGTAATACTATATTTTGTTATAATACCTCCATATTCAAACCAGGCATCACATATGGTGGTATCCTTATTTGAGGTATTCCTGAACACTCAGCACTCACACTTTGCTGTTCCAGCTGTTTTTCTTATGCACCTATCTTACCACAGCTCACACGCCAGACTAAGATACCAGCTCACATGGAGCTTGTACGTCTATCTTATCATCTTGAAGATGCAATTGGTCCCTTTTTCATGGTCTTTTAAACAAAGAAGCTTATTAATGCCTGTGTTCATTTTGATCTGCAGCAAGCAAGTACTGTCCCCTGCTGATAAAGGAAGGAGGAATAAGTCTTCTGGAGAAAGTTCTGGAACTTGACAGTTCACAGCCAGAGACCAAGGACATGGCCCGGTAAGCAGCTCTTAAAAGAACCATTTTAACCAGCTGTATATACTAGTTTTTTATGCCTCAAGTACTGTAAATTTTAGAACTGGATTTGTATACCAGGATGGTTATATTTTGACTACGCTCAACAAGACTTTAAACACAATGCTTTCACACACACACACACACATATATATATATGTATATACTTTATATATTTTCTATATGGATATACAGACAGACAGAAGCTGACCATCAGCTTACCTGAAAAATGGTTGTATCTTTCAGAAAAGTAATGGAGCAGTGTGAAAACTTCAAAGAAGACCCGATGGAGACAAATCATGCACAGGAGGTTAACTATGGACAAAGAGGTTGACACTACAGGAGTCGTTATACCCAGCAAGCATCAAGCAAAGAAAGCTAAGGCTCCTCCTACAGTCATCGCCACCAGGGCCAATGTGTGCATTCTTATCATGATAATGATAATTGATATTATTATTATTTTGTAGAGCAAAACTGTCTCTTTGATCCTCTTCACAGCAGTTTGGACAAAAGCTCATATGACATATAGAATTTAAGACATGGTGCATGGTGGGGTTTTTTGTGAGGGTTAGCTTTTGCTGCACACAAGCATCTCTTCTGTCTTTACGGCATTGTAGGTTTGGGTGACTGGACTGTTATCTGTTTGCGTGTGTGTGTGTGTGTGTGTGTGTGTGTGTGCGTGTGTGTGTGTGTGTGTGTTTTTGTTTCATTGGTTAAACGAGGACAGAACAAAGATGCTGGAGTGACGCCTGATTGTCCATGGAAGTCAACAAAAACCCACCACAGCAGCTCACCATTTAATGTATGACATTGAGCGAAAGGTCAAAGGCCATGCAGTGTTGTGCATCACCTGCGAAGGCCACTGATCGTAGGACGTATGTACAGTGGTTATTACTCATCATGTATAGGCTGCAGAGGAACATCATACTAATGTTGGTGGAGGGTTGGGGGTTGGGGGGCGGTTGTCTTCCTTGATGGACTTCTTTGTTATATATGTAAATATTCTGTTTGTCTCATCCTTTTACTGTGTGTTTTATAACTGTAAACACTCATGACTGTATTCTGTATTTAAATTTGTTTAGGTTTGACTGGTGAATGGTCAGTGCTAAGAAACGATATACGCAATCATTCAAAAGTAATCGAGCAATCTCTCTTCTTGAAAGGGTCTTTGATTTAATTCAGCCTGTTTTGTTTTGTATCTGGCATTTTTAATTATTTTTTTATTCCCATTTACTTGAAGTAACACTGAGCTTCAACTGCAACCAAGCAGCAAAGTACCGAAACCAGACACATGTCATGGTCTCAAGCATTTGGACTGGCCCCTATGTTCAAAAAAGGATTTTTCTGGTCAGAATTAAAAGAATATGACAGATCTGCATAGAACCCTGACCTCAACACACATCTGGTGTGGTGGATGTGTGGCTCCACAGAGAGTGAACCAGGCCTTTAAAATCGTTAGTTGTTGTTCAACATCTTATTAGTATCGTTATGAATGTCAACCGCCCTCCCCCAAACCCTGTAGATAACAGCGTTGGTGCAGCTATCAAACGCACAAGCAAGCAGCATCTCATCTCCTCAACATCACCCAAATTCATCACAGCTCTTTGTGCTCATGTTGGATGCCAGATAACAAAAAGAAGAGGTTGAAGGAAACAATATTCCTTTTAAAACCCCGATGCTCATCAGATTCACTGGTTGGGCAACATGCTGCTAACTGCTTCACTTTAACATTCTTCTCTTGCAAAGCTGGTGGGAGAAACAGAATGTTGCAGTCATGCACGTTTAACGGTAAAACTGTGATGATCTGTTCACTAAATGTCTGGCTCTGGGCGATAACTCTCCGCCGTCACAAAGTAGCCAGACACAGTTTATTAGACTGTGAATCAACAAGCTGTTTGTCTCCCCCAACTCCACATGACATCTTCTTCGCAGGGTAATTTCCTGCCTCAGCTGTCCCAGCGCCTGACCCGAACTGAACGAACATCTTGGCTAACCTTTACTCTACTGTTTTTAAACCAAAATGAAAATTATTCACACCCTCATTTTTCACTTCATTTGCTGTTGTGAATGTTAAAATATCCTGTTGAGTCCCATTTAAAGTGTCTCACTTCCCATTCACGTTTTTCTCACCAAAACATTTTGCACAAACTGGCCAACAAAAGTCTGGAATGCATTTTCTCACATGTTCATAGTCAAGCTTTCAAAAGTATTTTTCAAAATGAAGATTTGCTATTTTGCTGTATTCTTCTTTTCCCACTATCTCTTTGTTTGTTATATATCAGATAAATCTTGGTGTTCATGCAAGCAGAAAACTGGCAGTTAGTTTTGATCCTTGGAGACAAAGTTTTGGACAAATGACCAAAGTGACGTAGTGACTGGACAAGTCACCTCTTATTAGTCTGACTTCAGGAATTTTTCTTTGCATCTGTACTTCTAGTGGTCATTTGAATTGAACCTTGAGGATCTGGTTGAAGTTCTAGTAGACTGAGAGTTGCATCATGGTTGGTCCTACATTTAACTATCACAATTAGTAGTCTAACTGGTCTCAGTCCACTTAGGATTTGGGCAGCCATTTTATCTCTCGTTTAGGAGAAAAATGTCAAAAAGGTCTTTTGTGGCTGTAATTTGTTCCAGCATTATGAGTATTGGTAGAAGACAAATACTACTACTACTACTACTACTACTACTACTACTACTACTAGTAATAATAATAATAATAATAATAAGACCCTCAGACAATGAACCGCAAGGCCCTTTGCCCACACAATATTTTTTCAGCCCGAAAAGCTGTGGCAGGGCGCTAGAGAATACTGGGGTGAAGCACCTTGACCAAAAAAAAAAAGCGCTTTGTATTGGTGTCATTAGTTACAAAAAATTGTGGGTGTCTAGGTAGCACAGCAGTCCAGTGTGTTGATGACACTGAGGCCACCGGTTTGGTTCCCTTTGGTATCTTCAGTTTGTTTGGCCCCGACTGAGGTTATGTGTCCTTCACTTGCGCCTCCATGGTTGGTCAGAGCACCTGCTAGGCTGGGAGGGGAATCGGTTGGGAATAGCATATTCCTCCTGCAGGCTACGTCCCCCTTGTGAAACTCCTGTCATGTAAAAAGATGTGGCTGACAACTCCACTTGTGATTGAAGGAGAATGTGGCAGTCTGTGGTGTCCTTAGGTGCTGAAGTAATGACCAGGACAACTCAGGAGGATGAACCTGTGATATACAAATGCGGAGGAAAAATGGAGGGAGTCAAAGATAAAAATTAAAAAAACAAGTACAAATGTATGATGGACCAGCTTGGCCCCTTTGATTTTTATTATCTACAGTGTTGTTTCCTTTATTTAGAAATAAAGACGTCACTGCTCAGTAAAATCTGGGACACACGAATGAACACATTATGTCACACAGCACTAATCGAGGACAAAATTCCACAGTAACTACAATGACCACTACTTCCATCTCTAGTCAGTTTAATTTTGTACTCTGTGTAACTCCAATTATTAATTTTGATGTTTGTCAATGAGGACAGTCACCTGAAACAAAATGATTCAAACAAACTGGCCCTCATTGTAATTGAGACCTGAGAAAGTTTTCCACTTTTTTCCAAGCTTGTTATACATACTGGTGCAGTTACTACATGCTGTGATTGCAGCTCCATATTTATCCCTAAGTCAGCATTAAACAACCTTCATGTGTAGTGATGTGTATGGACAGTTCATAGCATTGTAATTTGTGTATTTCAGTGTGTTGGCGAGGGATGCAACTACCAATGAAATCTCATATTGATTCATCTATCGTGAGATTTTTAACAACTGTTGAGTAAATATCAGAAAACACTGGAAACAGTTCACCAGAAGCAGCAGTTTTTGTCCAGTCAGCATTCTGAATCCCTAAAATACACGCTGATGTAAAACAAAGAAGCAGGACAGTTTCACCTTTGAGAAGCCAGAAAGAGGAGTTTAACCAGGGTGAGCTTTTGGAAGCAGATGCCAGGATTTTAGAGCATTGAATGCTGATGATGAAATTACTGATGATATATGAATCTGAAATCATTTCAAGTACTGAAGAACTATCACCAGATGTACCGAGCTATCGAAAGTACTCATTATTCCAAATGGCCGATTATTTATTTTCTACTTCATTGGTTCATGTTTCACGAGTGTTTGGACATTGCGTTAAGTATACACTGCATACAAAATACACAAAGGGCCATCTTCAGTATACAGGACTGACCTGAAATGTTTTTAATTCACCATACGTTGGCTGTTAAATTTGTTGGTGTTGTGAAAGGCCAATATTAGCCCGATACGATTGACTGACCAATATATCCTTCAAACTCCACTGGAAACAGGAAGGTTTGTTTTTGTAACTTACTACGTCACTACCAAAATCTCTACTAACTTCCTAAACTTTGCCCATCTAAATCTGCGTTTCATATCTGACACAAACAGGTATGTAATCAATGTATTCCACTTCTTTCGTACTCAGCTAGACTTGCACATTGAGATCTTCCATTCTCACAGTCTCATTGATGTGTCCTCTCTTTATTTTGAGCTCTTTGAGTCAGTGCTGTTTCCTCTTTGGTTCGATCCTCACAACACTGCATTGTTCCCATTGTGGTAACTCGACATTTATCCGGTACTCCCAGGACTTTAATATTCAGGCCAGTAATGGAAGCTACATCACCAGTTCCTCTAGAAATAGAAACACTCTGTGTTTGCTTTGATAAACCAGGTCATATTGTATAGTGATTTCTTACACATAGGCTTCAAGGTGTGTGAAGATGGAGCTTTAAACGTCTGTGCAGAGCATCATGGAAGTAGATCCATTCTAATGATGAGGGATGCCTTCTTGTTTTCTTAAAGCCATGTCATATCAGGTGTTGACTCACCAGTCGGAGTTCCTTGTTCTCATGTACAGTTTTCTATGTGTGTGGTTTACTGGAACCTTACATTGGTACAGGCATTGATACGGCTCTGTTTCTATTGCTATTTCACATTAATGGTGGAAATTGAAGTAGGCAGTGGTGTGAAAAACAATAATTGATTAAGTCACTTGATTTTTCTGCGTGGAGGATTTACTGTGATTACGTCATGTGATCAAAACAAAAGTTGATTTTCATCTACGGTTTTAGTTCTTAAAAAAAAAACTTGGTGTCAGGTATAGTACAGGTGACTAAGTCTCACCAGAGAGAGGCCCAGTCCCAAAGTCCCCCGGAACCCTGAACCCTCACACACCAGACAGCTGCTGGTTAGCGGTGAGGCTCTCGCAGCCACAACTGATACGAAGAGAAACACTAAAGCTCTCGACACCAGCAAGAGCAGCCATGTTACAAAAACCACCTGTTTTAGAATCAATTTTAGAATCTTACTAAGAAACAATGTGTCATCCATTTTTGGCAACCATACAAATAAGTGATGAAAAGGTAAATGAATGAAAATGAGATGCACACATTAAAACTCACTGTGCATCAGCATAAAAAGAAATGGATTTAAGTTAAAATATTAAAATGAGAGTCCAATCTTCCAGTTTTAGCAGCTTTACCCTCCAGAAATAGTTTTAATATGAATATAGGTTTATAGTATAACTACATTTCAAGTTTGCAGAAATGTGGATTTACAGAAGGGGGGGGGGGCTCTTGCAGACTTGGTGGGTACGTGCCTCAAAATCCAAAGTCTCTGCGGGGGAGATTGGGATTGGGCCAACATGTTCTGAAAGCAGGTGGCCCTAAATGCAACTTTATCTTTTTGATTCTTTACATGTGCTGCAATTAAAAAGTTTCAGTGATATGTTTTTGCAGAACTTCTGTTATAAACTTTTCCAAATCCATCTACTAATTTCATAATGTTTCTGTTGTCAATCAGTGCCCCTTGATCTCTTTTGTAATTGCTGATTAGTACAGAGCATTTGATCCAACATGATTGAATTTGTCAGAACTCTTTCTGATAAAAATAGATCCAGCCATTAGTGTAAAAATATGAATAAGCAATAAAAAGTGAGTGGAAATAATGATGCTGTGCTTATTTAATTGGTAAGATATTTATTGTTTTCAGTCTAGTCCACATAAATGATCATCGCCAAAAACTGAGACTAAGACGACTGAGACCGGCCACCCGAGCAGGGCTGCAGTGTGATGACATTCAGGCAACTGTTTCGCTTAAGCAGGGAAGAAAGCTAAAGGGAACCGACATGTATTTCAGCAAGTGCTCGACAGGAGTGCATGTGAAGAAAATGGTAAGATACAATCAATATGGATGTCTATACAATCTGTATGGACATCCAACAGCAAAGTTTTCATCCCCCTGGAAGAGATCACCAGAGGAGCAACGATCTTGCAGAGCTGAACACGAATCAGAGACGCCAACCCAGGGCAGAACAAACTCATAATTCTGCAAAGCAAGACCACCATCGGTCTGATCAGCAACCACAAATATCTGATGATAAACACTTTGACCATGACCCTGATGGAACTCAGCCCTGACAGCTAAACACAGATCTCAAAACTCTTCCAGATGAGTGGAAATAAATGAACAGAGACAAGGAATTCCCTCAGGATTACTAAATGTATTTATTATTGACACATCTATGGTAAGACCTAAGAATTTATTAAATATGGAGGTTAAAACCAGCAAATAGGTGTAAAATGATATTTAATCTTTCACATGGTTAAAAGAAAAATTGTGTTAAGGTGAGGTGAAGGTGAATTGGTAGAAGAGGCCTCAATCACAGAGAGTGACAAGAAATTTCTCACAGGAAAAGAGTATCACCAGTGTGTTTTACACACACACACACACACACACACACACACACACACACACACACACACACACACACACAGAACAAACAAAAGAAAAAGGGAAAGAATGCTAATTTTGTGAGGGGAGTGCAGAAATGACAACCAACCATTTGAGGTGAGTGTGAGGTGCAGGTGCGGAAATCCTTCACCAAAAACTCCCCCCCAACATTCAGGCTTCCCAACACCTACGGTACTCCTGCAAACACAAGCACTGTCAGATACAATAATAAAATATATCTTTGACATCAATAAATTCTTGGGGGAATGCAGCAACATGGTCTTAGACAAACAGCATTGAGCATTAAACAATTAAGTATCCAAATACCTCCAACAGACATAAACCTACGAGAGAAGTTTAAATTAAAAACCTGAAGCAGTGGCAGTCAAGTGTCTAGAAAAGGCCGAATTAAATTCATCAACGTACTGCCAAAAATATACACCGTGACTTGTGACAAGTATTTGTTTTTAACCTCTCGACTGAATGAAACCCCCACGCAGGGTTCCTGAACAGATGGGAGCAGGACTCATGATGAAACAAAGGCCTCATCCCAAAACCATATGGCTTCAATACTCAGCCTCTTTACACCCGGAGGTACAGTGTACCATCGGCTATCTGCCACTGCAGTGGCCAGTATTGGACCCAATGCCAGCTACATTGTGAACCATCCATCCATCCATCCATCCCTCCCTCCATCTTCTCCTGTTCAGGGTGGTGGGGGTGGAGCCTATCCCAGCAGCCTTCCCCCTGGACAGGTCACCAGTCCATGGCAGGGCCAACACAGAGAGCTCTCTCAGCCAAGCCTACGGTCAATTTAGAGTCTGGATTAACCTGGTCCCTCTTGATGTCTTTGGACTGTGGAGGAAGCTGGAGTACCAGAGAGAACCCAGCAGGAACAGGGAGAACATGCAGACTCACACAGAAAGACCCCGTGCTGCAGCCGGGGCTCCACCCACAACCTTCTTGATGGGGGCCACGGTGAGGACCACTGCTCCTCCAGGCCGCCAACACTGAGAACACTTTGCATCAGAAAGTATTACTCATTCCATTTGCTTAGTGAAAGCCTAAATTCAACCCTTCTGAAGAGCAAATGTTTAATACAAAAGAACAATGGTCACAATGTCTGTGAGCGGGCTCAGGGAGGAGCAGACACCGCGACACTTGATGTACGAGTCAATAAAACATTAAAAGTATATTATCAAGAGCATCACTCAAGTAGTGGCTGATGTTATCGAAGGCATCACTGTGGAAAAGGAAAAATAAATGAATTAATAATAAGCTGTGGATACAGAACTCCAAATCATGAATTGATTCATACAGAGTCAACTTGCCAAGGTTGCATGAGAGTATACATTCCTACATTCTAAATCTGCCAAACCCACTTTACATCAAGACCACCACAGAATTTATCAGTTCAGTGTACAGTGTGAGCCTGTTGCCCTCCATGACCATTCATAAGAGGACATACCTGAAACGACACAAGTGACCATCTTCATTCAAAGCTATAAAAGGGACGAATTTCAAAGTTTCATTTTGCAAAATTATTTTACATTAAATGTAAGAGACAATTCATTATTTAAACAAGACTTGGTGGAACCTAGAACATGGCTTGATGCATGATCAGAAAGCCAAAATGTTGACAAATTGCTGCCCAGATAGGTTTTTATTTGGGTCCAAACTTGTCACTCATAGTTTCAGAGGCCTGAGTTTTTGTGTTAGAAGTGTGATATAAGAATGTTTCTCTAAGAGTAGTGGGCCTTTAAATAATGGTGTATTGGATAGAGGCTGAAAGATGACAAACACACCAGTGGGTACCAAAATATTGGTCCATCTGTATGTTGTAGATAACTATATTAATGTAAAACAATCTCAGGATAAGGTAAATGAGAATAAAGTATAGGTGGAAAATGCCACTCAACTTTTTTTGAAGATGAATTTTATTTTAACATTGCTTAAATGAAAAAATTTGTGTTGTCAGGCGATTAAAAAAATCTAATTAATTACGGGATTTGTAATTAATCTAATTAATTGCATTTTAATCTCATACCTGCTTAAATCCCCAATAATGGATTTGAATTCTAGGACAATATAAAATTGTAGGATCAGGTTATTTTGCAGATTTTTCATTTGCAAAAAGACTATTTACATGAAGCAAGAATATATCTAAGAACTGAAGAAGCCTCTTGGATAAGAGGTGAAATGTCTTCTACACCGAAAGAAGTTGGTGGCACGGTGGTGCAGTGGTCCTCACTGTGGCCCCCCAGCAAGAAGGTTATGGGTGGAGCCCCGGCTGCAGCACGGGGTCTTTCTGGGTGAGTCTCCATGTTCTCCCTGTTCCTGCTGGCTTCTCTCTGGTACTCCAGCTTCCTCCACAGTCCAAAGACATCAAGAGGGACCAGGTTAATCCAGACTCTAAATTGACCGTAGGCTTGGCTGGGAGAGCCAATGGTTGTCTGTCTCTATGTGTTGGCCCTGCCATGGACTGGTGACCTGTCCAGGGAGAAGGCTGCTGGGATAGGCTCCACCCCCACCACCCTTAACAGGGTAAGTGGTAGAAAATGGAGGGATGGATGGACCAAAAAAGTCCAGTTGCCTATGCCTAACTCTTGGAATAATTCTAGGGGTACTTACTGGATAAAAATGTTTTCTTGATTAAATATGTTGGAATCTATTCATCTTTTTGCCTGATCCTGTTGTCAGACAGAAAAAGTGTCACATAACTCTTGCAGAGGTAATTAGCACTTGCACACATTAAATAGCTGGATACAACTGTGCAGTATTTCAATGCAATTGGATGGAAAAAAATACACAAAAGCATTTGGTAGGATATAATGTGGTGGTTTTAATTAGACTGATGAATCTAATCTAATCCTAATCTAGGAGCAGTCTGTACATCTACTATATCGAAGATGTGAGAAACAGATAATGGTTGATGTACAAAACCCCCCAAAACAAAACAGAAACAATCATCTTTCATAAATTAGGTTTGGTATACATGATACTTTACCATCTGTGGTGATGTGCCAAAGAAGACATAAATAAAATACTGGGATGTGTAGTTAACAACTGTAGGCTTTTGCTAAACTCGTAAGCCTTCTTGAAACATGTTAAAATGAGCACACAGGGTGGCAGCAGGATGCCACATTGCTTTTCAAATGCTGTTCAATAAATAGTAATTTTTCACTGAACCTCAAAGAAACAAATATCAATTCCTCTTTAAGGCTTTTAGAAAAATAGACAATTTCAACATGATATCCACCTAAATCTTGGTGCAAAGTGGGGCACGGTGTAGCACAGGTTCTCGTGTAGAAGCAAATGGATCTGCCCTGTATGTGCACGGGTGCACGGGTGCATGAGTGTGTTGATCTCAGAAAGAGGGATGTGTAATGTTGGCGTGTCCCTAACTTGAGGCCGGACAAGGTATTTGTGCCATTGACAAAGAAAGAAAAACAAAAACTTAGGTCTTAAAAGCTAACTTTTCAAAATCAATATTCACTATTTTGCTATTATAAATTGAGTCCATTTCCCATTTGGACATGACTTGGCCTAGGCAAGACCCAAAACCACACTTTGTTGGCATGAGACTGCATGAGACCTCATGAATTATTTTGAGACTTTTGGTGCACTGGTGAGTAAACTAGCAGGAGTCTCATGTTGACAACTGAAGTGACATATTTTGCCTATCACAGGAACACTTCACAACATCCCTCAAAATCTCGTAACACGCAAAATGGGTCACTCGTGTCGACAACAAATCATTTCCCACCGGTGAACTAAAATTGCGAAATAATAAATTTATTGGGTCACATGCAATCTCACATCATGGAAATTGATAGTTTATGAATGAGTCCCCCTCCAAAAAAACAAATAGCAAAAAAGTAAATATTTCAGCAAAAAAGTTAGCAGTTCCTCCTTTGTGTATATTCCAGTTCAATTAGGTGAGGATCAGGGTCCACGCCTGTCCAGCAGCAGTCATCCTCATCCTCTCTAACAAAGTTTGCCTTGACATAGAACAGCAGTTGTTCTTCTGGTAGTCTTAACAGAAGAACATACGTTTGGTTTTGTTGGATGAAGTTAAAAGGGGACTTTTGAGGCACAGCTTCAGGAAATAGTTCTGCTTGTCTCTAAATAAATCCTCTAATTTTCAACATTTTTCTACAATACATGTTCAGCACATCTTGAATTATATTGACGGCACCAGAGACTGTTTTGGACAAAAGTGTATTTAATGAGAAGGATGTCTATCTGCTTTCCTGTCACTAGAAATGGACAATAAGTGTATTGTGTATGCCTAAACTGGCAGTTTCTTTAATCAACAAATCTATAACTTAGAAACCAGTTAGGACAATGCAACCTACATGCATTAACTATTTTCCCCCTGAGGAGTTTGCTCAGTAGAAGGTGTCTTTGTTTCTTCAACCCACTGAATGAATAGTATTCCACCGATATGGAGGTGCACCTGTCTATTACGATGAGTGGAGACAACACTGTGATTGATTACATTTGTGTTACACCTTTGATTAATTCAGCGACTTAAGACAAAACCTTCACGCCTTACCACCTTTGACTTCGATTGCTTCAGTTGGGCCAAATGGGTCACTCATAAAAGCGTTTCACTGAAAAAGTAATGTCAGGTAGATTAGCTCTAAAATTCCAGACATCTCAGATTGTTAGAGTACATAAATATGGAAAATTCAACATGAAACTGAGATTTAAAATGTAGTCATCACCTTACTGCAATGTGCAGCTGTTATCAAGTAACTCTATACTGTAACATCAACTGAACTGAAAAGGCACATCACATTTCTCAAGCTGACATTTAAACCACCTTTAAAAAGCATCTTGAGGGAATTACATAAAATCTCACATTTTTACATGGTACACAACAATTTAACAAACCACTTTTTAGCATAGGTTTCGGTGCAGCTTCCTCCAAGAAGGTCTATAAAAAAAACCTCAGGCAACTTACCTCCTGTTCTCAAAGGAGATGTTCTCCATTATTTACAGCAACTGTGTTTAAGGCAATCCTGCTTTCTCAAAAGGAAACCAACATTTGGCAAATATGCTCAAGGACAATGGCATTCAGAATATTGTAACAATCGCACATGACACAGTCCTGTCCTGGCAAGCAAGGGTCAGTGGGCCAAGGTAAACCGAATTACAGATCATGGACTCTTAATCGCTCACTAAACACCCCGGGAATAGACAAAACTAAACTGATTTTAGTTGCCAAAACCCCAATAAGCTATATTACAGGAGAACTGCAACAGTTGTATATATTTTGGACATCTTAGGGCTTCCTTCTTTTTTCTCTTTGTTCAAGGTCAGATGGCAGATTTCTGCAGAAATCAGGAGCAAGCACTCAATGTCTTTGTTTGCCTTCCATTTCCATCTCTGAGTGTCCCTGTTCATCTCTGATCCAAAGAACAGAATTATTTTGGTACATGCACAATCTGTTCAGGTTCGTAGTTTCCAGAGCACACATATTGGGGGCTCATGTCCTATCTGACCCATGTTTGGAGTTAGCTTCTATCCATTCTCCTTCCACAGTACTAAGTGAATGCTATGGTCAGGCATACTTGTGGCAAACACCAGTCCAGAGTCATTGACCCCATCAAGGCCATTGAGCCAAGAGGTCACACCAGCCAGGAAGCTTGAGCCTCGTTTGGATTTTCTGTAGGCAGGTAGAGGCCATCGGCCTGAGATAGCCTCTGTCCTCAGGTCCATCACATACAGGAAGTGGTTGTCAAAAAGCAGTGCAAACACTTCACCAAAGCTGAGCAGGGACAAGTTGGCTGGGTCTTGCGTTTTTATCACCCTGGGAACATGAGATGAATGATTACAATTCATGGTCTCAACCAATAATTATTTCACATGGCAATATGGATTTAAAATGACCATCGGAATGACTGAATGTGTCACGAACCACACATCATCAAAAGAAAGAGAGTTTGTGGATGGGGAAAGAGAAAAGGAAAAATTCAGAGAATGGCAGGGAAGGGAGATAAGGAGGGAATTTCCCAGAAGGTAAAGAGAAATCGGGGACGAAACACAAAACTAAGACAGACATATGTCTCAAACAATGCTTTGTGACTAATAAACATGGGCAAAGTATCACTGGCTGCACTTCTTACTCTCCTACTAACGAATGGCTCTTGTACATCAGCTAATCTCTCTCTCTCTCTCTCTCTCTCTCTCAAAAAAAGATCATCCAAACCCAGACAATGATTCAAGACCTTAAATACAAGAAACAGTCATGAGTAGGTGAGTTGATTGATAGAATCCAGAGCGACAACTTAACATGTTTCATCTCTGCACATTAGGAATGACAATTGTGTGTATCATTTGTTAGGAATCTAAAATGCTCCAGATAGATACGAGGATTGAAAAGATGTGAACAGAAGTGGTTGGTCTTGTGCTCGTGGTCTTCCGCCTTTCCAAGGCCGATTGCAGGGGCAGCAGCCTCAGCAAGGAAGCCCAGACTGTCCTCTCCCAGCCACTTCCACCAGCTCTTCCGGGGGAATCCTGAGGCGTTCCCAGGCCAGCCGAGAGATATAATCCCTCCAGCGTGTCCGTATCCTCACCAGATGCCCGAACCACCTCCACTGACTCCTCCACATGGAGGAGCAGCAGCTCTACTCTGAGTCCCTCCTGAAGGACTGAGCTTCTCACCCTGTCTCTAAGGGAGAGCCCAGCCTCCCTGAGGAGGAAACTCATTTCAGTCCCTTGTATTCAGGATCTTGTTCTTTCAGTCATTACCCAGAGCTCATGACCACAGGTGAGGGTTGGGACGTAGACTGACAGGTAAATGGAGAGCCTCGCCTTTTGGCTAAGCTCACTCTTCACCATAATGGACCGGTTTAGTGCCCGCATCACTGTGGACGTCATCCCAACCTGACTTTCAATCTCCTGCTCCACCTACCCTCACTTGTGAACAAGATCCCGAGATACTTAAAGTCCTGCACCTGAGGCAGGACCTCCCCCCTGACCTGGAGTGGGAAGGCCACCCTTTTCTGGCTATGAACAGAAGTAATGTGTTTAATGTGTTTTTCATTGGGGCGGCACGGTGGTGCAGTCTCACAGCAAGAAGGTTGTGGGTGGAGCCCCGGCTGCAGCACGGGGTCTTTCTGGGTGAGTCTCCATGTTCTCCCTGTTCCTGCTGGGTTCTCTCTGGTACTCCAGCTTCCTCCACAGTCCAAAGACATCAAGAGGGACCAGGTTAATCCAGACTCTAAATTGACCGTAGGCGTGGCTGGGAGAGCCAATGGTTGTCTGTCTCTATGTGTTGGCCCTGCTATGGACTGGTGACCTGTCCAGGGGGAAGGCTGCTGGGATAGGCTCCACCCCCACCACCCTTAACGGGATAAGAGGTAGTAAAATGGATGGAGGGAGGGATGGAGGGATGGATGGATGGATAGTGTCTTGAACTGACTGCTGGGATGTGAGATCAAATTACAGGAGATGCACATGTAGAAACATTTCATGCCAAGAGTGAACACAGTCAGCAGAGCTGGTCACTTCTGATCAGATCACATCAGAAAGGATCTTAAAGGCAGGTGTGCACAGGGACTTTGACATAAACATCTGATTTGACCTGCTTCTGACAAGCCCCACCCAGGAGTGATCAAATCTATTGTATCCTTAGTTTCAGCAATCTGCTTCATTGTCCTTCACACTTCTCTCTCCCTCCTTCCAAAAGTACACATCCCATACTTCTTCAATGTGAAAAAGCATTCTTTCTTTTTCTCATTCTCACCAGATTAACCTTAATTTAAGACTTTTTTAAAATCCATGTTGATCTGTTTTTACAAGTCTTAAACTTTTTGTACATTTGACAGTTTCTTGTGCTATTTATTAAAAGTAGAAATGCATGATGTTGGATATTTTTGACCATATCTGATATGCTGATCTATTGAAACTTGTTTGCAAAGTAAGCAATACCAATACCTCCACTGTTTTCCCCCACTTAACTGCAAAGATTGTCAAGTTTTCTCTGTTGTGGCATTAATGCAGGCATCGTTGCAGGTTTCAAGTCAGGTGGCTCTCTTTTCTTCTCCTTGGATGCCAAACACTGAGCAATCATGGCGAATACCAACTTTCTAACTGTTTCTGACACTGGAAAACAACCCAGCCAACATTTGGAGCTTCACCCTCTCTCTCATGCTAGAGCTTGATTTAAGGGATATGATTCATTTATCCCAAAAGAGCTTGAGTATTTCTTCAAGCAGGACTAAGATTAAGATATTGAAAGTACATAACTTCATGGTCTTGACTAATAGATGATTTTCTCCAACACTGATGGAGTGGTGCTCCAATTCTAACAAGTGCAGTCTGTGAGGTGAGGTCCTGCATCATGAATTAATCATAATCTAAGTAAATGTTTGAAATAATCACCATAACTGTTTGATGCCATATTATCCAGTCCTCCTCGGATTCTCACTTGTTTTAATTTTTGGGTTCCCTACTAAAGATGACCTCATCACACCTGTTTTGTCTTCTGGGCACTGGTGACCTTGTGGTTTCATTGAGACAATAATAACAATAATTCTTAGTTTCAGCCCAAATAGAACACATTTTCTCTTTTATCTGCAGTTGGTGTAAGTTCTTCAGTCATGCTCCTTCACTCCTATTTTTTTAACATTAATAGTTTGTGCTATCTGCAGTAGGAAAGTGATTCGAATTTCAGTAACGATCAACATCTACAGAACGGGTTCATCGAATCAGCATATTTCAGCATGACATATTTGGGTGTGTGGATTATTTTACCGGAGAATCTCAAAACTGGCAAAGTCCCACTGATAGACTCCAAGATCAGAGCTGCAGACAATGTAGCGTCCATCAAACTGCAGACGAGGCTGAAGACTGATGCTGCGATTCTCTGACACTGACAGTGTCTTCAAACACTTGCAGTTGATTTCTCTCCCTAGAGGCCAGACCTACAGAGGGGACACAGTGTTTGCCGAAGATAATGGACTCTTCATGTGTCACAGCTCACACATGAGAACATCACAAAACAGTTATGCAAATAAATCAGAATCTTACTAATTTTGTACACACAAGGAAAAGTGAGTGCATTGTTGTTACCTTAATTTCATACTTATCAGCACTTAGGAGGATGTAATCACCAGGACTGTGCACTACTGATTCAACTTCACTTTTCTGTAGTATCACCTAATTGGAGATAACATCAGATAAACATTTCATTTGAAACAAAAGACAACTGTAAAACTATAGATAGAATAATGGCAGTTATGGATAGAATGATTTGTGAAGTAAAAATGTGACTGAGTGAACAAACCTTGGTGACCCACTCAGTGTGTCCGGTAAGGGTGTTGAGACAAGCACCAGCAGATAGAGCCCAGACCTTCACAGTGAAATCTGCAGAGCCACTGACCAGAATGTCCAACTCATCGTTGTAGTCCACACTGAAAACTGAGCAAATACACACCGAAATCAGAGTCATAGGGACACAAATTATTGGGATCACTCCAACCACAAGCACAAAAACTGAAACCAATAACTGCAAACAGGTTACAGATGGGCATTTAGTGGTGTCATAGTCACTGGTTTGACCACAAGCATAGACTGTTATTCACACATCCACCCATACAGAGCTAGACGTGTCTACTGTTTAATAAAATTCTTGCTCTGAAATCTTGTGGCATGGGAACAGCCAGAGAGATCCATCCAGGGAGGAGTGGGTAACAGAGTTAGAATACACAAAGCTTTGCGTTATCTGCTGTCGCGTTATTGTCATCAACTACCAGTGGAACACATACACAGATGAAAAACACTGTCAGACAAATAGGAAAAGAAATCCTTCAACAAAGCACTTTTCTGTACACATGCATGCCAGGATAACAGAAAAACAAATCACTCAGACGAACCCACCAAATGGAAGCTAAACTTGCTGCATCAGGGCTGGGCATGAGCCTCGACATGATCAGGCATATTGAGTAGGAAGAAGGACGAGGGTCCATCACCAGAACTGTCCGAATCAAAATTAATAATAGGCATGTTTAAAGTGTAGGGCTGTAATGTCCCAGTCGACTGGTCGATTTATGAGTCAATACGTTCTGGCTCGACCAAAATTCATATTGGTCGATTTTTTTTCACGTTAATTTCATCAGGAGGAAAGTACCAAGTGCTAATGGGGGTGTGCTGATAGTTGACACAGTATATTTTTCATATATAAAATTAGTCGATTTTTAGTCGAAATTTGAGGGCTTCAGTCAACCAAGAATTTCTTTAGTTGATTACAGCCCTATTAAAGTGTGTCACCCAGGATAAACTATTATAGATTTGATGATTGAATAAATCTACATGTTGATTTAATCAAGAAAGCCGGCATAATTTAACACAAATCCTCAAAAGGAAGGGGTGGTGAATGAATAAATGAGGATTCATAACACTGCCTTCTGCGCTTACACAAATAACCACTGAACAGAACTCAACTTTGTTCCTGGAGGGCAACTGGTTTTGCAGCTACATGAAAAAAAGGGGGTCAGTTTGAAAGGGAGGAACCCTGCTCCTGATTCCCAGACTGCTGCTCTACCTCCTGAGCTAAAAAACAACTTCATGTGAATGTGAGTGAGAGAACACCATCTAATCAAGCCAATGAGTGAAGGACCCAGCTATATGGAATTGTGGAATGCTAAGGAATTGTGGATGTTCTACTTAGATTTTGTGTAGGAGAAGAAAAAATTCTGGGAATCTGTGGACTCGACCAACATAGAGATGTCTATAATTTTTTTCACAAGATTGATTGCTCCATAAGTGATGAACTGATGTTTTAAGATGCTCTATTTTCTATTGATTTCAATAGATAACAGGTGGAAAGCATTACAAATGTTTTTTTTAGTTCTTTTCAAGATTAAATTCAGAAATTATCCAAACTACACCTACTGTGAATGAAAATGTATTATTTAATGACCACTGGAGATGTCTTGAGCAAGAATTTGCAGTGGATGTTTACAACAGTGATTATAAAACAGAAGTGTCGGCTCAATGTTTATGGATTTCTATTTTCATTCTTGGACAGACAGATTTTCTAATTTGAAGGAAAAAAACAAGAGGAAAATCATCTTCATCACTCACCTCATCATTGCCATCATTTTAATTATCTGGCAACCATTGTTCCCATTACACACAATGGGATTATGTAAACCCATTGTCTCTAATATACTTATCACCAGTATACAAATGGTGTCTCTACAAATATTCACAAACCCTTTGCAGTGACTTTAACTTGTCCTTTTTCTTTAGCTGCTTCAAGGTTACCATTAATATGAAGTTGTTCATCTTTAAAAGACTGGTAAATAAGCAAGTACATACAAATACATCCTGAGCACATGTGCAAACAGTGACCAGAACTGAGAGTTTGGCTTTTGTGCTTCTTGTATACTCATTTTAAAATATCCCTCCATGTTTTGTGTGCCCACTGTTAAGAATTCACCTGCTGCTAAGAGAAAATGGATCTCTTCTATTCTGTCATGGTGGCTTTTATACAATCTCTCACGTATGGGTGATACCAGCCAAGTTGCAATCCACCAGAACACGGAAAATGGTCCCAGAAATGCATTGCTCCACCTGGAGTGTGACTATAACTCACGGGACGAATATCACTTAAGAGCTGCTGGAATTCGCCCTGAAGAACTCAAATCATGATTTGAATAGAAACTACTCTTCACAGAATACTAGGAGGAAGAAAGGGAAATGAGGCGCCGTTGGATCAGTAGGATCCCTCTGCCCTCCGTGATCATGGGAACAGTCCCTGTGGAATAAAGTGGAAGAACTGCAACAAATGTCAGATTTCAAAAAGACTTCAACGACTGTTGCATTATGGCCATTGCATAGACATGGCTCACGAGCAAGACCAGGACACTGACCTGCTCATGGATGGTTTTGGGACTCCCTACCGTCTAGATTGCAAGGTTGAGATGATGGAGAAAACACGAGGAAGGCAGGGTTTGTTTGTATGTCTACTGCAGCTCTATGACTTTCAGAGAACACATCTGCAGACGATGAACTATCACTACATCCTTTTTAATTTCCCAACAAATTTCCCCCACATTCTATAACAACTGTATTTATCCATCCTTAGGAAAATGCTCCCTCTGCCTCAAGAACTGTCTTTGATGATTCAAAAACAGCAGCTGACCTCACCTGATGCGACAAACTTTCAACAGGGGGATTTTAGTCATTTTTTTCTGATAAAGACCCTAACAGACTTCTCTCAATACGTGTCCTTTCCAACCAGGCAATCACATACTGAGACTGGTACTTATATATATTCTTATCAATACTATGCGCTATAGTTTTCACAGAATGTAAAGATTTGAAATGAAAAACTGTGACAATTTTTTTTATTTTTTTGCCACAAACTGAGCAACTCAATGCTTTGTATGACTTTTAGGTGATACTGGCTATTCACTTTTTTTTGGACAAACTACTCGGGAAGGGTCAGGATGTTCCCAAATATTAAAATGTTCAATAAATGCTTAAAAACAATGAAGAATTTTCTAACTACTTCTAACTTTTCTTGACGTCTTTTCTTAGTTTTGTTGGTGCTGCAGTGTAGGTAAAACTTTTTTGGAAAGTTCAGTACTAGTGTGGCTGTTTTCTGATCGAGACCAGTACAGAATTTTCTCTGAGAGACACTTGTTAACAAGAGAAACATGCAGAGATGATGACAGCAACCATTGAGGGGTGCTGTCAGGTGCGGGAAGGGCAAGATGGCTGGGCCGAATGACAACAAGATGAGACATGACAGTTTGTCTCAAATTAAATTAAAACAGCGCAACAAGGCTGCAACATTAACTATATCAAGCTGATGATGATATGAGCTAAACAAAAGAGGTAATCAATCTCCTCTCTCCTACTGTCTGTGCTCACACATATGATGTTACAGTATATTATCGGTTGAATTCACAAGAAGACTGTTCTCAGGTACATGTTTCTGACAAGACACTGGAACGACTAATATTATAAAATAGCTATACATAGCTCAGCTTAATAATGCTACATGTTATCCTAACAGGTATCAACAGGAGCAGGTTCCACAGAAGCCATATTACACTACGCCAGCCACAAATGGCAGGCCATTTGACATTTTTGACGTGTGGAGGCGGTACTTCCTCCTGCCTTATATAGACATGGCGCATCGTCAATGCTTCAGTCTAGCAAACCAACCTCCTCACCCTATGGCAAGGAGGGTGGTCCGATGAGATACCTCACTCATACCACTCAGAGAACCAAGATTATGTAAATAACCTTTAGTTGTCTTTTGAGTATTTGCTCGGTATCTCACTATGAGATATTCTGACTCCCGTACTGCCAGACAAGCTTGCAACCACCAATGGGTAAATCATTGTGCTCAGTCCCCTGCAGCACGTGTGCCCAAGCGTTGGGGCTGTGACATCCAATCTGTAAAACTTGACCAACAAACCATCTCCTATGGGGAAGCCCTGAAATAAGGCCCATGAGGCTGACATTCCCCAGGTGGAATGAGCTTGTAAGCCTGCGGGGGGGTTGTAACTCTTTGCTGGTGTATACCAAGACTACAACTGCCACAAACTGCCCAGGTAAAGCGCATTCAGCCACTCCTGATCCTGTGAGGTGAAGGGCAGCGGGTTAAATGCTACAAGTTCAATCAGGCAGCACGACAGTGACGGACTGAACACCTTCGGATTAAACGCAGAGTTTGGTTTTAGAAGAACCTTCGGATCACCTGGTTAAAACTGAATACAGGCAGGATTCATCAACAATGTGTGAATATCGCTCATCTGTTTTGCCGTGGATAAAGCCACCATTAATGCTGTCTTAAGTGAGAGCACTTTGAGATCCAGCTGATGTAATGGCTCAAAGGGAGAGTGAGACAGGACACACAATACCATGGGTAAATCCCATGGCAGCACCAGTTGCTTTGACACTGGGCAGAGCCAGCAAGCCCCTTTCATAAATTGACATACGATGGGGTGCTGACCCATTGTTTTGTCCCTAAAGCCTACCTGGCATGCTGAAATTGCCAAAAAGTAAACTTTAACAGTGGAGAAGGATTTCCAGTAGATCCTGTAAGAACGTTAGAACAACATTCGTGGAACAATGAAAAGCTATTTCCCCTGATTTATCACACCAATCATGAAACATGGGCCACTTGCCATCATACAGTGATCTAGTCGATGGAGCTCTAGCACACTGCATGGTAGCTATGACGCTGAGGGTTAGCCCCGCAGCTAACAAATTCAGCCTCTCAAGGGCCAAACCCAGAGAGACAACCACTCTGGGTGGGGGTGAAAAATCTCTCTCTTCACTTGGAACAGCAGGTCTCTGCAGAGAGGCAGTGGCCACAGAAGAGAGTAGAGTAGCTGTATAGTTTCTTTAGGTCAGGGGTTCTCTGGCCAGTGCGGAGCAATGAGAATGAGTGAGAGGGCTCGCACCCTCACTCTGGCGAGTGTAGGGGCAATCAAGTCCAGTGGGAGAACGCATAGAGCAAAGCATGTGGCGGCCACTCAAGTGCCATCACATCTGTCCCCAACAGTGCATTCTCCCCGCGCAGGGAATAGAACATCGGGCATTGTGCATTCTCCCTGGATGCGAATAAATCCACTTTCGCTCAGCCGTGTCTCAACCAGATCTGGTCCATCACATCGTCGTGGAGTGTCCAGTCTCCCCAACGGGGATTTCCTCTGGACAATAAATCCACAGCCGAATTTGATATGTCAGGGATGTGTGTGGCTTTCACACACAGAAAGTGAATGCTGCTCCATAAAATCAGTTGGTGTGTCAACGTGTGAGACCTCAGCCCTCCCTGTCTGTTCTGACCAAGACATGATGTCTCATTAGAGCCACACTGCCATCAGTTTAAAGGAATTGATGCGGAGGGCTCGCATGTGTGTTTTCCACAGCCCATTTATCGTCTGTTGTAACGACTCTCCATGTGGGATCCAGTCTCAGAGACACCACCCATCACTGGACGGCTCTCATGCACAGGCGGCCAAGTGGTATGATTGATATGGCTGATGCCAGGAGGCCCAAAAGCCTTCGGCACACTTTGAACTTTTCCATGGCTCCACTGCAGTTCAAGGCATGCGCAGAACGCAGCAATGCGCACTGCTGACAGGCTCGCTCTGTATGTGACAGAGTCTTGGGAGATCCCTTATAAAACAGGTGGTCTGGCACAGGTGCAGGACACCTCTCTCCTGATTTATTTTGAAACCCAGCAACGTCAGATGCTCTATTAAGAGGGTAGTGTGCGACAGAGCGTCCTGGTGTGAGCTTAAAGCCACCAACCAGTCATTTATAAAAGTAGCCACACGTATTCCCTTTTCCTCGGTGTGGGTGGACGTTTTTTTTTTGTTGACCTCCCTGTATCATGTTAGGGGTGAAAGGCTTCTTAGCCCAAGCACCTTGAGCTCTGGGCCCTTGTCATGGCTCTGACTGGCTGTTTGAGTGAGGGCTTGATGCTTTGGAATGTGGTAGTGTGGCAGGCGTGCTGCCACTCTGGGGAACGTCTTCTTTGGTGCTTGAGGAGCGGGGGACGGTGCCTTTTTGGGTAGACACAGCTGAAGAGCCTCACCTTCCCGTTTCTTCGCACCGCTTCTGCATGGTGGCCAGAGTTGGTCAAAAGAAACCTTTGGGGTCCACGGACACATCCAGAATCTGTGTTTTCTCCTTGTGGGAGGGGCCCAAGAGGTTAAGCCAGTGAGCTCTCTCCTAGGAGGCCATGACTGCCATAGCTCATCCAGCTGTCTGCACCACACATCTGTGAAGGCGTAGGCAGAGGTCCGTGACAACACATATCTCGTCCCACACCTCTGCAGTCTGGGTGGACGAGAAGTCCTCCTCCAGCTCGGCTTCGTAAGCCGTTAGCACTGATGAGGCGTTGAGCGCTTTCACTGCCGCCACCGCCGCCTTGTAGCTGTTCTCTGTCATGGAGGACTGGAAGTTGTCAGCTCTGGAGGGGAAGTCTGGTCTTCCCATGGACAGCGCAGACTTCTGAGCTGGGTGGAGGTGGGATGCCACGAGCGGTTCGACTGAGGGCATGTGAGAGAATCCGCTGCATGTCTCTCCATTCCAGCACCGTGAGTCCCCAGGCTGGATTTACAGCTGAGAATGGATTGCTACATGAGCGTGTGGCTTCCTCAAGACACTTGGGGAAGAAGGCAGCAGTTGTTTAGCAGAGCATTTTGCCTTCAGGTGTCCCTCGTATCAGGATGTGACGGTCTCTCTCTGGATGTCCAGCCACAGAACACCAAGCTTTTTAGCAGCTCTCTTGCAAACATTGTGAAGATCAATGCCAACAGCTTGGATAATCTCAGTGGCCCTGGCTTCACTTTCGGTGCCGCCCACTTTAGAAGCCTGAGCTAGGAGGAACGTTTCCTCACCCTCTTTGTCACCCAGGGACAGCAGACCATCTGAGTCATCCTCTGAGTCAGGTTCCACGTCATTGCCACGTTCACCTAAGACCCCTTCGGGGTCTTCGTGTTGTCTATAGGCAAAATAGCATCCAGCTGGTATCTCCAACTAGCACTAGACCCTCCGGTGCCGGCCGGCTCCTGGATGGTGACAGCAAGTTTAAAATGAGGGGGCTTTGCCATTCCTAGCATAGGGTCATCGTTTGTAAAGCTAGCTAAGCGCACTAGCTTGCATCAGCGGGACCAGAGGGAAAGATCGACACATAGTCACACGCTCCCAGGGATGTCATTGCGCTCTGGGCATGTTGCAGCCCCAAGCACGCAGCACACACCTGGTGGGTGTCCACAGCTGAAAACTTATTCCCTCATACACATAATGTATCCTGGCCGGGACTTCGCGCCTCCCCATAGGGCAGGGATGGGCAATCATGTGGAAGGAAAACCTGCATACACATGGCCCTCCATGGCACATGATTGCCCACCCCTGCCATAGGGGGTGGGGGGTCCCGGCGTCGACATGTTTTCGCGACTGTTTGGTGACAGCTTGCGAGAAGGAGCAACTGTTAGGTGAAATCTAGCGGGAAGGAGCCACTGTTTGGTGACAGACTGGCTTTCCTTTATAAGGCTACTGTTTATAAACAGCTAGCTTGTACAAAACCTGTGCTCTTTGTAGGTGAAACAGCATTAAGGAAGCATTCAGCGACCGGTTCGTTACCCCGCTTTGTGACCAATTCAGCCACCAAGCCGCGGCACCTGTATCAGTGAGAGCAAGCCTCTGGGGGTGAGAAGAGGTTTTGGACTGAAGCGATGACGATATGCTGTGCTTTTCTAAGGCAGGAGGATATACTACCTCCACAAGTTGCATACGTCAAATGGCCAGCCAATTGTGGCTGGTGTGGTGTAATATGGCCTCTGGGGAACCCAAGAGGGGGAGTGTCCCATAATGAGATACCGAGTGAATACTCATAAAAGAACCAGAGGTATGACAATTGATTTCATAAGACATGCCTGCACACCTGAAGTCCCAATGGTACATGGAAAAATTGTTGAAATTGTGCAGTCTTATAAATATCTTGGGACTGTTATTGACTCCAAACTGAACTTTGAGGTAAACTGGTAAGCTGAAAGGGCACCAGGACCTGTTCTCCTTCAGAAAATCTTTCCTTCTTCCAAAATGACTATTTTTATTGTGCTTTAACTGAGTTGGTTTTATCTTTTGCTTTAGTTTTCATTTTGTAATCTGCCTCAGAAGAACAGAAACAGATCCCAGTGAGGGTTGGACTCCGCCAAGGCTGCCCTTTGTCACCAGTTCTGTTCAGAACTTTTACTGACAGAATTTCTAGGCGCAACCCGGTGGTGGAGGGGGTCAAGTATGGCAATAGGAGGATGTCATCTCTGCCTTTTGCAGATGATGTGGTACTCTTAGCTCCATCAAGCCATGACCTCCTGCTCTTGCTGGGGCAGTTCGTAGCCTCATGTAAAGTGGCAGGGATGAGAATCAGCACCTCCAAGTCTGAGGCCATGGTCCTCAGCCAGAAAAAGGTGGCCTGCCGACTCAAGGTTGGGGAGGAGGTCCTTCTTCAGGTGGAGGAGTTTAAGTATCTTGGGATCTTGTTCACAAGTGAGGGTAGGATGGAGCGGGAGATTGACAGGTGGATTGGGTTGGCATCCGCAGTGATGCGGGTGCTAGTGCTAAACCAGTCTGCTGTGGTTAAGAGGGAGCTTAGCCAAAAGGCGAAGTCCTCGATTTACCTGTAAATCTACGTTCCAACCCTCACGTATGGTCATGAGCTTTGGGTAATGACCAAAAGAACAAGATCGTGAATACAAGCGTCTGAAATGAGTTTCCTCCTCAGGGAGGCTGGGCTCTCCCTCAGAGACAGTGTGAAAATCTCAGTCATTCAGGAGGGACTCAGAGTAGAGCTGCTGCTCCTCCATGTAGAGGAGTCAGTTGAGGTGGTTCGGGCATCTGGTGAGGATGCCTCCTGGACGCTTCCGTCGGGAGGTTTTTAATGCATGTCCTACTGGACGGAGGTCTCGGGGCCAACCCAGGACACACTGGAGGGATTTTGTCTCTCAGTTGGCCTGGGAATGCCTTGGGATTACCCTGGAAGAGCTGATGGAAGTGGCTGGGGAAAGGACAGTCTGGGCTTCCTTGCTGAGGCTGCTGCCCCCGCAACAAGGACTCGAAAAAGCAGATGACGACGATGACGTCAAATCTTTAAACATCAGTTGATTACTCAGAGAAAGCTAAGTGATTTTAGTGACAGTAGATTAATGGATTAGATTAGTAAACTCAAATACATGAAGGTGAGAGCAACAATATTAAAACTTTTCCAATCCTTCCACATTTAAAGGCTGAGGCGAGGTATTTCCATTTGGTTTATTTGTTTCCTGATGTGTAGATATGGTTAATGCTTTTTGTTTAGCTTGCAATGAAATGTGCTGCAAACATAAACCTTTACTTGGTGATATTTCTTAATATCCCAAAACATTTATGTCTACCTGCTCCTGTGTGGCCCCGGAACTGCTGGATTTTTGCTCCTGTGCTCCACTCCCAGCATGCAATGGTGTTGTCGAAGGATCCGGTCACCAACTTCTGCTCATCAAACTTAACTGTGGCACAGGTATGTGTCTGTATTCCATAAATACATTGCCCAGTGCGAACATCCCATAATTTGGCAGAGAGGTCATCAGATCCTGAAAAAAGAGGACATTATTAGTACTTACAAGTAAGATGCTATAATACCCAATCTGGACTGGTGCTCCATCTGCAACAACGGGTCCTGAAGTATGTTAATGAGGCATGGTCTGGCACATCCATGGCATATTTATGCTGGTTTGGGACACCAGAAAACCTTTGAGCCAAAGACAAATATGAGGTTGGTCTTTGGTCAACGGTATGTGTGAAGTGCTATTAAAGGGCACATCAATGTCATTGGTTGCCCGTCCCCCCCAGGCCTTTTTCACCTCTGATGGCTTCGGTGGATGCCTGCTGCTCCCTTATGTAAACAGAAGAGGTGCTTGAGGTCTGTTTCTTTAGATGACGAGAAAATACTTTTCAAATTGAAATGTGTAAACTACTGAAACAGCAACACACCAAAACCTGACACAACCTTGACTTTAAAGGGAATGAAATGTGGCATTTGGTTTGATAGGTCATGATAGAAACACACCTATGAATAATTAGGAGTCCAATGATTCCCTTTTTGCACTATGATTTGTTCTCTGACTACACTTTAAATACCAAAAAGTGTAACAAACCATGGTGCAAAAAGGGAATCACTGGACATCTAATTCATAGGTGTCCAATGATTCCCTTTTTGCACCATGGTTTTTTCTCTGACTACGCCTTAAATACCAAAAGCTGGAACACACCCTGAACACATGATGTATACGTAACACCATTTGGCAACTGTCAAAGTTGTCTTAGATATGACCCAAAGTCTCTCTGTCTCAATATCCCTTTTTGCAGTAGAGGAACGAATGCCATATTATTGCCATACATAAATCGGCTGAAATTAGCATGCTATCTATCAATCTTGAATTCACTGTACACTACACATAGAAAAGCAGTGTCGTTAAAATTGTCCCCAGTGGTGCCCCAGTATTCAATACAATCTGATACACTGCTGTCAACAGGGACTTTTTGAAGCTGAAGAGGAAGTCTCTGATATAAGTGGTGTTATATTATTTATTCAGTAAGGTTGACTTTTCAGTTAGATCCTGTATCAGTGAGGCTGATCAGCCTCCATCATTACATGGAGGTGCCAGCCAACTTGACCCTGAACAGGACAAGTGGTGTAGACACTGGATGGCTGGATGGCTTCAGCAGTCAAGATGTATCAATCACACATAGCCCCCCACCATTGTTTTTTTTCTTTTGAGCACATCTCCATCCCAATGAACCTGTACTTAGCATTTGAAATCAATAATTCATTTGAACACATACAAATGTATCAAAATAAAAAATGCGCGTTGTCTCACTCAGTTTACTTAAGTAGGTCTACACTCTACCCTAAAAGAAGTTCATAAGTAATCAAATAACATAACTTAATAGCATATTTCAGCAGCTAAAAACAGCTAGCAGTTAGCAGTAGATAACTGCATGGGCAGAGGTTTCTAGATTTAAAGAACATGGTTTTCATGTAAATCACAGTTAAGCTGATAAACTACTTTTCAAGTATGTTGCTTATGAGAGGTATATTAAACATGGGAATTTAAGTATACTGAATTTACTGCAGTTTCACAAAAGCAATTTTAAATGCAATGGGATATATAATGTATTAGTGATGCCTTAAGAAGTTTAAAACAGCCATGAAGACACTACTAAAGATGTACTTCAGCAGAACCAGTTTTAACTACAGGCCGAATGTAAGTCCTAGTGCCATCTATTGGCAACAGGAAGAAAGCCTCGACAAACCAAAATGCCTTAAATTATCTACTCCATATACAACTACATTGTTTAAATGGTAAATGGACTCAATTTATACAGTGCCTTAGTGGCACTCAAAGCGCCATTGTCATCTCATTCACCCATTCACACACATTAATGCTGAAGGCTGCCATGCAGGGTGCCAACCTACACATCAGGAGCAATTAGGGGTTCAGTATCTTGCTCAAGGACACTTCAATGTGTCACCTGGGGAAGTGAGGATCGAGCCAGCGACCCTTCGGTTGCTTGATGGCCACTCTAACTCTGAGCCATGCTGCCCACAAGATAGATAGTTAAAAGATAGAATGCGTTTTTAAGCACAGATTGTGGAAACAGTGATAGCAGGACAGTCAATTCTTCAAATTCACTCAGGTTCATGGCCAATGGGAGACATTAGCTCCCATCAACTACTGCGAAAATACATACTGCCACTTTAACTACTGTTTGGAACAGTGTCTTACAGTAAGTTACATTGAAAATTGTCATTTTATTAGTTTTAACCTTTAGTGATGGAGCTGTTATAATGCAAATAAAATGCAATTCATTATGTGTCTGTGTGTGTAATTTAAGGTTTTACTGAGAGCCTGTCTCACATTTGTTGATGCTTAGTCAATAGTGAAGATTTTCACTACCTAAATATAACATGAGGTCGAACCCAGCCTTTTACACATTCAGCCAGAGCAGCGTACCTGTGCAGAGGAGGCCATCCTTATAGAAGAGAGCATATACACGAGCACTGTGGCCAATGAGCGAGGACGTCTCAAAAGCCTCCTGATCCTTCAGCTGCATCATACGCAATTTAGCCTTCAGGTAGACTCCCTTCCAGTGTGGTGCATCTTGAATGGACTCATCAATCCTCCAGCCTAGCTCTCGACACACACCCTGCCATACTTCTGTACAAGAGTTTATCACCTACAAAGAGATGGACACTTGTTGACATATTTAAACACCTGTTGATGTTTACTGCAATGGATGAAAAGTACTTTCAACATAATAAAAGTAAACTTGTTAAACAGTTTATGAGATTTGTTGCAACACTTTGCATTCATTATTTGTGAATCTGCCTACACCAGCAAGTGGTTTGCATGTGAAACAGATATTTAGCTTTTAGTGGCTATAATGGCTGATCAGGAGTCCCAATCAGATGACACAAAACGCTGAAGATATTTTCTCTGTGTGCTGTAAAAATTGCATCTCCCATTTGCCAGCTTACCAAAGTATCTGAAAGAGGTAATAAATTGCTAACCGCAAGTTGGTAACCAGGAAATCCCTAGTGGAGGAACACTAATGACATTTAACACCATGAACCACCAGCACTTGACGACTGGTCACATTAATGAGTAATCTGAGTGAGCAGCCAATAAGAGTTTATGATGCAGCAACGGCAAACATACAGCAAGGACAGCAAGACATGAAAAGAAATAGACCAAATAAGGGCATTTATCTTACTTGATCAAAACCTCTGCTGTGTGATTTGTGTATACAGACCCCCACTACTCTTACAAAGTGTAAATATTTCCCCAATGAGTGTCTGCTGCAGTTAACTGTACATACACATGGTCTTCAATCAGCTTCACGAGTAACATTTGGAGTTTGAGTGTGTGTACTTATGTTTAACTTTATAGACATGAGCCAATAGTTTTTTGCCTTTTATTACTGGCACAGTTTTGATATCCTGTTTATTTGAAATCAGTAGTTGGAATGTTTATTCTAGTGAAATACATATTTGTTGCATCCGTCTATAGAATTTGTTCAAAATTTTTCTTTTTCCAAATTTTTATTCTGTATGATTTTTAATTATTTTTTTCTTTCATTTCTGAGGAAAACTACAATAACTTGCTTAACTCTTGCTGCTGTTGCTCTTAAATATTAACCAAGTGTGGCCTTTGGAGAGAAGGTGGCACCGCAATCCCTACCATTAAAAAACAACTGTTGGGAAAAGATACTTCATCTCTTAATTTCAATATAAAAAAATAAATTTAAATAAATGAGTAGTGGAACACGATGCATAGAAATCTTCATATAAACCCATGGGACAGCATTGGTAGATATTGCTTTCAGTGACTGGCCCCAAAAATCCTAATTGGAGCAAACAAAGCCACAAGGATGAATATTAGACCCTCATTGACCCTCATAAAAACAAGCTATTCCTCTGTGACAGCTGGATGTGGTAATAAGCAATCATTTCCTAAAAAAATCTGACAAACCTTATAAGCTGATGGTTTGTCAGTTTGCATTCCCTTCTTGTTTACAATGTTGCTAAATTAACAAAAAAGATTGTTTACTTTTACTTTCCGAGCAGCAACCTGAAAATGACAGGCATCATGGAATACACTACCAGATGATATTTACTTTATTCCATTGCTTGCAGACAAGGCAGCAGGTGAGCAGGGTTTGTGGATCCAGCCAGCGTAGCAGATAGAAGGCCAGCTCCAGAGGAAGGAGGCGGAGGAAGTCACGTTTGAGCAGTGTCTCCAATCCATTAGACAGATGACGGAGCTGAGCAGCACCACTGAGAGATATAAGGTGGTCCAAAGACTGGTTGCGCTGCTTGTCACTTAGAGTAAGGAAGGTGGCGGAGACTGACTCCAGCCACCCCTCAAAGGCTGTCTTCTCCATGGGCACATGAGAGCGACCTGCAATACCTACAAAACAATGCAGGGGCATCAGCTGAACACACACCAGACATCATGAGATTCAGAGTCTTTGTGATAACCAAAAACAACCAGCTCTTCACTGATTAACATTATCCACACCACAAAACAAACCATAAACACCAACCTCAAACTGCAAAAAAGTGAAAATTCTGATCGCAAGCAAAATTTGGGAAGCATTACAGTTGATCACTTGCAAAAAATGTTATTTGGTTGTAAATATTGTGTCATGTAGAAAGTCCTCAATCAAATCATTTCAAAATGTAATATACTGGACTTGAAAGCTGGTTTATTTCAGTGATTTAAAAATTAATCAAATGCATTGCAGACATCAATGTGAATTCTCAAGAGACAAAAGCAAGCATCAATCAAAAAATCTGAGGCATTCAAGAGGACAATAGTTTTTTTTAAAAAAACTTGAAAAGATCATTGCTGCTCAGTTAAAATCATGCTCATATGTTAGTTTCAATTTTTACTTATTTAACTATTTGTTGTTTTTTGGCCATCATATTATGAATTGATGACCTGACACTGTATAGTGCACAGAAAACAGTTCAGGGGTGATCAGTTTGTGCTTGCCCTGATGAAGGCCCTATGGGCTGAAGCTCACTGGCATGATTTTAACTGAGAAGCCATGATCTATTTAAGGCTGTTTAAATCAATCATCCTCTTTTGTGCCTCTGATGATGTCGATTGGTCCTCAACTCTAATCCCCAAAGTGAAGAGCACCAGAGGTACACCTCTCTACATCCAGGCAGTTTCCCACACATCTGCTTATTGACAAAAGAGAGAATAGTTTGAAGTTTTGTTAAGTAACAATATTTTGAACGAATGCTAATGACAGCAGTGGCAATTTAAACTGTTGTCTTTGTGTAATAAGACATACACATCCCTTACAATTATGTCCTGTCACAATATACACACAGGACAGATTTCAATTAAATAAGAACAATATCACATGTTGGTATATGGATTAACCTACAGCCAAACGTTTGTAATTAGTAATTGTATTTTTGATTGTGTTCCATGTTAAAAACATGATTTAATTCGAGATAACATGAAACTTGAGACAGCTTGCCAAACATTATTTGACTAACAAGATGCAACACTAGCAATGGGAGTCTCGATTATTCGTGTCATCCTGTGCAGATGCTGTTTAGACTGTAATGACAACCACGAGTTGGGTGTACCTGTTTATGCATGCAGCTTTGCTACTTAGCTAGTTAGCAACTTGTTCATACTTAGCCAATGTATGCTAAGTAACACTGATACAATTTAATAGCAAGTTAGCAACGATTAGTCACGTCTAAACAACAAATGCACAGCAACGTTACAAAAGCGAGCATCAACTCATATTTAATATCGCAAAATGTGCACCAACCAGGCAGTTGCAGAGTTTCTTTAACGCCACCTTCCTGGCTAAGTTAGTTCACTTAGCGAAGTTAGCTGTGTAAGCTAACCTGTCAGTAAGCAAGTTGAATGGAATGTTCAAGTAACCTAGCTCCGAAGCTATCGTCTGATAGCCACCGTGATGAGAGAACCGGATTCGATTGTGGTAGAAAAATGTTACATAATGTTTCTATTAGAGTAGTGTCCGGTACATTTTCCATGCAGGGGGCTTTTAGTTTGTAGTATATTCTGACAGCACGAAACCCAAATCATAATGGAAACGCTAGGTGTGTGTACACAATCGATTCCTCGGAAGT
Source organism: Aulostomus chinensis (assembly GCF_037954235.1). NCBI lineage: Eukaryota > Metazoa > Chordata > Actinopteri > Syngnathiformes > Aulostomidae > Aulostomus > Aulostomus chinensis. The sequence goes on along the minus strand of NC_141338.1, from coordinate 23,861,658 downwards.
GTCTCGTAGGAGGCGCGGTTTGAGTTTGCAAACTACTCCTCTACAAAAACAATTTCTGCGAACAGGACAGAAAAGTAAGCGAGTTATTCTTACTTTATTTTGGACATATGCAGCCGGGCGTTTTAACGTTCTTTTTGCTTTCAAGTAGCCTCGCTGTGTCTGTCTTTATTAAGCTAACCTGCCTCGCAGACAACACGGAGGGCAACAGTAATATCCTGCTTCAGGTAAACCATCTTCCGGTTTCGCGTTTAGCGTGTAGCCGATTGGTGTGGCCATGTTTCATGTCGGTCCGTCGGTGGTTCCGCTGTGTGTGCACAGTAGATGGTGGCTGTTTGGTCCGGAGCGGAGTTGAAACGTGAGTCTGTAATAAATGCAAAGGTTACTTTTACAACTCAAGCAATAACAGCTTTGTATGACTTGGTCACTTGGTGACACTTGTACCATTACCACATATTAAGATGTGAAACTTAAACGTTGCTAAGTATCTCTTGTATGCCTTGGCCATTACGAGCCTTTGTATGGCACTTTAAGTAAATAAGTGAGCAGGGAAATCCTGTCTTTTAATTGTATAGTTTCTAGCAAGACATTGTGTAATTATACAGTAACTTCGCCTGAAGTATCATCAGGCTCAGGCCCTAATTATATGATTTTGCACATTCCTGCTTGACATTTCTGCTTGCAGCATCTTCGCAGATGCCCACCTGCTATTTTATGTTAGAAATATAAAGTCATTCTTTTAAGAGTAGCCTGCAAATGTTTTAAAACAGGCATATATTTATTTAAATTTATTTACCATGCTTGTTTTTTTAGTGCTTAATTTTTGTTCAAATTTATGTTAATGGGGCAAATTCAAATATTTCTTTGACATCATCCCCAGGAGTAGCATTATGCTCAATACTGCCATTATTTATCAAGTCAGTGTCAGTATGGCTTCCACATGCTCTAAATGCTGAGTGTACATCACCTGGGAGATCAACAGGAGGTCCAGGTAAGACACCTGCTGACTCACCACCTGAGAAGCCCTGTCAATACTCACAGTTCTTTCTTCATCTCAAGGTCAGACACAAGAATCACTGCCGCTTCTCTGCTGCTAGCATGGGGCAGAGGGTCTGAGTTAACTGCTATTCTTTCTTAAGCTCCTCTTTGGAGCATAAGTGTATCTTGCATCATATGATCCTGAACCAGATACTGTGAAAATCCTTTGAAGCGCAGCAATTTTGCCTTCAAAATAAAATCAGCAATACTTATTTACAATTATCATTTTGTCAGCTCTCAATAACATGTACATGCTACTGTGCTACTCTAAGAGCTGGCTTTGAGAGCCAAACATTTCTGTTGGTAGCGTGTACTGTAGATAGTAGTTAAGTCTACATTACTTTCTTGATTCTGCTCCATGCCTCAAATTTATAGTAACAGTTTTTAGAGTTAACTCACATCTCTAATGTTTTTACTAATGTTATGCTTCCCCTTAACATAACATCGAATATACATTTGTTTTTTCATGGCTACCTTTTCATCTTTGCCCTTGTGTTGCTGCTTTATGGAGCCCATTATAGGTAGTAGGACCCAAATGCTTAACATGCCTCATTGGGGTATATTTTCATTTGCTGCTGCCATGCATTTTAAGCTAGAAAAAAAAGATATCTCTCTATGAGGAGTCAATCCTTCACTGAGTAATTAATACAGTTACTGAAGCTGGGAAAACATGTGCCCATTCCTAATACTGGCCATGTGAATCTTCAGGCAGAGATTTGATTACGATTCAGGGGGCTTTGATTTAATGTTAAAACAATTATCAATGCATTTTGATATATCTTGTAAGGTTTGGGCTCATTCTCTTTTATAAATACAGAAAAAAGGAAGCTGTGTCAATTGGAAAGTTAGATCTTAAATCATAGATTTACTGCATTCTTTCCCAGTAAACAAGCAACAGGGCCAACTTTAAATAAAGCTAACAACAACAAGCCTGTAATATAGTCATTTTAAGTCAAGTCAGGTTTATTTGTGTGTCACCAAACCCCAACCAAAGTTCTGTCCTGACTCTGTCCAAGTAGAGCAGGTCCAGCACCTCCCTCCTTCAATGAACCTCCACCCAACAATTCTCCATCAGCAAGCACATCCTGCAACAGCAGCCACCAGAACCTTCCTTTACCAGCAGGAAGGTGGAGCAGATCCAGGATCAGTGGCAGACGCACGTCTGCTCTGACCGGTTGGAGGGAGAGAGAGCAGGAGGACGGGGCAGAGACAAAGACAGATAATGGAGAAAGACAGAGATACAGAAGGAGACAGATATAGAGAAGTTAAGGATACAAATTTTAGATGCTCCCTAAAAACCTCACACAGGCTATTGGTATCCAGTAAACATTACCATTAACCCATGTTCCCTAAATGCCTCATACGCAGCATATGTTGTAGACAGTGACCGATAATTATAGGCCTATGAGACAAAGCTATTGTAGAGCCCATCTTGCTTTTACTCAATCATATTTTTTATTCTGCATGTTTTTCAGTGTGCTGCTCCTCCCACAGCTTTGAGCGCACCCCTAGAATACATATGTAATCGTGCATCTCAATCAGGAAAGGTATGCTATTCAGCATGACCTGTGGAGAGTTCAAACCTTACAGGAGGTGAGGCTAGACGTTAGCTGCTAGGTGTTAGCTGCTAGGTGTTAGCTGCTAGGTGTTAGCTGCTAGGTGTTAGCTGCTAGCTGGCGTCCAGTAGCTGGTGGGCAACAACCCATTCATAGGTATATAAGGCAGTAAGTGAACAATTTTGTCCTGGAATTTGATGTGTAGGAAGCAGGAAAGATAGTTGGATGACTGGGGCAAGGAATTTCCAGATCTGCAGGTTTTGTTGAGGATTCTCAGTCTGTAATGGTTAGTACATAACAAAAGGGGTTGAAGGAAGAACCAGTAAACTGGTGACAGGCTCATGGTTGCCCACAGCTCGATGTGTGTGAACAGCATAGGCAAGCCCATGTTTGCCAATCCCACAGAACAGCTACCGTAGCACAGATTCCTGAAAAAGTTCATGTTGGTTGTGATACAGATGTTTGTACACACAGGTCATCTCAGCTTACTGCATATGAGGCTACATAGCAGCAGCCCACCAAAAGTGGCGACAGTTGGTATGTGAGCATTAGAACTGGACCAAAGAGCAATGGAACAAGGTGGGCTGGTTTAATGAATCATCTTTTCTTTGACATCATGTAGATGGATAGATGGGTGTCCTGGCATGGCTGGGCTAGGGAAGAGATGGCACCACAATGTGCTATGGGAAGAAGGCAAGCTGGTGGAAGCTGTGTGAAGCTGTCATAAGCCACCAAATTCTAGTAGCACCTACATTCAACCACACACCCACCAGGACATTTGAAAGAGTCATGCACTCCCTTACCCACCAAGATGATGTGAGGATGTGAGTCTGTGCATCGCATATGCATTGGACTTTAATTGAATGGAACTGTTTCTATTAAAGAAGGAGAGCGATTTGGAGATGTTTCATTGATGTGTGCATAAATGTCTCTTTTTAAAGGTGTCTATCTGAGGGATAGTTCACCTAAAAATAAAATTTCAGTGATTATCCCCTAACATTCATGCAGAATGGAATGATGGGTGAATTTTTTTGGCACACAACACACGGATGGACTTTCACAGGATAAGGCACTGCAGTAATCTCTCAAACAAATGAAATGAATGGTGACCAACTTTTAAACACATGTACCAAATAATGAAATTCATCCATGCTGCTTGTCTGAAGTATTTCAAGTGTTCCAAAGCCTCAACATGGCAAGTTGTTTAAAATAACATTACTGCCACCATGTTTTTAGCCTCCGTGATGCATGGAGCTCCAGGCCGTGACGCCATGTTTGTAGTAGGCTAAAACATGGTGGCAGTGATGTTTTTCTAGTCAACTTGGCATGTCGAGGCTTCAGCACACGGATGACTTAAGTCTTAAGATGAGCAGCGCTGAGGTTGAGGAATTTTATGTTTGTAAGTATTTTTTGTATGGTTAAATGTTGGTCATCTTTCTCTTCAGTTGTTTGGGAGAGTACTTCAACACTTTTCTGCAGTGTTTTTGTGGACAAAAACTTCTGCCAGCATTCCATCTGCATGAGAGTGAGGAGATGACTGCATTTTCATTTTTTGGGTGAACCATCCCTTTACTGAGTGTAACCATTGAAGCTTAAGTAATAAGAAATATTTTTCTTCTGTTCTTCTGTTTTTGTCTTTATCATTATTAATATTTCACAAGACAGGTTGGCTTTTGTGTGCATCTACTGACAATTGATCAAAGCACTTTCTTCTTATCGTAGAATGGGAACGATCAAAGTATTTATGAATACCAGAATCAATCAAATTGTTAATTCACACAATTTATGATAAAATAATTTCATGCATGACACCCATTGATTGTTATTGTTTATGTTTATGTACCGCTTTTAGTCAAGAGATGAAACCAAAAGCATCATTTGCCACAGACATTTATTCTTTAAAAAAGTGAAATGAAAAAAGAAAAAAAAATGCACTCTCCTTCTGGAATTCATTTATAATATTTCGCTGTTGTCATTGTTTCCTGTTTTTTATGATAGTTTATAAATACATTTTCCCTCGGAATAAAGACAAACATCACCTGAGCCCAAAGGAGCCCAAAAGGCTCACTTTTCAAAGTTCCATCTGAAGATTGTGTCCTCTCAAATAGTCTTGGAGGAACAACCTGGCATCATGGAGAGTTACTGATGATTTAAGCCCATAAACAAAGACAACAGATGCTTATCTTCAGGCGTGTTTTGGTTGTTTGGCATTGTTCATCCAGAAAATAAACAAACACGTCTAAATCAAAGACCATGTTTGTCCAATTCATCTGTTTGAGGGAATGTCCTCCAAAGTGACCTGACAATCACAGATGATTCTGGGAGTATATTTAACCTCCAAGGCGCTGTCCCTCCCCCCAAGCAAACCCTCCTGGTCGCTCCTCAGGGAGGGGGTTGTAGTTGGCATCTTCATCAGGAGTGTCAAATAACATCTTTCTATGGCACACAAAAGAAGAATACAGGATATTTTAGACTTGTGTACAGTTGCTCATGGGTGATGTTCTGATTCTCTCTGCCAAACTCACTCCTATCACATTTAATCATCACTCTTTGCAGATAAAAATAATGGTTGTCTACTTCAATATACTGTCAATAGTTTGGGGAAATTCCAGAAATACTCAGTTTGATGCAAAAATAAATTCTAAACTTCATTTTTATATACAGATTGCATTGGTTTAAATGTATCTAGTGATCATGTTTCACTATGAAATCAAAAACATTCAACTGAATGGAAAAATATAACACAAACAACTAATAATTCTACATATAATTTTTAAGCTTCAGTTTGATGTAAAGTTCCCGTAGCATAGAAACACTTTGACGTGCAGTGGATAAGGCATAGAGTCAGACATGACATCATGCTGCTCGTGCAAAGATTCACAGTAATGTCAATGCTATTCAGTATGCAGAGTTGCAATTGTGTCAGTAAGTTTTGTTCAACCTAATTGTGTGTTTGTAGTAAAGAACACACTGGGACTTGAATTGGCAACGCACAACCATGACTGAGGTTACTGTGATAATTGTAACGATTTAATTTAAGGGAGTATGGGTATTGTAACCTGGCTGGCCATGTGGAATGTTCATGTTAGAGGATATATTTTACATTGTTAGAGGATATATTTCACATTTCCATCTGCCAATTGAGAACATTTAGAGAGGGGTGGCTCTTCAAAAGGTTGGATAAACGCCTGGTCTATCACAATCACTATGGGCAGATCAGATCAACATAACGTATGACGTAGTAGATGTGCGCTGCAAACAAAGGGAAAGGTGAACTGACAAGCAGCTGCCCTCATTTCTATACACCATGAATGCATGTCAGGGTTCCTTTCCTCTGTAGGGAGTTATTATATTATCCCACTTAGAACAGATCCAACAACTTATCCATTCAATAGTGTGACACAAACTCAGGATAGGAGATTTTATTTTCTTCCTGAAATAGGATGAGCCAAATATACGAGCTGTTGTCTGGAGAGATAAAACCTTCAGCTTGTATTTGGAATCTAGACTGTAATTATAGATTGGGTAATATAGCTTTGACAGTTGTGTGTCATGTAGGTGGTGCAGTGGTCAGCCCTGTTGCCTCACAGCAAAAAGGTTGTGGGTTCTCTCCGGTATTCCAGCTTCCTCCCACAGTCCAAAGACATCAAGAGGGGACCAGGTTAATCCAGACTCTAAATTGACCGTAGGCGTGGCTGGGAGAGCCAATGGTTGTCTGTCTCTATGTGTTGGCCCTGCCATGGACTGGTGACCTGTCCAGGGGGAACCCGCCTCTCACCTGAAGGCAGCTTGATAGGCTCCAGTTACATAGTCACTATCACAATCAATGTGCTAAAACACAGATGAGTGGTTGGAGAATCAGCTCATGATGATCCCCAGCTTCTCAAAGTATTGGCGCTCTGTCAAACACACCAGACTCAGTTTCCTGATGGAATGCATGATGCTCTGGTTTCCAAGACTTTTTTAACTACTCTATCTATATGTGTGTGTGTATATATATATATATATACATATACATACATACATACATACATACATATATAGATATATATACATACATATATATACATACCTATATATATACACACACACACACATATATATACATATATATACACATATATATACACACACACACACATATGTACAGTATGTATATATGTGTGTATATATATGTGTGTGTGTATATATATATATATATATATATATACATACATATATATACTCATATATATATGCGTGTGTGTATATATATATAGAGAGAGAGACATGGTGGCATGTTGTTTCTTTGCATCCCTCTATATCTTTAAATATGAATTTATCAGTGTTTGTGAACTCATCAAAAAGTGTTGAACTACGTGTTTAACTGAGTATTATCTCTTTAGTAACTATAAGATTCAATGTATCTGGTCTCGTTAGAAAGCTTGTTTATTTCCCTTTGATACAATGTAACATTTGCAAGAATCATGCATTTGTGGGATTAGCAGCACAGCTGAGAATCTGAGCTCAGTCATTGTCCTGAATGGGAGTCCTAGTCCAGAGCCATCCATAAAGAACCATCCCGAACTGGCCATTTATTTTATATCATTGTAGCATAACACAATGTATAAACTTGAATCAACAACACAAAACAGTAAATATCTTATGGCAAGGTAAGACAGTTACCACACAAGCCTACTTAAATGCAGACTGACTGCTCTGCATGGGAAATAGCCATGTGCTTTCCACTTACTGGGGCTTAATGTCATTTATTTCTTGATTTATTTAATCAAATTACTCTGCAAAGAGAGTTCAAAACATCTTCTCACTATGAAAGCTGGAGATGCAATTTAGACATGAATTCGCCTTGCAAGTGGACATGTGCACGTCTTGAATCATAAAATTCTACATATGGAAAAAGAATCAATTCTGAAAATACCACTCGAATATGCTGTTAATGTTGAAATCATCAAATTTGAAATTTATCCATTTGCAGAAGAGTGAAACATTAACAGAGACATTTTTTGACAGCAGTTGGTGGGTGTGTGTGTTGTGTCTAGAGGTGTTGCTGCCAAACATGAACGCTGCTGCAAGGCTTCCAGACTCGATTTATTCAATATAAATGTTTGAGCTCGCTAGTGACTCACATGATAAATGGAGTCTTGAGCCATCTTCCACCACCTGGCTGGTTGGGAAAGACATCTTCTAAGAAGAAGTACACATGACCAACAGCAATACCTCAAGAAAGAAAAAAAACATTTTAAAAAACATATTTAATACTGTTAACCATCAGCCACAATAATGACCAAATGTGATATTGGGAAGTACCTAAAAGATCCACAATGATGGAGTTGCCCAGCAGAAGTGAGAACCCCATCAGTACCCAGGGCAGGAATGGTGCCTGGAAATTCAGCAGGCCAAAGAAATTCATGCGAACATTTGGGTTTCGTCGACTCCACACATAGACCAACATGATAGTGAAGGCTTGGCCCAGGAACACAAGACTCACAAAAGTTCCAAATATCTGACATCTTGTTAATGAAATCAATGAATTCTCCAGATCTCTATCAAAAGGAAAAAAAATGCTTCCTGTCAGGGCCGCACAAACTGGTCCAAATAACTTGTTGCATTTGTAAAACCTTGCAAAAATCTGCATCTTTCCACTCAAACCTGCCAACACTTTCCCTCTGCACATAGACTCAAGCTCAAGGGCCTGCAAAATGAAGAGAAACTCAGTGCATGCATCCAGGGAAAAGTGAAACTTGAGCTTATTTCCACATTTTAGATAAGAACCACATTTCTGCCTGACACCATCCCATGATGAAGGATATCTAGGAATCAATTGTTTTTGTCCAAATTAAATTGAAATGAATTTTTATCAATTAAATTTCATCTAAGATGCCATGTTGTATACTCACCACATGGAAGAGCAATGAATTGTTCATTAACTACAATTACATGGCCACCTTGGGAGACTGATTAAGAGGTGTTAAAAAAAGAGTGCTGTAATAAGAGTGATATAAGATTCCTACTGGAAATTAATGGTCACACAGAAACACACAGCCTCACATCACAGGGGGCCTATGGTAATCTCATACTTATCACACTGAATTGTTTAAGAAAGAATTCTTTATCTGTAAGTTAATTTGCTTTCAAAGGTAGGATACAGTCATCAGAAGTCCACCAAAGAGAAACATGAAGACAAAATCAGCCGTGCGACCCCTGAAAGAGCCCTCCTCCAGCATACGACAGTATCTGTACCTAAAACAAAACAGTTTAGGAAATGTACACACATTTTTTGGCTTGACGGCAGAGGCGGCTAGACCTAGATAAGCTGTGGTCTCTTAAGTGGAAAGGCTTATGTGAGCCTGCACAGCTTTAAGAGTGGAGACGTCTCCTATGCTCAAAGGGGGGGATATGGAAGCAAGAAGAGTTGCTCCTTCAAATTTTTCTTGCACTGAGGGCACTCCAAAGTGTTTGATACTGCTTGTTTTTTTTTGGTTGAGTTCTTTCTTGACTCTAAAGAGCTGAAATACTGTAACAAGCAGAATAGGTGACTACGATTTACCGCTCTGAAGGGGGACCCATCTTGAAACTGAGTAGTGCTTACAGTGGTTTCATATTCTTTGGAACGCTGGCTCATGGCCAGGTAATGGGATTAATCCTGAGTTATAACCTTGTACTCCTTTGCACAACTGATACCTCTACAGCCAACATTACCAAATTATTAATTACAGCAATCAGACTCCAAAAGACAATCAGCCATGTGCTGTTATGTCACTGGCGGTGGGGAAAAAAAGGTACAGGAACAGTTACCTGTATTAGGAAGAGAGACTTGTTGTCTCCTGTAGGCAGTGAGCCAATCGCCATCGCTTCCTACGTCAAACTTGCGCACTCCCTGGTGCACGTTTTATTGACTCTACTGGTTTAGTGGCATTTTGAGATCATTTTACATTAATAGTGTAATGAATGAAATAAAGAGGAACTGATACTGTGGCAGCAGGTGGTGTGTTTCTCATCTCTAAGCCTTCTGCAGGGTAAACAGGTTCATCTAAAGGCTCGATACTTTGAGAAACAGTCTTATAACCTTACTTTAATACACAAATTAAACATTGGAAAATATGAGTGACACACTCTTCTCTTAAAACTGTATTTAAAACATCACAAGCTAAACCATGTTATATGTTCTTCTGCTTCATTACTCTTCAGAGCCGAATGTGACTGACCCACTTCAGATGAACATGATATCCAGAAATACACACGATGGAGCCAACGATAAATTTATTTGTGAAACAATCTCGCCACGTTCTGGCTCTCTGACCAGGTGTAAAGCCATATACTAGGTTTCACTATTTTGTGTCATAATGAAATCTCTTGAACCATACCTTGTGAAACAGAAAGAAGGCAAAATCGCTTCACATGCAAATTGCAAAGAAACTTGAAAATGAAAAGGATACAAAAATATCATATTGAACAGGAAATTGAAGCCAACTGGACCAAAAAACAGGAAGTTGGTTATTAGCCGCCATACCTTAAAAAGGAGAGAGAGAAAACATTTAGCTGAACCAAGCAAACACATGCCTACAAGAATTAACAACTCCATATAAATTATTTGACAGGCTGTACCTCCCAGGGGCAGGTCACCTGGGGCTGTAGACGTTGGGTTGAGCACTTCCTGTCCTGGACCAACTATTTGGTCACCCTGGCCCTGTGTTTCTCTCTCCTCCCCACCCATCCCTCTCTCTATCTCCTCTTTTCCCCCTGCCCCTCCCCTCTCCCACCTCTCTCTCCTTTCCACCCCATGCCCTTCTCTCTCCTTCTCAACCCCAACTGGTCGAGGCAGATGGCCGCCCACTCTGGGCCTGGTTCTGCCTGAGGTTTTCTGTTAAAAAGGGAGGTTTTTGTTTGTTTGTTTTTTCCTTGCCAACATCACCGAGTGCTGCTCATATGAGAATGTTGGTTCTCTTTCATTTGAATGAAAGAGTGAGATTCTAGACCTGCTCTTTGTGTGAAGTGCTTTGAGATGACTTTTGTTGTGATTTGGTGCTATATAAAGATTGATTGATTGATTGAAAATACACATTTTATTATTTAAAAACATATTGAAATTGCAATATGGCCAACTACAATATTCAAATTATGAGAGCTGCAATATTTCCTTAAGGGAAATATTATTCAAAATACCATTAAATTAGGTATTTTAGAGCTGCAGAGGTATACCAACCTGTAATCAAATTCTACAGATGTAAGAAAACATCTGTTTAGTAAAAATCCTCTCAAAAATCATAGCATTATCATTGTAATCTGTTTTTCAATGAATATGTGGAAAATAACACAAACCAGTTCTTGTGGAAAAAAATAACACAACAACAACATTATAATCTGTGCAATGGAGTGGAGAAGCCATGATGGACTCACCCACAGTCATTCAATCCAGCAGCCACAAGAAAACTCAGCTGAACTACAGGCGAGTAGACACCTGGTTTATAGGGCTTCTACATATATCTATCCATCCATCCTCCATCCATCCATCCATCTATTTTCTACTGCTTATCCTGAAGGGTCGGGGTGGATTGGAGCTTATTCCAGTAGTTCTACATATATAGTCAAAAATGTGTCCATATCTATTTTTTTATCCAATATTGGTTAACACTTCTGGGTACCAGAAGTTCAAGATTTATTAATGTTATTCTACACAAGACAATTTTAATTCTTCCCTATAATTAGCCATGATTTTATCATTCTATGGAGGTGTGAGCGCAAACGTGTAAGCAAAACCAAATTAACCCAAAATGTGCTTTGCTCCCTCACACTGGCCCTGATGTATCAACTGAGAACAGAAACCAGTGTGCATCCCAGTGTAAGAATCCTCACAACCGGACTCACGCTTTTATTAAAGCGGATGTACCTCACCAGTCGTCGCCTACAAATAACCTGCCCTTGATAAATGTGGTGGCTGAAAACCATCTTTATCCAAATGTAACACCCCAAAATATTCTGATTTTGGAGGCCTTGCCCCGCATCTCAACAGCATGGAGAAGCATCAACTATCCAAGGAGAACTTCTTTGACCTGGAGATTGAGACCTTCATGCCACCTGCTTAACCAAACAAACTACCGGTAGTTGTATGTGACAGCCTGTAAATTGAAGTAAAAGGAAGCCAAACATGTGGTTTTGACTGAAATCTTTGTAACAGCGTTGCTGTCATTGATCCAATATCAGTTGGTTATAGGTAGGTAAAGCAGATTAGTTAGGGTCAGTTCAGCTAGGACATCACTCGACCCTCCTTTTAAATCCACTGGGCATCCCTTTTTTGGAAGGCGTCATCGTCTCATGAATCTGACCCTAGTGCACCAGCTTCAGTTGATTATAATGGATGGCCTCTGTTGTAACAGCTTTGTTGACCCGCATATGTGCCAGGTGTATTTCAGCCATTAGAAAGTTAAATGAACCAAAATATTCTAGTCAATCACCTTTATAATTAGAATGAAGAGAAAAAACATGTTTAATAGAAATACCAAAGACATCGCAGGTGCCCTTGTGAGTGATTCTGAACAGGAAGTGACATGATGCGGATCATGTTAGGCATAAACAGACAGGAAATAGACCATTTCTGGTATAAAAGTTTCCAAAAAGGAATATATTACAAAGCAATATGTTGAGATTTGTTTGGATATCATGTCTTGCTGTTCAACATTTAATATAAATTATTATTTTAATTAATAAATACATTAACCTTTTTCCACAATAGGTTTATAGAGGGCTTTGCAGACCTAAACTCAAACCACAAAGCAATTATGTCATAAAGAGGCAATAAGATATAGAAACAAAGGAATAAATAAACACTTCGTTGCAGAGTTGTAGACGAGTTACCAAGTATGTCAGAAGAAATCCCCATTTGAGGATGAGTGCTGGGTCAGATTACTCACCTGGTAGTTCCTTAGAATCAAATCTGGATTGAAATATAGTTGAAAAGGTGTGATTATCTCTAGTTGCTGTGAAGAAAAAAAACAAAGGTCATGTGTGACATGATATCAATTACGAAAATCTTTGAAGAACTTCAAAAAAATGTTCCAACTCAGGCTGACCTATCCTAACCTCTTGAGATTGACCATTTAATGGTTAGGAATTTATTTGACGCTATTTAGAGATACGGAGTTTTATCATTGTGCAGATTTATGTTGCATGTCGAATTCTGATGCTTGTAAATTGGCATATAGTCTACTTTTCATATGCAGATGATTCTGTTACATACTCACATAAACTGGGTATACAATCAGATAAACTCCTAAGAGAGTATTCCAATATGTGCTTACTGTCATCACTTGACAGGTCAAAGCACACTGAATTTCTCTCTATTATCCAACATTCTGCAGAAAAGGCAATTATAGTTGAGTATGTTTAAAAAAAAACCTACAGATTAAACACCCATATATTAAAAAAGAAAATCAGACACAAGCTATGTTTTATGGTCAAACTAGCTGAAAATTCTTTCAAATGATTGCAATAAAACTGACAGCACTGCTATTTTTAAGTACCCTGGCATACTTTATCACCAGCCTGACCCAAGAACAGAAAGATCTACTGCTTTTTCAAGAGTGCAAATCAATCTTCAGAAGAAACCTTCCGTTTGAGCTGCAAACTGTCTCCAACTCCCATCTTGTCCCATAGGATTTCAAATTAAATACACTGGAGCTTAAATCTAATGAACAGCTCATGATGACGTACACCTTCTCAAGCCAAAACCTATGTGAGCGCAGCCCAGCAGGTGGGATGGAGAAGGAGGGCAATCATGCTTCCACGCAGGAGGCAACCTGATCAGGTGCGGGTTTACCTCAATGTATTTTACTGCAAGGACAAGGGATGTCATACAAAACTGCAAGAACCGTTCAACAAAAAAAAACAAGGTTCAATACCCATATTAACTGCATTGCTGGTTCCACAATGAAACAAAAGCTAATGAGTTTTTGTGAATGCTCACCCACACAATGGTTACCATCATGGAAAACACTGTATGTTTATGATATTTTGTCATTTCAGTTCATGCTGGATGTTTTCCCTCTCTATAATGTACAAATCAAAATGACCTGAACCAAAACTAAATAAACCAAAACTTTGGGCTTGCTCAACTGTTCCATTCCTAGCATGGACCAGTACACTCCTCTGAACAGGCATGGTTTATGTTGTGGGTACTTGAGTTAACTGTTTACCCAGGGGCACCAAGAAAACTTCCCCACCTTGACAACTGCTGAGCCAACCCTGCTTAACACTCACAAGTGTGTTTCAACAAGAAAGAGTCACTCATTCACTGACTCACATGTTATTGAGGTTCAGTTCCTGGGTCTGGCAAAAAAAACCCAACAACAATTGTTTTGATAGATTTCATGAAATAACTGTCCAGTGAGGATGAATTTGTGCAGCAGAGGTCTTTCATTATCTGCTACCATACTGCATCCCTCAGTAAACCACTTGAGTGTTGCATGGGGGAAATTCCCTGTTTGACAAATATTGAAAAAAAAGTGTGTTCTGATGCAAAAACCCTGATTTGAACACGTAAAGAAATAATTGACAGTTTTGACACTGATTTGTTTGGCCTGCCCAGAACTGCATCGCATATTTTAGTCAAGGATACTAAAACATGCATGACATTGACACGGCTGTGTCATGAAAGTATGTGTTGATATGTTAATCATGACATATAACAAAGAACTTTATATCATTTGTAAGCTGTACTATGCCTTAAAATGATTCCAGCAACCCCGTGTAACTTGCGAGAGCTCTATAAAGTTCTCAACAGTTAGATGGATTTCTATACAACACCAGTATGTAGCTTCGTTCCAGCTGCGGTGGTCTGCAGGTCACCACTTGGACAAAGTAGACGACTGAATAAGACAAACGAAAGTTAGCCTGCTCTCGTTATCTATGGCGCAGAGAGAATTCCCATCATGATTGTAACGTCACGTTTAAACAACACAAATGACCGGAACCATTGTAGGAACTGATAGGTAACATTTACCAAGGAAGTCACATTACGGAGACTGACCACCCGTGTGACAAACTGGAGACAATCTGACCAACACAGTCCTCACATATTCGGTTTTGACCTTTTGCGGTCGTTACCGTCATAATTTCTCACTTCACACACACACTGCTCGGAATATAAACTATTCGTAGAAATGACGACTCAAATGCCAGGACCACATCTACTCAAAACATCACTAGTAAAACTGATACGTCGCTCAGACACGTATCCCTCTAACCGACGCTGCAGCGAGAAGCAGAGCAAACGGGATGTATTTCTTGAGTTACGTGACACAGAGCTATGTCCTCGATGACACGGAGAGCAGATGACCTCGTCTTCTTACCACTGCAGCAGTTGTGAGGACACAGGCGGTCGTATAAGCCCTAGTGACAACAGGAATCTGTAGGTACTCCTGCTGTAAGGTCTGGTAAGCCATTTTGGACAAACTAAAAGCTTCCGGCACTTTCTTGACACGTCATTCAACAAGAACGGTGTTGCGTTCAAGCACATTGGACACTTGCAATCCACCGTCTATTAGTTTGAAAATTAAAAAAAAAGTTTCGTGTTACTTTTTGAAAATAAATTAAATTGAATCGAATTTATTTTGATTCCCGTGCCGTCATAGTTGGTAATTCAGTGGTAAGTGCTAATACTTTCATTACCGCAGCGTATTCAGTCTGGCGCCTGCGGGAACAAAACGGTCGAGGTTGCTTTGCTTTCGTGTTATTTTTTTTTCTTCAGAATACACTAGAAAACGATATGTATGGTCGAAGTGACGCAGGTTTTCACAGGGTGCGTTTTGACCCCCAGCACAAATGTTGTTGTGATGTGTCCCCAGCTGTAGAGGAAATAAGCGACTGGATAGTCTGGACAGTCGTCCTCTTTATGTTTGAAACAGGAGAAGTTGTGTGATGTCACAACCTCTCAACAATCTCTGGGTCACATTATCAGCACACACATACGAGGACAAAATCGGTTTCTGGCATATATGTTTATTTATTACATTGGCCTGCGTTCCCCCACATTTAGCTCACTTCCCTTGAGACAAATGAAAAACGTGTCGTGTTTTTCACTACGTGTATAGGAAAACAATATTGTTAACTCCAAATGTAAATTTTCAACCCAAATCAAAATATTTGAAATAAATGTTAATGTTTCCAGTTTGATCAATCGCCAATGCTTGAATTTCCTGGAATGGTAGACAGAGGGCAGCCTTGTCTAATGCCATGAAAAAGTTGCAGCACTGATACAATTTGTGTGAGTGGAACAAAGAATACTGAAAAGATGTGCTGCCTTTACACAGCTGACGGCATTGTGATTAGTTGGGCGGCAGCTGTGTATATATGCCACATATGAACGTAGGAGGGGGAAATGAGACATGCACACACAACTAGTTTTAGATTGTTTATTGGGATGGTTGCAGGATCAGCTGTTTACTTTTACAGGCAAGGTTCACCTGTAGTAGAGAGTAGAGAAAGCCAGTGATCAGTGAAGCACTCTTGCAGCATGAGGCAAACTGATTTTGGAGTATTGTTCAAAGCAGGAACTTACCTCTGCCACTTCTCTTCCTCTACACTAGGTGTGCAGACACATTTTATTAGTTCCGCTTGATTGAGAAGGAGGTACCAAGACCTTCAAACAGCCCTTTGAACATGTGAGGACCGGCTTAAATGTTCTCACTTTCCAAAAATTTCCTCACTCTGTTGGTTAAATACGTATTCTAGAGCTCAATATGTAGCAAGTACAAGAACACACACACACACACACACACATATGGGGAAAATTATGTAAATGTTTGTATTTATTGTATGTTTAGGTGAGTGTAGAAAATGGTATGTGCCAATTAATGAGAGGAGGTGCAGGGATATATATAAGCAAGTCATTTGGAGGGGGATCAGATTGGGTTAGGATGGTGAACATGATGTGTTGAACATAAAATAAAGAAAATTCCATGTCTTGAACATCATCTGCCTGGATCTCCTTATTTTGGTCATTTGGTCACCTCAGCTGCTCGTGCCAGTAGTGTCAGAGGAAAAGGTTTGGTAACACATTAAGAAGAAATAATGACCACAGAAAAGAAAGGGGAGCAAGTTTCCAAGCCAGAAGACAGTGACCCAGGTACAACAGCTGATCAGCAGGGGGCAGCAGCAGCAAGTGAGCCTGACAAGTTGGAGGAATTGACAAGCCTGCTAAAGTCACTGGTTTGCTCCCAAGCATCTAGGGACCAGCGGATGGAAAAAGAGACTGCATGGTAAGATCAAAGATGGAGAAGCATGCAGCACCATCCATCCATCGTCATCTTCCGCTTATTCCTTACTAGTAAGGGTCGCAGGGGGGCTGTAGCCTATCCCAGCATCTACGGGCGAGAGGCGGGGTTCATCCTGGACAGGTCGCCAGTCGATCGCAGGGCCAACATAGAGAGACGAACAACCATTCACACTCACATTCATACCTACGGTCAATTTAGAGTATCAATCAGCCTAGTCTCCAAATTGATGTCTTTGGACTGTGGGAGGAAGCTGGAGTACCAGAGAGAACCCACACAGGCACGGGGAGAACATGCAAACTCCACACAGCGGAAGAGCCGGGACTCGAACCCGGAACCTTCTTGCTGTGAGGCCACAGTGCTAACCACTGCACCACCGTGCAGCCCGCATGCAGCGCCAATTTCTGCAAATAAAAGCACAGGTAAAAAAGTTGTGAGAGGAAGTTGAGAGCAGCCAAGGGAATGATAATAATAATGAGCTTGATGATGATGATGCTGGAGAACGGGGGGGTGGGGTGTTCATTCTGGAGCAGTTTTTGCAGATGGTGGGCCCTGAGCTGGAGGTTTGGATCCATGAGCATGACCCAACATCTGCAGAAGAGGCCGCTCGACTGTCAGAGGTCTTCCTGTCTGCAAGAACTGGGTCCAGGAGAAACATTTTTGGCTGAGACAATTTCTCATTTCTCCAAACTCATTAAGTCCAATGGTGGTGAAAGGGATGGTCAAGGTCAGGTTAGACCTCTTTCTAGTACCGGACAGTTTTCTCCTAATAAACTAAATTCCAGTAGGAAGTCTCTTGCTAGTCCCCAACAAGACACACGCTGTCTTCAGTGTCATGAGATAGGCCACACCCAGTATACATGCCCTGCCACCAGACAGAGTAAACCCTCTCTTTTGTGCTCAGTTCCCAGACCCTCCCAGTTCAGGAGAAGGTACTTACTACACCAGCACTCGTGAATGGTCAGCATAAGGAGGCACTTCTGGAGTCTGGTGGTTTTCATTCTGCTGTTCTGCCCAGTTTAGTGCCCAGAGAGCTGTGGAGTGAGGCTGTGTCTTAATATCAGCTGTGTTCATGGTGACAAGCACAGGCACGGGATCTTTCTGTGTGAGTCTCCATGTTCTCCCTGTTCCTGCTGGGTTCTCTCTGGTACTCCAGCTTCCTCCCACAGTCCAAAGACATCAATTTGGGGACGAGGCTGATTGATACTCTAAATTGACCGTAGGTATGAATGTGAGTGTGAATGGCTGTTTGTCTCTATGTGTTGGCCCTGTGATGGACTGGCAACCTGTCCAGGGTGAACCCCGCCTCTCGCCCGTAGCCACTGAGATAGGCTCCACCCCCCCGTTACCCTTAATAGGAATAAGTGGAAGACAATGGATGGATGGCTGGACTAGGATACCCTACCCACATGCCTATCACCCCACCAATTTCCACTTGGTTGTCCTCGGGACTATAAAATCATTGTTCGTTGCCTGAGGAAGCCTTTTGCCAGCACACGCCGAGGACACAGACTGGTGAGTACCCCATCAACTTCTTTATTTACTGCTCTATCTGAGCAACGAAAAAAACAAAAAATAAATCAAACCCCACATTTCTCTTAGTTTCGCTCATTCTTTGATCAATGAACACATTTGCACATTTAATCCTGTGTCCCTCTCCTCTGGGTGGAATTGCACAGCCTACACAGTAACCCACCAACAAAGTCAAGACATAAAAAGGACAATAATATGAAGATAAATTCTCAATCAAGAAGGTTCATATATCCATTCAACTGTGCAAAAAGCAATGTGTTAAATGTATTGTGCAAATCTTCAATAAAGTGCTGTTGCTCCTGTTAAAGTGCCTGTGCACTTATTAAAGTGCACATGTAGTCATCCTCAGTCAAAAGTGCACGGCGCCATGTGCAAAGCCAGGTGACGACATGCTCTTCGTCACATGGGCTCATTTTGTATTGACTGTTTCACTCTGCTTACCTGTGCAGGTAGTGGGGCCCACTTAGGTGAGGCTGTGTTAAGTACTGCTTACTGGTCTCAAGTAAGTGGAGGCATCTTGCTGTGAGGCTGCAGATTTGTTTGTTATTTAGTACCTTTTGTTGAATTTCCAAGGATACATATTTGCATCTTATCCATAGATATGCTTTTTTTTGTACCTCCTCATGCCTATGAACCAGAATAAAAAACAATTTGGAAGCCTGAGTCTACCCATGATGCACAGATATTGAATGAAAATGGCCTGAAGCAGCTATTTTGTGCTACCATGGTGTCATGATAGAAAGAGGATACCCTTTAGACCGGTGACTGCTCAGTTTTAATTTCCTACAGGTAGCCTACAGTTTATAAAGATATTCATACAATTGTTTTATCAGCTAATACATTAATAGAACACTGTATCCTCCGACTGTAGGCTATAAATACGGTTCTAATTTTGTACCCCTTTCATAGGGATCATGATGTCACAAGTGTGGTAGGGGGAGAGACTGGCCACTGGAAGCACAGATTACACATTCTACACTCAGAGATTTTGTACTCATCATGGCTTTTTCAGTACTATGTGGTATTTGCAAGAGGCACATCATCCCAAAATGAAGGTGCCAGCACCCCAAGTGACATCAATACATGTGATCGCGCAGTATTCAGGCAACCGTTTGTGAACTGACATTTTGGGTACACGTTATCAATAAGCATTCATTTTATTTGTCACTCTTGACTGCACTCTTGTTTCAGTCCAAGGGTGTGTTATTTTTCTTCCTCCTTCAACACTTTAATTTGAACTTTTATTACGCACCCCCTTGTTTATAACGAATTTTAGCGTGTCTCTATATTATCTTGGGTTTATCCTCTGTTACAATGATATTCGTTTTTTAAACTATACTTTATTCAATGTGTCTTTGGGATCCTTGAAATGTACTCCATTAACTGAATGTATAGTGACTATTTTTTAGAATAGATCTTTTAGAATCTTCGGTCATCAACCACCAGCCAATGAGTTTGGAAGGACATCCAAAGAAGAAGAGGCGCACATGAAAAGCCTGTGTTTAGGCTGGCTGGGCTAAGCATCAGTCATAGATATAAAAGAAAATAAATACATAAAATGTTTGAAATGTTGAATATTGTTATTTCTTTTATTCTTTAAAATTTGGGTTGCACTTTTGTGACAGAATTTCAGGCTTCATTGAAGGAGGATCCTGCCTCCCCTCCCTTCCCACTAGACATCCTGGCGAGATGTTGCTCCACCTTGCTGTATTACCTCAGTCCTTTTCTGGGATGGGGGTCCACACCTGAGAGTGAATATCAGTTGTAAAATGACATAGGGTAATCTGTGCAAGTGAAAAAGGAATCAACTCTACCTGTTCTCAAAATGTGGGCCCTGAAGGTGGACAGATCAGTGCTGCCTCTGCTGACTTTGTTGTACCATTTCTTCTAGTAGTCAGACGATGGGGATGTTGATCTGTAAAATATTGTCCGGAGACAAAGTATACGGTATTAAATATTGTGCCCCTCATGTTTTTTCTTGTTGGCAATGGTTAATGAACTTGCCTTTTTGTTATGTTTCCTCTGTTTGACCAAGTCAGCAAACTGTCGTGCTTCATCCAGTTTGATTTTCCTTTGGAATCCATCTTGGCTTTGATTACGTCAAAAAATCGAATCCGTTAACAGCACACGAATTTCAAATTTGTAAATAAGAAATGGAGGAAAACCTTTGTTATGTTTACTTGCCAATGCGTATGTCCTGATGTATTGCCATGAAATTATTTATGTTTGTGTGTTGCATTTAAACTCCTTTAAGGATTTGACAATTATTTTGAAATTTATCTGAGAATGATTCTTAAGGTTATAAGGTTCATGTAGAAGTCCTTGATTCATCGTCCGAAGTTCTGACTGTGGCGCGACACATGCGATTTAGTCTGACCCTTTGTTTAAATTGGGACTGATATGCTTGATTGTGAATTTTTAAGCTCAGCTTTGAGCCAAGAATTTTTGTCAAATTCAATTCTTCTGAGTGTCTTTCTGAACAGTGCCTGCAGCGGTGACTCCACTCAACTTGTTTTTTAAATTGAATTTATTAAAATTTCAGATTGACTCCTTGTCACTGCAGTTGCTGCATGTGATGAGAAGGCTCCCTCGAATCCCTGAAGAAGTCTGATTTTGAAATCATAAGGAGCCCACCCCTACCCACTCGCATAATTATGATGAAAACATGACTTCAAGTCCGAGCATAAGACAGGATGAGAACTAAAATGAGCCAAAACATTTGACATTTGTAAACAAAGTTAACAAGCTGATGAAACTGATCTGATGTTTGAGGCCTGCTTTTCGTACCTGATGGTTTCTCAATTTCAAAGAACATATTTATTCATAATCTTTAAGCAATCAGAGAATTTCAACTTTTTCCTTCCTCCTCCTCATCCTCCTCTTCTTCTTCATCCTCCTCTTCCTCCTCCTCATCCTCCTCTTCTTCCTTCTCCCCCTCTTCCTCCCTGTCATCATCCTCCAGTGCAGTCTTGGTCAACCTCCAACTGTGTCTCCATTCATTTTTCAGCAAGTCCTCTCCTTCATGCATAAGACCCATGCGTCTCTGACTGTGGTGTTCAGTGGAGAAACACACCACTTCATCCTTGTGTGGCTTTTTCCAGCGACAGATTCTCCATGAGTCTCTCCACAGTTGCCAGTCCCCCTCCTCCTCCTCCTCCTCAAGTTCATCTCCTACTCTGTGAGCTACCGCCACCATCCATGACCGTTTCCATGAGGAGAATGAGGCGTTCAGTTTGTGGAACTGCAAATGAAGCGGTGCAACTGTCTTGCGTTTCACTTGTTTTCTCGACCTCTGTTGCTTTTGTTCTTTCTCTCTTTTGCCGCCTTTCTCTTCGTCGTTTTCTGTCTCACCTTTGTCCTCTGTGTTTTCCATTATCTCTGCTGCTTTTTCATGAACTTCCTCGTCTTCAGCATCTTTGTCCTCTTCATCATTATCTTCTTCTTTGTTATTCACTCCTGTGTCCGTTTCTCTGTCTTCTTCATTTTGGTTGTCCGCCTCCTCATCTTCATCCTCCTCATGTAGATCATCTTCACTCTCTCCCTCAAGTTCTTTGTTCTCGATTTCATTTTCTTCTTCATCCTCCTCCTCCTCCTCCTCTTTTTGGTCTAACTCTTTCTCACCTGTCATGTCTTCATCTTTCTCCTGGTTTGCTTCTTTATCATCTTTGCCATTGGCTGCATCATCCTCTTCTTCATCTTCTGTGTCTGATTCTTTGTCTTCCCCCTCCTCATCTTCATCCTCCTCATGTAGATCATCTTCACTCTCTCCCTCAAGTTCTTTGTTCTCGATTTCATTTTCTTCTTCATCCTCCTCCTCCTCCTCCTCCTCTTTTTGGTCTAACTCTTTCTCACCTGTCATGTCTTCATCTTTCTCCTGGTTTGCTTCTTTATCATCTTTGCCATTGGCTGCATCATCCTCTTCTTCATCTTCTGTGTCTGATTCTTTGTCTTCCCCCTCCTCATCTTCATCCTCCTCATGTAGATCATCTTCACTCACTCCCTCAAGTTCTTTGTTCTCGATCTCATTTTCTTCTTCATCCTCCTCCTCCTCCTCCTCTTTTTGGTCTAACTCTTTCTCACCTTTCATGTCTTCATCCTTTTCTTTGTTTGCTTCTTCATCGTCTTTGCTGTTGGCTAAATCATCATCCTCCTCTTCTTTGTCTTCTGTGTCTGATTCTTCGTCTTCCGCCTCCTGATCTTCATCCACCTCCTCGTTTTCCTCCTCATCTTCTTCAGATTTTTCATTTTCTTCTTCATCCTCACCCTTCTTGTCCTCTTTTTGGTCTAATTCTTCTTCACCTGTCCTTTTCTCATCCGTCTCCTTGTTTGTTTCTTTATTGTCTTTCCCCTTGTCTATGTCATCTTCCTCCTCCTCTTCCTCATCTTCTGTGTCTGAGTCTTTGTCTTCCCCCTCCTCATCTTCATCTTCCTCCTCCTTTTCCTCCTCATCTTCCTTGGATTTTTCATTTTCTGATTTGTCCTCCTCCTCATCTATGTCTTCATACCCCTTCTCTGCATCTGGCATGACATCTCTTTTCTCCTCCTTATCTCCATTCTCCATTCTATCCTTTTCTTTGGTTTCTGGGTACTGCTCCCCTTGTTCATCTTCTTCTTCCTCTTCATTTTCTTCAACAGTTTCATTTATGTTTTCATCTCCCCCATTGCATGCTTGTTTGTCTCCAGTATGTAATTCCTCTTCCACCTCAAAAACTATACCTTTCTTTGCATGCTTTTCATTTCCCTTCTCTTCCTCTTCATTCTCCTCCTCCTTGTTCAAATGTTGGTCAGCCTCCTCTTTGTGGAATTCTTCATCATTATCCTTCTCTTTTATGTCTTCCTCCTCTTCCTCCTCCTTGTTGGCAACTTCCTGGTCCTCCACGTCTACTCCTTCATCCTTCTCATTTTCACTCTCTTCATCTTTCTTGTTTATTTTGTCCTCAGTCTCATATACTTCATGGTGTGTACTCACTGAATCAGCTCCTTTGCCCTTCTGTTTTTCATCTACATCTTCCTCTTCATTTAATCCTTTGTCATCTTCCTCATCACTTATTTCATCAACCTCTTCACTGTCCACTCCATTTTCCTCCTCATCCTCTATGTCATCTATCAGCCTCTCCATGTCCCTTTCTTCTCCTTCCTCTGATGTCTCATCATGGTCAACCTCCCCGGGTTGGATCCATCTTTTAGGAGTCCTCCAGGCCTCCAGCCACTCTGTGGTATCTGTTGCCTCACCATGCAGCCGCAATGTGAGGAGGGTGGTCATGGCTTTACGTCTTCTCATCAGCATGTTGCTGTGTTGATGCTGGGACTCCACTGAAGCCATACGCCACCTGTGGGCACAGCAGTAATTTTGCTGAGGACCCTAGATAAGGCTTTTAAGGACCTATGTAGCATAAACATACATCTCATGCCCACCTATTATTGTAAAGGGCATTATATGTTCACAAGGATAACATTTAATTGGTTAGTGTATTATTTGCTTGTTTGTAGAATTGAACATGGTTTGTTTCACAAACATGCACATCTTTCATTGTTAAAAAAAACCTCTTTTGCACAAGGATGGCCCACCTGATTTGCTGCCTGTACTCCCAGCAGGAACTCCAGTTCTTCTCACGCTCTTTGTCTTCATCTAGAGGAACTGCACAGATTAGCCTGGACTCAGTCCAGCCAGGTAGGAACACATCATTTACCCTTGTCATCTCAGTAGTGATGGCAGATGGTGAACATGCATCCGTTGTGTCTTTAGTTTGAATTTCATCCCTTGACAGTCTCCATGAGTTCCCCCAGCCAGACGGCTCTTCCTGTTTAGAAGCAAAAACTGATATTAAAAAAATGACATTTTGAAAAGAAGGATTTCTTAATTAACTGTCATGATGGGAAAATGTAAATCCTGTTGACTCACTAGCCAGTAAAGATCCACCTAGAATAAATGACCTCCATTTCCTGTTTTCTTATTACATGGTTTGTATGGAAACATATATAAACACATATCCAATCAGAATGCCATGATGGGGCCCACCTGCTCCACCAGTTCCTGTACTTTGTCAAACTTGTTGCTGAGGTTCTGTTGGAAATCAGGCCAGACCTGATCCCAGTTCTGTTTCTGCTGTCTGAAGACAAAGTTCATAATCTTCCAGGTTCCAGCCCAGACAGGGAGATGATATTCCTCTATCTCAGGTATGGAAACCGGCCTTCTATGAAACAATATCTCCCACTGGAATAGTTTCTTCTGAGAATTCTGAAACTGGATTGGAAGCTTCACCTGGAAACAAAGATGGTAATTTTAGAGAAAAACAATTTTAAATATTAATGTATTAATGTGTCATTTGTGTACATGTAACAATGTTATATTGTCACAGAAATGCATATCTGAATTTGTTAAATGTTAAGTGAGATTGCACTGCTATTTGTTCATTGTCTACCTGTTTCCAGGATTGACTCCATTCAACTGAGGGACTTGTCCATTTAGTCTCTAATACATGAGCCCCATACATTTGTTTGTTTTTCCAGTTGTTTTTCAGCTCTATGGTTGTGAATTCCAGGATTGTGGACTTTGACTCTTTAGCCTTCAGGAAAAGATACTTTGGAGGTTTCAGGCTCATCCAGGATTCTTTCCAGCACAGTCTGAAGACATCCACCTCTACTTTTCGTTTTGGCCTGAGAGTTTGGGATGAAGCTGTCCTCTTGAGAGGAGATGGAGGAGGAGGTTCAGGTTTTGGTTTGGGAGGAGGAGGCGGGACAATTTTGAATTTAATTTTGGGTTTGTTTTTTTCTGCCTCCTGTGAGCCGGTGACCCTCCTGAAGTCAGATGTTTCGTCTCCATTAGAAACCAGCGACCAGTGATAATTCCACTTTGAGTAAAGTCTGTTAACACATATATCAAAAAGAGAATTAAAGTTAATCATTCCAAATAAAATAATTTCCAACAAGAATCTTCTTTTCAGGCCAGACTGTGGTAGAGCGCTCGTTGTACTGCAAGCATGTTTGAATATTGCAGAATATGAGGAAAGTGTGCCTAACCATGCTGGTGATACGTTACACACTGGTTATGCGAACCAGTTACCATGTAACCAGTTCTCCATCCTGGCTTTAGACTTTCTTTTATGAACAGCTGTGTTGATGCATGATGGTTACACTTGTGTATGATTTTATTGGTGAAACCTTGTGTTATAATCATGAGAAATTTTACGTCTCTTTTTAAACAAGCCCTTTTACATGACCTTTATATTTTTGACGGGACCAAGGTGTGTCTGATCCCCAAGCCTGAGATGGCATAACATTATTTTAAAGCATTGTTTTTGGACATGATAAATAAGCATGCTCCTCTGAAGGAATACAAGCCTGAAGGACATGATAATCTATGGTTCTCACAACAACTTTGAGATATAAATCATGGCTAAAATCTTGATGCGTAACTGCAAGAAAATCTAAAAATTGTCTGGACTTGCTACATTGTAGGTTCCTGAGGAACA
Source organism: Aulostomus chinensis (assembly GCF_037954235.1). Lineage (NCBI taxonomy): Eukaryota > Metazoa > Chordata > Actinopteri > Syngnathiformes > Aulostomidae > Aulostomus > Aulostomus chinensis. The sequence continues at coordinate 23,835,795 of NC_141338.1, read as the reverse complement.
AATATGTCTCCTTTATATGTAAAGCTAAATCAAAATTTTATATGAAAGAAATATGACAGTTTAAATAGCCCTTCTAAATTTTGGAAAATAATTAAGTTTGTAAATTATTACAAATTTACAAACTCGCTACAAAAAAAACAAGTTTGTTAAATAGTGGAAAGCAGCACTTTGTATCTTCTGGTTTGTTGTTTGAGCATGAGACACAGACAGTAGATCAATCACGAGAACTTTTCATTGTCCCGGGAAAATATGACCTGATGCGCATGATGCTCTTTAAGGGCAAATACCAAGAAATCACCTCGTCCAAACAGACTTCTTCCAGTCTGCAGCTGAGTATATTGCAGAACCTTGACACACATTTATCCAGTAAATGGAGGGCAGATTATGTCACGCGTTTATTAAGTGGAGATCATCCATCCATCTCTTGTCTACAAAAACCACCAGGAGTTGCCACTTTTGGTCATGTGGATGAATTGTGTCATTCCTTGGCCACGAAAATCTTGGTGCGAGAGACATCTAAAAACTGGATTACATGATCAGTAAGTATGGAAGACTATAAAAGCAGGATTCAGGACTATTTGAGTGTTAAATGCAAATGAAAGTTCTTTGTTGATATAAATTGCTGTTACTATTAAGTTACCTGTTAATTGTATGTATGATTTGTTGTAGTCTAAAAATACATCCATTTGTATAGCACCAAACCCCAACCAAAGTTCTGTCCTGACTCTGTCCAAGTAGAGCAGGTCCAGCACCTCCCTCCTTCGATGAACCTCCACCCAACAATTCTCCATCAGCAAGCACATCCTGCAACAGCAGCCACCAGAACCTTCCTTTACCAGCAGGAAGGTGGAGCAGACGGAGCAACAGAGGTTCAAATAGTGTATTGTCTTTGTCTGGGTCAGATTCTGGGTCAAAGACGAATAGCTGTATCGATGAAGTTGACATTTTAAAAATACTAAAATTGTAAACAAGCCGGTTACTGGTGAGACAACTTCCTCGCATGTGAGAGGAGGCGTGTTACTATGCAGCAGGGGAGCAGGCCCCTCGATACGTTGACCAAACTCAGCAGAGCGGGCGTGGTAGAGGCAGAGAAGGTTTGTGTGTGTGTGTGTGTGGGGGGGGGGGGGGGGGGTTGCTGAATCCAAGTGTTTCAGAGGGAAGCAGGAAAGAGGCTCTCAATCTTTCAATAGTGCCCCACTGGGCCCCAACACCATAATAAAAGGCCCTGAAATGAGCATAATAGGGCCTCTTTAAAAAAAAAAAAAAAAAAAAAGGCATTATTTTGAATTATATCTATTAAATTATTTGAAGTTGTGCTATACGTGTCCCATGATTTAGTGGCAAATGCCATAACTGAAGTGGCATATCACAATGACTGCCTGGTACTAGCAGTGCCCACAGCATGTGCATCCCCTGATCTGGCCCCCACATGCAGCTATCTCATAATGGATGGACATCTTAGCTAACCAACATTATTCAAATTCATCACATTAGGCAGACATTTAACTTCCATCCATCCATTCATCCATCCATCCATCCATTCATCCATCATTCCATCCATCCATCCATCCATCCATCCATTTTCTACCTCCTATCCTGTTAAGAGTGGCGGGGGCTGGAGCCTATCCCAGCAGCCTCCGGGCATGAGGCTGGGTTCATCCTGGATGGGTCGACATTCAACTTCCATTATATTCAAGTCCTTACCTGCTACGTAGCCTAATACAGGCTATTCATGTGTAAGATATCCTTACCTACAATCAAGCTGGCATATCAACTTGTAGGCTCCAGCGTTTAATCAGTAAAGATCAGTTGCATTAGTAAACTTTTAAAATTTCTATGATTTTTTTTCAAATATGTATTCAGGATTATTTCATCAACTGCAAAGCATATGATGAGCAACAAAATGATACTTACTAGTACTGAGTTGCAAAATCACCTGAGATCCAGATGGGCTACATTTCACTTGACACCTGCCAAGAGCAGTGAGAGCAGTGAGTAGCCTACCACTAACTTTAGCTAACAAGTGTCGATTTAGCTAAGCTGGCGGATGCTGTTTTGCCATGGTTGCTTCATGGAAGCTTGAACCCACCATGCTGATGTTGTTGGGGACAAAGTTATTCCTGTTAATGTCCTTTATCTTCCTGACCTTCAAGACAATTTGTCATAAGTAAAGAAAAGGTAAAAGCAGCCTGTGCTCTTCTTTCTGGGAGAGCTAGTTAAAATACGACAGGGAGGCAAGCTTGTAGGGAGACACCACCACAGTAATACTTGCTACTTGCAGAGGTGGAAAGAGTACTAAAAATATGTTGCTTAAGTAAAGGTACTAATTCTTGATGATTGATACAGTTTGACTTAGTAAAGTAAAATTACCAGTTTCACAAAGTTCTCTGGTAAAAATAAAAAGTAGCTTGTTTGACATAGACTTGAAATAAAAATAATTATGGGAAGGGTGTCTCGCCTGTTTATTGCAAAGAAGGACAAGGGGTATGAATCTGAAACTAGTTGTTTTTAATAAAAGGAAGATCTTTACGAGATAAAATGCAATAAAAAAAATGAAACATGTCAATACATCACACTGAAAACCCTTAGGGAGGGATGTCATTGATGTCCTGTTCATAAAACACATTTAATTTGAGAAATACTTGAAGATATGAACATAACTAATACAAATATTAGGCTACAAAATTTTAGTTTCAGTTTTTAGTCTCAGTCTCTTTTAGTCTCTTATCAAAGGCTTGGGCTCTTGAAGGCTCATCATTTACAAGACTACAAGAAGCTTCATTTTTCCAAATTATTTCCTGCTTATAGCATAGCTGTGTAGGGATTTGTCAGAAAAAATGCACCAAAAGCAAAAAAATGAAACAGGAGAATTTCATATTCTGTTTCCATCGAGTAGTCTGGTAGTGCATATTTCAGTCAGAAGATGGCGGTATAGGCCATGTTATGATGTCTGTGACAGGTAGCCTGAAAGAAGAAAACCTGGAACTACAACAGCTCAGCCTGATGCTTTGGCATCTGAATATTCACACCTATTGGCTGTTGACAATGTGCAATTAGCATAAGAAACAACATAAGACATCAAAGTGAAGAGAAATAATTTTGTTGCAGATGAACAGATGGTAAATGGATTGCCTTAAAACAGCTAATGTGTGAATTTAGCTGATCTCCAGCAAACCTAATGTAACAGACCGCAGCTGCATTTATCGATTCAATCATCAATAAATGATTGATTGTAATGAGATGTGGGGTTAGGTATTTAATGCCATCATCACATTTGCATCACATTGAACAAGACTGTTAGTGACCCGAAGGAAACAATTACTTTTTAGCTAAATTTTACAAATTATTAATTGCCAATGCAACAGCACAAGTATTGATTAACTTACCGCTACATGCTTGTGCAAGTTAGATGTCAAGTTTTTCTAAGCTACTACTTCAAGCTCTCTGGGCAAACACAGCTTATACTGCATAATAAAACTGTTGCCTTTTTTTTGGACTTGAAGCTGAAGTGGTCCCTTCAATATGGTAAGGGGTTCATTTCATTTCATCAACTTCAGCTGAATTTTTATGTTTTGCCTTAAGCTAGGCCCATCTCCATCCTTCTTGTGATTTAGGGTTTGATCTCCTACCCATCATTCACTGCAGTTGTTTCCGTCCATGACCTTTTTTCTTATGTTTAGTTAGTTAGGTCAATTTTTTGAAAACTCAGTAATGGATGTGATTTGAAAAGTAGTAAAGAACAATTCTTTGTGTAACGTGAGACCTACTTAACAGAGCTAATTACAAAATGGTTTCACTGCAAGATGTTGTAGTTGTGGACAATACAAACCCCAACAAACCACCACAGTAGCCTCATCTCCTCTTTCCCCTTGCCACGCTCTCTGTCCACCCACCCCACTCCATCTTCCTGTGTGTTTTCAGTCACCTCCTGTGCAGCCAAGCCATAAACATACATTGAGCAAATGAGGATATAATCGGACTGTTTCGTGGACACAGTCAAGTGATGAACTAAGTTCACATGACTGTGAGCAAGAGGCTGTCCTTCCTGAAAAAACAAGTACTGTATTTTCTGCAAATGACAAATTTGGCTGCTATTTCATTATGTCACAATGAGCATCAAAAAGTATTCATTGGTTAAGATTCTGTTGTCACAACATATTTGTAATTAGTATAGAATTAGTTTACTACTTGCTTTCTTGTAAATGTGGGCTAACTGTTAGCAGCTAAAACTAACCAGCTGGAAATGTGAATTAAAAACTTCCTTGGATAACATTGGTTGGAGGTTTTGCATAGGCCTCAAAGGCTGTGGCATTTGGGGTTTTATAACAATATGACCAGACCAATACATAAATGTGTGTGGTACTACAGCATGTTGTTATGTGAACTCAGCTAATGCTAAATTTGTTGTTTGTAATAACACCTATGAACTAGAAACCACCTTTCAGGATTCATCATAGCACAGAAACAGCACTAGTCAAAGTTACCAATGACCTCCTACTAGCATCAGATGGGGGACTGGTACTGGAACATGTCATTGGCATTGAAGGAACCACACTTAACTGGTTCAGGTCGTATTTACTAGGTTGATCTCAGTTTGTACTCACTAATGATAACCCCTCTGAAACCACTGCAGTCACTGATGGTGTTCCACAAGGCTCTGTGCTTGGACCAATCCTCTTCACCCTTTATCTGCTTCCCCTCGGTCACTTTATGAGGAAATACTCAATCAATTTTCACTGCTATGCAGACGACACACAGCTGTACTTATCAATGCATCCACATGAAATAAATCAGCTGACTAAACTGGAGGCCTGTCTAAAGAAGATAAAAACATGGATGACCCATAATTTCCTTTATTAAACTCTGATAAAACTGAAGTTATTGTCTTGGGCCCAAAACATCTTAGAGACACCCTATCTAATGAGATAGGTACCCTGGAAGGAATAACCTTGGCCCCCAGCACGACTGTAAGGAACCTAGGAGTTCTCTTTGATCAGGATCTGTCCTTTAACTCCCACATTAAGCAAATTTCTAGGACTGCTTTCTTTCATTTACGTAACATTGCTAAGATCAGACACATCCTGTCTCAAAAGGATACAGAAAAACTAGTCCATGCCTTTGTCACTTCCAGGCTGGTTTACTGCAATTCCCTCCTATCAGGCAGCACCAGTAGGTCCCTAAAGACTCTCCAGCTGGACCAAAATGCTGCTGCCCACGTGTTGACGAGAACTCGTGGAAGAGACCATGTCTCTCCTGTACTGGCCTCTCTGCATTGGCTCCTTGTCAAATTTAGAATAGAATTCAAAATTCTCCTTCTAACATACAAAGTCCTCAACCATCAGGCACCTTCATATTTGACAGAGCTCCTAGTTCCCGATTATCCAGCTAGAACCCTTCGCTCCCAGGATGCAGACTAAAGACCTTCCTTTTTGATCAGGCTTATAGTTGGGCTGCTTAGGCTGGTCCTTAGATATGCTGCTTTAGGCTTATACTGCCGGGGGATCTCCCATGGTGCACTGGGCTTCTCTCTACTCCTCCCTGTCCTCCTATATTTGTCATACATGAATCATACTCATATGTATTACTAACTCGTCTTCTTCTCTGGAGCCTTCAGGCTCCCCTCAACCCAGATCCTGGGTGCTGCTGGAGGAGGCTGCAGACCTGAAGAAGAGGCTCAAGCTGCCACCTGTAACACCACCTGCTCACGTCCCCGTCTGTCCATCAGTCTCTTCCCTTTCTCTCTCTCTTTATCTCTGTCCCTCTCTTTCCTTCTGCATATCTGTCTTCCTCCATTATCTATCCCTGTCTCTGTCCCGCTCTCCTGCTCCCTTCCCCCCAACCAGTCAAAGCAGAAGGCCGTCCCCACTGAGCCTGGATCTGCTTGACATTCCTGCCTGTTAAAAAGAAAGTTTTCGTCACCGCTGTTACAGGATGTGCTTGAGAATTGTTGGGTGTAAATTCATTGAAGGAGTGTGGTACTAGACCTGCTCTACCTGTGAAGTGTGCTATAGAAATATAATTGACTTGACTTGACCTAGAGTTGCTGCCGTCTTTATAGCTCAGGTGGATTTAGATTTCGACCGATCCACGAAGGGCAGCAACCTATCTGCTGAGGCTCCCACTTTGGGAGAGAGCAATAAGGGGAAGAGGTTGGGGTAGGTAAGGGGGATTTGTGGCTCCTGGGCCTGTTTATGTTGGTTTGCATGTTGTGCACAACTATGAGATTTAACGGTGAAATAATTTTGTGTACAGCTAAAGTATACCTGAAGTAAAATTACAGATTTCAAAAACTACCTCAAAAAGTACAAGTACACACTCATGAAAAACTACGTATTAAAGTAATATTCAGTTCAACTATGTTAATTAGTCATTCTATTATCTCTTTACTTCAGGAAACCCATCATTACAGCCATAACAGCCTTTTCATGACACACCTATCTCATTGTTGTAAGCCAACAGTGTGTGTGTGCGTGTGTGTGGTGTGAGTGTGTGTGTGTGTATTTGAAGTATACTGTACAGGAAGATGAACTCTCAAATCAAGCCGTTTTTTTCCCTACATGAAGTATTGGTGATGGCCCATATCAGATTTTAATTACTTTATTTGGTGGTTATTTTTTATAGTTCTCAACCGAAAGACATTATTCACAGACGTGTAATATCAGGGTTACCTTGTGAGGCCACTGGATTCACGAGATCACATAGGAATCCATCTTGCCAGGTTTCAAGTTATGTGCTTATGTCCGCACCAACAGTGGTTCGGGCCAATCAGTGTCCTTTGAGGAGACAGGGGCGTGGTTTAGGTGGGATGACATTGTGACTGTCTGATGTTGCTATAGCATCAGATTTATCAGAAACAGACAACATTTCTTCCATTAAAAAAGAGCAAAGAATACTGCTTAAGACTTAGGGTGTATTGGAACAGTCCATTTTGCTTAGGAAGGATCCTAATTGAGTGATGCAACCCAGAAGCACCTTGGTTGATAAGGGCTGTTGAAATTCTGTAAAAAAGCTTAGGGAAGGAGCTCCAGTGCTTCCTATTTTAGTTCCTAAAGCATAGGATACACCAGACCATCCCCTCTGTGAGGGTAGGAGAAATCCCAGAATTGCAGCAGCAAGTTTGAAAGTGATGCCCCACTCAGTTGCTCACCATAAGAATTAATCAGAGTGGCCGCGATGCAGATCGTCATATATCTTTGGCACTCAGCAAGAATGCATTATTTATATTTGATGTTTTCTGGTGAATTAAAGTTCTCCTTCTGTTTTTAAATCAATGATTGGAATAGAAATTAAACCCAAATTGTAAAACATGTTTTTTCACTTGTCAGTCGAAAACAAAAACTAAAAGTTGAACAGTTTCCTCTGACAAGTTTTGTCATGCTGTTACTGTCCAACAATGTTTTCTGCAGGGACATTACTACACACAGGCACATTTACAGTGGATAGAAATAGGACTTTTCGAATGTAACTTTTTCTCTATGGACAAAAATATTTCACTTTTCTACCGAGTATCCTTGGCGTCTATATAACTCTTTTGATCACATGATAGACATATGGTTCATCCAAACACCTGCCAAGTATTTTTGGAAAGTGGCTGCTCTTTTCCTAACAGTTTATAGAGAGGATGTCCCGAATGGTTTTGTGTAACAACCTATCTGGTGTGTCAGCAAAGAGCTATTCAATTAGCATTGAAAATAATCAGTGTTCTCAAGTTCTTGCTAATGCAAATGTGATGTCTGTGTATTTAACTGGAAGCTAATATTTTACTTTCTTTCTTTCAAATCAAATTTCCTTATCAAAGACATTTAAAAACAACTAGGGCTGACTTGAGCTTTGTACAAGAAGAAGAATCTGAGCAGTGGAAAAATAATACAGCAATAAAATCTCATAACTATTCACTAAAATGTCATTGTTTAGTTTAACGAGACAGACAATTCCTGAACATAACAATAGAGCACTGCTTTTCAAATGAGTGGTGTCTACAGTGTGATGATATTGATGCATGCAAGAGTCTTAGTACCTGACAGTCCCGGTCAGTTTGAGACAAATATTTAGCCAAATGATGAAAGACGTCAAACAACACTTGCCATCTGGGATGTTAAAAGTATGGAAAATCAATGGCATGAGGGCATTTTAATTTAGTCTACCTTTGGATAATTGGTGTTACTGTTGAGGTAGAACAATATTCAACACAGAATAGCCTCATGCACAAAGACAAGAATCTTTTTGGGAGGTAGCGAAAGCACGATCTCCCTTACCTGCAGCTAGGTGTTAGGGCTTGAGGCATCCTGGCTTACTGATCCCACTAGCAGCAATTCCAGACTCATCAACCAGAGGAGCACAGCACTGAAACCATTCACGGTGGATCTTACAACTCCAAATACCCCCAGATGATTGGATTCACTTCCAGCAGTTACAGCTCAATGCCATACAGGAGTCATCTACTTCTTCTCATTTCTCAAATTGCACATCATTGTTCCCTCTCCCGTGAGAGAGGAGACAAAGCAACATGCTTTCAACAAGATGACCTCCTCAACTCTGAGCATCCTTTTTAGAGATTCAGTCGTTAAATATGGCGTTTGCACTCAGAATTATCTGTCCATTGGTTTGTCATACCTTACACTGTATTTTATGATGTGACTGTAATGCATGAGGTGGCATCATGTGACAGGATGGTGTCCCACATTTATTCCTCATTATTTAATAAATATATAGGAAATAGCGACATTCATATTATAAAGAATGTGCTTAGCGAACATTATTAAACAATAATAACATTTCCACTATGAGATGTCATCGAGGACGGTGGTTCACTCAGAGCTCATCCAGGGAGCCTTGTCTCTCTTCGATCCTCTCTCCTACAGGTAATTAATTTCTTGATCACAAGCAGGAGGACAGAGGAGAGGAGATGAGGAGGCTGAACATAGAGGACAGAGAGCAAGCCATATCTGTTTCTCTATCTGTTTCTGGAAAGTAGACTAGATGTAGGTGTGGCTGAGACAAGATCAACCACCCATCCATTCATTTTCGACTGCTTATCTCTATGTCACGGGGGGGCTGGAGCCTATCCCAGCTGCCTTCAGGCGAGGGGCGGGTCACCACACCTCCACAGACAACCATTGGCTCTCACAGCCATGCCGACGGTCAATTTAGAGCATGGATTAAGCTCATCCCCTCTTGATGTCCGGAGAGAACCCACACAGGCACAGGGAGAACATGCAGACTCCACACAGAAAGAACTCAAACCCGGAACCTTCTTGCTGTGAGGCAACAGTGCAAACCACTGCACCACCGTGACGCCAAAGACAAGATCATTTAATGTTACAAAGGAAAGTAGTTTTTACAAATAATAATATTGTTTTGCATAATAAAATGAAAACTACTCAAAATGCATTTATGTCTGCCTATCACATTTTTCTGTTCTTTCAAAGACTCTCGAGAGTTTGGAAATAAAATGTCCTTTGATAAATGAACTGGGTCTCATTTAAGAAAGAGGATTTATTGGGAACTCTGAGTCTTTTAACCTTGACAGGATGGAAAGTCTGTTTTTTTTAAATTTCAGAAATGCATTCATGCTAAAAAAAAAAAAGTAAAAGAAGAAACTTGAGTCAGTTACGATGGTAACCAGATCAAAGTTATTTCAGAGTGGAACTTAGAATGGTATTAACTTTGTTATATATCAAATATGATTTTTAAATTTCATTTTAGGCTGTTTCCGCTTCCATGTTTGCCTGTGAGATTGCACCTAAATTGTAAGTGTGATTAAATGTTAAATGACAAGACTATATTAAAACTTACCGGTTGACTCCAGTAGCAACTTTGTCCCAGGCTAATTGTCTCTTCTCTGCTGCAGCTGTATTACATATTTTCCTAAAAATGTGTACATACTTGCATTATGTCCACATTAGAATTTCTAATTCCAGACGGGTAAAGTATACGGACCTGTTTTTGTTGGCTGGTGAACCGGCTCAAAGTTGATTAAATGAACTGAAGTCAGCCCTTTCCCAGGCCCGAGATCTTTTGTATTTGATACTATATGGTATGAACATTTGTGAAACCATCCCTAAGATTTAGGCAATTTGGTCCATACAATTAAATCTACAGTGAGTTATTCAGTGCAGTACATATTCACTACAAATATTATTTCAAATATTCTGCTGACCTATAGGAAAACGTGTAATGAAAACATCAGCTCTCAAATATGTAGACTATTGGATATGTGCATATTCTGTTTTTTATTAAAGATCAAATCCAAATGAACAGGAAATTGGTGAACCTGTGTCAGTCTTCTTCTCATAGTCATGAAAGTGGCCCAGCATCAACCTGTTGTTGCTTATTTGTGAACACTTGAGATAAGAGGTTACAGCCGATTAGAACACAAATGTATAGACTTGCAAGATGGATTGGTTGTCTTCACTTAGAAAGAGACAAAACATTGGCAATACTCACATTTTGAGTGAACTTCTCTCCCTCAACTCTTCCTCCTGTTTGCACTGGTCTGCCATGTTCTGAGCTCTCTTCTCCCATTGGTCTCTCAGACGCCCATTGCTGAATGTCCTCCGCTCCCCCTTTGTTGACAACATCCTGTTTCTTAGGAGATGCACATAAACAAAGTACATCCAATTGGTCATTAAGGGTACTGTAGCTCTTTAATGTCTGCTAACTTAAATATCCCCTTTATATGTTGTATTCATGTGCTAGTGGAGAGAGTCTGTCTCTGACAGAGCTCTTCCTGAGCATTCCATCCAGAGTGAAATTACTCTGAAAACAGCTTCTGATGAGGGTGATCAGGATTCAGTACAGGTTGGCTTATTGGATTCAATACCATCAGTAAAATCTTGTGGAAGGTCATGTTTGTATGTGACATTTTCCCACCAAACTGGTGTGGGTTCTGGAACCACTGCTGTTCAAAATTTTCTGAACCTTGGTTCTGTCTGCTGAACTGGATCGTCCTTACCAGTTTTGAGCTGGGTCATTGATGGAGGGCGGTACACAATTGAAGTCAAACACCTGTGCAGAGCTTTCTCTGCATTTGCTGAAATAAATAATTTTTTTTAAAAAGTCAGTCGCTTATATGATATATTTGGCCTGCCAAACACCATTGAACCACACCTATGTGTCAATTCTCAGGGGTGACTTATAGATGAGAAATAAAATGATCTAAACAAATATATTTTGGCTCTTAAAATACCAGCCCCTAATTGTTGTACTACAAATAATAATTACACAACCATATAACAATAATACAGAAATTCTGCATAAACACAACAAACCAACATTATTTTGTTCTTTTTTCATTCTTCTTCATTGTGTATGCAAGGGGCAAAGTGCAAAAGGAAAAGCAACAACAGAACAGTCCATCTCGGCTTGTCAAAACTCTTCTGCCTCCTGTAGAAGGCAGACATTGCTGATGGGTCTGTTCAGAAAACCAGTCTTTGTCTTGATCTGCACTTGATGTAGGGTTAGGGTCCCTTTTTGTCAGGAATGATCCCAACAATTTTTCTGGTTAACCAGGAGTTTCGCAGTGCTGAATCATCCACAATGACCATGATATCTCCCGGCATGAATCTGCATCTAATGTGAGACCATTTCTGTTGTTCCTGCAGCTGAGGAAGATACTCTTTGATCCATCTTTTCCCAAAAAAATCTGATGTATAATGAACTTGCCTCCACCTGTGGCGAGCATAGATATCTTCTTTTTGTGTTTGTCCTGGTGGCAGAGATGGTGAAGTCTTGAAGAGCAGAGGATGATTTGGGGTAAGAGCTTCTGGGTCATCTGGGTCTGTAGAAGCCTTAGTAATGGGACAACAACTGAGAATGGCTTCAACTTCGCATAAAACAATATGGAGACCCTCCTCGTCCAGACTTTGTGTGTTCAGAGTGGAGTTGAGAACCTTTCTCACTGATCTTATTCATCTTTTCCAGACACCTCGATGATGTGGGTCAGCAGGAGGGAGGAGGAACATCCATTTAATTCCTCTTTGAAGCAGTGTTTTGTGAATCTGAATTTGATTCCAACTTTCAATTGCCCCCTTTAACTCCCGTTGAGCTACCACAAAACTGGTGTCATTGTCAGATTGTAGTTCTATCATCTGACCACATAGGACTATAGAGCGACAAAGAACACTGATCAAAGAGTCAGTATCAGGTGATGATACCACTTCAATATGAACTGCTCTCATAGCCAAACATGAAAGTAGCGCTTCAGAAGAATCAGATTAGAAACACGGGAATCTTTTGACAGGATGATTGGATGTTTAATCTCTTCTGGGAGGCGGCATGGTGGTGCAGTGGTTAGCACTGTCGCCTCACAGCAAGAAGGTTCCAGGTTCGAGTCCCGACTTAGGCACGGGATCTTTCTGCTGACAACCCAACAGTGTTCAAACTTTCAACTGTACACAGAGGGAAAACCTTCAAGCTTGTGATGTGGACCAAGAGTGAGGTGGCCATATAATCACTATTTCAATTAAATCTGAAACCCTGAGATTCAGTCCATCAATTTATTTGGATCCATGTCATGTCCAGGGAGTCCGGTCCATTCAGGTGTGTCCTAGATGTCCTAATTTTTCTGTTGACAAAATTGTAGAAAAAAAGGCCGCTGGGAGTTTTATATGCGCTTGCATCTGTGACTCGTTCATCACATCATTCAGTCCGTTTGAGAAAATAGAAATAATTCATTATTCACAAAAAGAAAATTTAAAGGCTATTGTGCTTATCCTGGTCCAAACAACTGCATTCAAATGAAAACGGTCAACAGAAAATGATCAGAGTTCACTAAAAAATAAAAACCCTCTGTCTACACCTGTGTTCAAAAAACCTGCCAAACACCATGGAACCACAACCATGTGTCAGTTCTCTGAAGATCCGGGGCACTTCTGCTCGTGTCCATGTTTGTGTTTTCCCCAGGGCTGGGCGGGGCCTTCCGGTATCCTCGCCAGCCACCCTCCATTGCACACCTGCGGCTCATTAGCCTGATTCCACTCTCCACAGTAGTCATAAGCCAGTCTCTTCCTCCACTTGTCGCCAGTTCGTTGTCTCAACCTCTGTGGTACCGCCCTCAGCCGCTAGGCTAACAATTACTAGTATTTCCTCCAGCTCTGATTCCTGAATTTTTGCGCCGACTTATCTGTTTTGTTTTTCCTTCCTCCTTCCTGTTGGTGCCCTGCCGTTTGCCTGCCCTCCATTCTGCCTTGCCCAGCGCTGTCGTCCACCTGCCTTTGTTCTCCTTTCTTTTTTCAACCTAGAGCCTGAATAAATCACTCTTGCTTTGATCTGGGTTCATTACTGTGCCTTTTTTGAACTCCTGACAGGAGGAGATGAGAGGATAACATTTTCTGAGTTAACTAGGTGAGATGTTTTCTCTATTCAATGCTACGAATTAGAAAACTGCTGGAACTTTTGGAAACGTGTGCGTCTGAATGTACATAAATTTAAGGTTGCAGTGTTGTTATCTATGTTCTTAACATACAGTTTTGCAAAAGTAGTGTAGAATTCAAATTATTTGTGTGTGTGTTTGAAAAAGTAAATGCATACTTTTAACATTAGCCTCATGTATTGCTCAACTATATATTGTTTGAAGCCACATTACAATGCTTTGGAAATGCAAGTACTGCCCTGCAATCTGTGAGAAGGGAGCACAGCTTTTCAAACATGGAATGTATGCAAGAGCTGAGCCATTTCTGTGTTTGCATCCCGAATATCTGTACATTCAAGTCTCTCGATGCACTTCATAGCCATTTATCCCACTTGCATTGGAAGCTTGGATCAACCGCAAACTGTATGACTTTCAAATTAAGGTCATGTGAATTTCTTGAGCCCTGCTCTGAAACTGAATGCTTTGCTCATCTGTGGAGCACCCACTTAAAAGTAAATCACAAAGTTGGTTGTCCTTATAAAGACTGTAAATTTCAATGCAGTGTATACTCCATTTTCAAAGCACACAAATGTAAAACATGTAGAGAGTCAAAAAGCATTCACCCCTGAAGGAGAAACACTGAGATATTCCCATAATGCATGCATATATGTTATTTGCCACCTTTACAGCATGGGCAGTCTATAGTAAGGCCAGTTCTATGAAGGCTTGTCAGAGTGTAGTATCTTTTAATTACTTCATATTGACTAGATTTGCTTTTGTTATATATTTGCAGGTACTGGAAAGAATAACCGATGTCTTTTCATCCACATGCACAAGACAAATCTTTTTTCCCATACTATTTTAGGATCACCACAAACATTATTTATCAAGCTGCATATCATACCCCTTTGATGCTTCGTGAATCATTGTTGGAGGATAACTTTCCCTTATTTGCCTTTTCTAAAAAAACAAACATTTTTAACAAAGTTTGAATTTGGTATCAAAAGTGTGGCGTTTTTTTTGTCAGATCAGAAATCAGAGTCAATGGTATTACACACAACCTAGGAAATTTTTCACATCAAAATTGCTGATAAATCAAAGTGTCATATATTGTCATGGTACATAATATGAATTATTAAAGTTGTCCTGACTTACCTGATGTCTCTGCTTGTATCAGTTTGTCTCTGTCACAGTCGACGTACAGCCCCTGCCGTATCCAATAACACTATATAGTAGGGTGAACTACAGCCTTGGCCTGTCCGTCTCTCATAGTAATAAAAGCGATGTCAGTACCTGTGTTACTCTCAGCCTGTCTATTGCTATCTCTTTGTCTGTTTTTGCTGTTAACTTGAATGATCTCACACACTCTGTCCTGTTTATTTGGTCTATGGCAAGCAGGCATTCCTCCTTGCTATTTTTACATCTTACGTTAACAAATCCAAAGCTGCAGCTCTAAATTTAGAGCGAGGCAATGCCAAACATGAAGCGAGCAGCTAGCAAGCATGGAAATGCAGACAAACGCTGAGAAATAAATCAAAACCCTGCAATCTGTAAACGATGTCGATAACAAAAATTTGGAGGAAAAATAGATCTAATATGGCAGGTGTGTGTGTGTGTGTGTGTGCCAATTAGAGCAATACCCTGAGTGAAGGAGTCACTCTGAATGCTGACACATGGCATTGACATGATTCTGAGAAGGGTCAAAGCTCTGCCTCCAGACAGTACTCTCCTACAGCTGCCAGACATCACAAACAGATTTGTTTTGTACAAATCTCAGTCGATTGATTCTGGTTAACAATCTAATTTTAATCAGTAGCACTTCATTCACTTCTGTGACCATAATGACAGGAGATAATGTTTTGGCTCCTTGTTCAATTACTCTGTATACTATATGTCCTTTACCACCACAGCTACCTGTGATTCACTTGTCACTACAGTCCGCCACTTGATTTTTATACAGATGTTTGCAAAACCGCTCGTTGGTCCTTATATTAATGAATGGATCCATGTTCCTCTTGACCGCCAAGGGAGTGTAACATCATTCTATTCACATCAACAGCACTTGATAATGTTACAATATCTTCCCTTTTTTAAATGTTGATGCACTGCCTGCATGTCTTCTTACTAAAGAAAGAAACTCTGGAAAGATCATGAGGTGACACTGAGTACTATGTCACCCCACACTTAATCTGCAAGAGACCAAATTATAGTTTGTCTTCAGTCCACCTCACAAACATAAGAGAAAGTTGACTCAAATGTCTGTAAGCAGCAAAACACATAACATGGTTAAGCCAGTGATGCTTTAAATGCATTGAGAAAAACATCTTCTCATATTAATGTAAAACAGTCTTAGGGTCAGGTTATCAGGAACAGAGCAGTATAGTCATCGACACTTGATTAGTGGATGTGATTAGATTTAGCCCCACTGGGGTCTGAACTGGACGTGCCATGCTAAGTCCCAAGGAAGCAGCTGAGTGACAACATCCTTGTAGTGTATGGTGGTGATGAGGAATTTTATCTGGTATCCTCTGTTTTAACGTTCTTGGGCCTCGTCCTCATTATACATCTGTCGTGGACATCCAGTAAAGTGTCCAGTGGAAGCCATTTCTGAGTCTCCAGCCTGTTGCTTGTGTCCAACGAATTCTTTCATCACACAGAATTCCTGTACAGGTGGTGAGCTGATCATGCTGGTCCAAAACAGGATATTGTCGCGGTCGACCTGCCTCCAACTAATTCCTGCCTTGCTCCCTATAGGAGACAACCGCTCTCCCCTTCTCCCCTTTCTTTTTTAAGACAATAAAAGTCTCAAATGACATCCACCAACCAGCAAAATTAGCGCACAGAGTCTAGCGTTCACCAGATATCAAGTCGACACAAAAAGAAAACCACTATCCTACAGTTTGGTGTCACTATAATGGCGATTGAGCAACTCTCCTCTTGCATATTGCATCGCCCTTGGTGGATTTAAGAGGAGAATCCACTCTAGATGATGCAGAGGCTCATTTCAACTTGGTCACTCAGTTGGCCAGTCAGTCAGTCACTCACTCAGTCAGTCAGTCAGTCAGTCAGTCAGTCAGCACCCTCGGTGTCAAGATGAAAAAAAAGAACAAAAAAGAAAAACAAACACAAGTGAAAAGAACTACACCACATAAACACTTTTTGGCAAGTTCCTATCAGTAGAGAAGTATTACTTATAGTGATAGTGTCAATATGAATTTTTAATTTTGTCCAAGTTAATTTGTATTATTGTTGCTTTTGTTTTATGGATCAAGTAGTTCTGATTTTTGCTTCTTGTTTACTTTCCAGGGTTCAAACCCGGAACTTTCTTGCTGTGAAGCGACAGTGACAACCATTGCCCCACTGTACTGGCCTAATGGAAATCAATTGAGTTTAAAAGAGAGGAAAAATGCAGTACCAGACTGTCATTGTCAACATCCACATGAATATTGAAGCCACCTGCAACAATGATTTGATCTGCTCTTAAAAACTAAACTGGATACAAACTCTGAGAATTCAGAGTAAGGACCAGGAGGACGGTTGCAAATAGAAGCAGCTGTAGAGTTTTCCAGGCTGGATGAGCCAAACTGAGAATCAGGCTTTCAAATGAATAAAAACTTATTCTGGGTTTGGGATTTATCACTAGATTGTCAAAAATGGCAGCAACTCCACCTCCTCAGCCAGAGCCTCGAGGAACATGAGTTTTGATATGAGTGGTGGGAGGAGTGGATTCAGTTACACTAACATACTCATTACTCAGCCAGGTTTCTGTAAGACAGAGCAGGTCAATACAATTGTCAGATATTAATTTAGTCTCTTTTTTGATTAAAGAGATCTGATGTTTAACACTCCACATCTTATTTTTATGGTCTTCTGCAATAATTCAGTTATCTAATTTATTTCCCCTCTGTTTATATTCAAGTGAATAAACTGACATGGTCAAGGGGCAGACACAGTTTCTATGGGGTTTTGGGTAGGTAACAGCCCTGTTTCTCTGGGTTGTCAGGGTTTTGGTTCTATAATATATTTTATAGAAATATTTCTTGAAATGAGAGCAGTTCCATCAAATGTGGGATGAATGTCGTGTCTCCTCATCAGACCAGCTTTCCCCCAGAAATTTTTCCAGTTATCTATGAAACCATTTGGTTTGCTGGACACCACTTTGACAGCCGGGGGTTGAACAATGACATGCAGCTTCACATATAATCACGGGTCCAGAGAACACCAAGGAGTCCAACATCGTCTTTGCGAATGTACACACAAACTCACTAAGTGTGCTGTTATGCTGCTTTGAACACATTCTAAAGGTCTAGTTTTTACTACCCATTATATTGCTTGTCTGGGGAAGTTGTTTTGAGCCTCTTCAACCATCTTACTTTTAGCATCAAGGTAATTGGAAATAAGATTCAAGGGGCTGTACTGGGATTAGTACACATGGCAACCTTGCTCCTCCTCCTCCAGTTCCAACAGATAAGCATTGTTTATGACAGTTGGGGTCTATATGGTCTGGACTAATGAGGATTGTAAAGCTCTCCGAACTTAAGCATGACTCAGCAAAAAACTGCCTGGATTTGCAACATTGCATCTCAGAGGGACTGATGACTTTAACACTGACAGAGATGCCTTTTGCAACATGTAGACCAGCAGCAGCCACTGAGTAAATGCACACCGTATACATGAGAAGACAAACAAACTCATCAATAATTCACAAAAATGAACAGAGGTCTAGTAAACAAGCACATTGAGCAACCAGTGAACTACAAGATTATCAAAACCCAGGAAATACACATCAAAAGCTGCAAATAAATTGCAGAATGGAGTCATACCAAGCGCCACTGTAAATCATCAATCAAACCACCACCCTATTCACACTTAATTCATTCCAAAAGATACTTTGTTGTTTGAAGTTAAACTGTCCCAACCACAGAACTCCAAATCTGGCTGATACAGGTCTATCACTGATCACAGAAGAGTTTTCATTGTGCTGGTGAAGCAGAGCTCTTACTGCTGCTGTTCATGGGTCTTTTTTTGAGGTCGCACTGCAGCAAGAGACCTCTTCACCTGTAATAGGATCCTCAGATCATCCTGCTGATGACAGAAAACTTGGACGACTCAAGCTGCAGATCAGGCGGCTCTGACTAGACTTCCTATTTTAACAACAAATGACTGAGTGAAATTGCAGACCCAAAAACAATAATGTGTTAATATCTCAAGACTTCTCCTCGCCTGTCTGTTACTCACCACCTCACTTAATGGTGATTAGTTTCTTCTAAAGAAAGCAGTGTTTTAAACTCTTATAAATGGCCTGGTATTAGTACTTGAAGTAGTTACTGTAAGATTTTTTGCGAGTATGACTCAAACCGAAGGAAAGAGTGCACTTGTTGCTTAGCTTCAGTAGCAGATTATGCCCAGGCAAGTATTTCTGGCCGCTGCACTTGCTGGGGCGTTGGACAACTCTGCCAACTGCATGCCGGTCTCTGTTCCTGAGGCATAGGTCTTTCCTGCCAACTCCAAGTTTGCTCCTTTTCTGAGTTGTTGATTTGTCCCAAACAAACACTTTGCCTTGTTAAAACAAACAATTAGTCCCATAAATGTATATTCTGGATACACAGACAGAACTTCAAGAGCTCAAAATCTTTTGAGCTTTGGGAAACTCAAGGCAAATATGCATTGTAACCTTGGAGCCATGAGAAGTGAACTGGTACAAAAAGGCAAAATCAAAGCAAATGGTAAATAGATTTAAATGTAACCCTAACCCTCAATATTATTAACAGTATAAAGCACTTGTCTACATTAACAATACTCATTGCCTCATCTATTCTACACACTTATGTTGAAGGTTGCCAGGCTGTGTGCCAACTCTCTGCAGTAGATCCTTATTAAAATTTTAAGAGTATTAACAGAGTAACATCCTGACGTGGTAGGGAAGTGTGTGGCCCCTACATGATGCCCTTCTTTACTCTTCACCCTCCGTGTTACTGTACCTTTATTCATCACTCATGTTTGAACTATAATTTCCTCCTACTACTACTATACCCTTTTCACACTGGAAAAACGCATGTCATAGCGGGTTTTTGGACCCGCGTTTGCTTGGCATGAGGGCACATTCAATCTTCCAGAAGACCCGGGTCTGAACTTCCGCTGTGAGGGCTGCACGCCTGTGTTTTTCTGTCTCACGCTGATGTGGCAGCAGGCATAGCCCCCAAGGTTCTTTGAACGCACCTTGATGGCCTGTCGGCCTATCAGAGAACAGGTGCCCACATTTAAGACGGCCCCTCCCTCGCCCTTCCTGCTTCGTAACACTTCCATGTGGAAGTGGTTTTGTTCCACATCCGGTGTGTGTGCGGCTGTGGATGCGCATGCTGCTCTGTCCTGCTGTGCTGCTCTCTGCACTCCGTTTGTGAGTGGTAGGTTTCCTTCTCCCTCTCTCTGCATATGATGATGGTAACATTCGAGTGGCTAATGCTAGTGTGGTCTTAGGAAATGCTGACATCCGGCTCCCTCCCTCTTGCCTTCCCTCTGGGATGAGCGTGTGTGTGTGTGTGTGTGTGCGTGCTGATACACTTCAGCGAAGGTAGGTCACATGTTGTCGGCCCGCAGCTGTCATTTTCAGCCAAAAACTGTGCTAATGATCTATTTTATCAGGGACTATTTCTTGTTTTGGGTTTCTTGAGTGAGTTTGTTTCAGTTGGATTTATAGGATTAATTGATACTTGCTTTTTGTTTCTTCCGATCAGGGTTAACTTTCTTTCATTTGTGTTCGCTTTTTTTGGTTAAATCGTGTTTTGAATTAGTTTTCTTTGAATTAGGTATTTTGCTTTGATTTATTTTGGGCTGTATTTGAATGATTAAAATTTTATTCTTTCTATAGGTTATTTTGATTTAACTCTTTCCACCAATTGAATTATCTTTGCATTTGGTTTGAGTGCAACTCTTTAAAGTGTCTTTTTTCTTTTCTTGTTTCAGTGTCAGAGGGCGGTGACGGTGACTGGTGGTGGTGTCCCCTCTTTGTGTGCTGTGTTTCCCGGGTGACGGTCACTTCCTGGTGTGCATGTGTGGGTGACTTATTTTTGATTTCTTTAATTTGGGTGAACCCCCCCCCCCCCCCCCCTCGAAGTCTCTGCCCTGATCAGTTTCCCTTTTTTTTCTCCTTTGTTTGGTGTATGTGAATGTCCGATTGCGGATTGATTTTAACCTGATTTCTAAATAAAATATATACTTTTTTTTTATACCACAAACCGTCTCCAGCCGATGAATGGAACTTACCTGTGTGTCTTGTCCCCTAGTAAGAAAAATAAAACTCTGTGGGTGAAATTCCCAGGGTGGTGTTGTTGGGCAACTGTGAAGAATCCTCTCAAAATTATTGCGCAGTACTAGTGGAATTAGCGTCCCTTTCCCTCGCCACACTGACAATGTCGTCATTACACATAAATGTGCGCCGGAACACTGAGAGGTAAACAAATGACAACATGGACATTGTTGAGTCAAACGTTAGCGTTGTTGTTGCGTGCATTGCAATGTTGTCTCTTTTGCAAAGCATATAAAATTGGCGCAGATTGGAAAATGTCCAAGCGCTAATGTTGCGAAGGAGGATGGAGTTTTTGGCTTGTCTGGAAGGGAGCCAAATAAGAGAAGTACAGGAACACTGCTGCTTCGCACATCCTCAGTGCAAGGAGGCGTCAACAACCATTGCTCTATGACGTGGACCACGCATGCTGCCTTGGACCCACTCATCCCGTGGTGGCGGCTAAAGCTAATTTTAGACCACCTCTCTTAAGACGCGTTCCTCCTGCGTTTGGTCAGTCTGGACAGGGTGTGTGCGTGTGAGAATTAGGGTGGACTGACCGCTTAACAGCTGGCTGCACGTGGATGTGATGGGGACAGTATTTGTGTGGAGGGGTTATGTCTTTTGTAATTATACGTAACCATTCTTTGTTGTGATTTTAACTATACATACTGATTATTTGTTAATTTAGTAGCTCTTGCCAGAGACCCTTTTTTTGTTGGGGTTAATTTATCTAATTATCTTTTTTTCCTTCCCTTTAGTTGCAAGCCGACAGTGGTTGGCGGTTCCCCTCGTGTGCTATGAGTTTCGGTTTCCCCGGCACTTCCTATTGCTCTGTGTGTGGCACTTGTGAGCGGAATGTCCTTCATTTATTTTGGATTCCCTTGCCCCATTTTACCCCCCACGGTCGGTAGGCTTCAGGTTTGTAATTTGTTTTGTTATAATATAGAATTTCTTATTGTGTTCTATTTACCAATAAAACAAGGTCCTTTTGTTAAATTGTGAACCATGTCTCCGGACTTTCATTTGTATGATGTACTCGTGTGCCTTTCCAGAATCCTGTTTTGTGTTCTTTAGATTTCCAGGGTGGCGTTGTTGGCTTCTTTTAATTGTTACACTGTGATCACACTCGTAACACCACAATTTGGCATTGTTGGCAGGACTGTAGAGTGGTAAGGTGGACACGTGTTTATTGTTTTATTTTCTTTGTCTTTTTTTCTGTCCTTCAATTTTCCTGATTTTAAATTTTGAGTGGCTGTATTGAGTTTGAGGCAAAGCAGCAGTGAGTTCCCTTTTTGCAGCTGTAGCAGTTAGCTTATATTTCATCCTGATAGTAATAAAGAAGGGGGAGCTGCAAGAACCAAGGGACTTGTACATGGGTGTGACCAGGTAACAGAGTATGCTTTTAACGCCCTCTGGAGGCCACAGGTGGTATGTCTGTTTTAATTAGTTAGTGCTCTTCTTTACTAAGGCATAGTTTGGTCACCTATATATGGGCCTAATCCCTCATGTTCACTGTAGGAGCTAGTCCGACTCTCCACCTGACAGAGTAACAGCCTATATGCCTTCACAAGGATACAGCAATCTGCCTGTAGGCAATCTGAGTCACCAATTTGAACGCCTCCTCAGTTTCAGCTCTCTGCCTCAAGTGCATCAATCTATATTGCCATGGCGTGGCTCCCAATATGCGTCTCTACCTCCTCAGAGGCTTTTTCTGCCCTCCCCTAATTATGGGGCAGCCCAACAGCTACATAGTGATCCAGCAGCAACATGACATGACTATTCATATCCACCAGTCAGACCTTTAAGACATGGAAAAATGGAGGGTCCTTCCTGACAAAGGAAGATAAGACATAGTAGATGATGCTGAAGATGGCCCTGGCTAATTTTGTACACCCAGACAACTCAGAGCACTACAAGTACCACCTGCTGTTAGATCATCTTAAAGAAGCCGCTGCTCGAAGCCTGGCTCTATTATACGCCAATGCCCCTATCCTTTCACCTGTGTGAAACCCTAATCCTAACCTTCGGCAGCAAGCCCAAAAAGAGATCAAGGCCACCATAGATCTACCCAATGTTTGCCATGGGGATTGTATCGCCTCTCATCATTTCGCCCACCAGGTTCACTCCCTTGTTGGATTGCTGCAAACACTTGGCCAGGAAGGCACTGTCAAGCTCATCTGTGGGTAACATATTGAACGCTTGCTCAAAAAACTCCCTGCCAAACATTACCACCAATTCAAGAGGTATATGGTGATGTTAAAGCCTTCACTACAGGTCTGCAACAGGAGGACTGATGTGAACCAAGGAGAGTATACATTGTCCAATCAGAGACATAAATGCAGAAACCCCAAGCCCACAGGTGGCACGACTACTGTGCTACATGGTAGGGGGGAGAAACCTACTGCTGTGCCAACTCAACCAGATCAAGAGATTAATTCAGAGATGTGACAATTAGTCCAGCTGAAGAGAGGCTTTCGGCCTGTGAGGCCTAACACCCCTTTTCAAAGCCTGAATTTGAGTGACCACATGTTCTTGAACAAAGGGTCATAAAGGATCGTAAAAAGGGTGATGACTCTGGCCTCTGAACCCCCCCAGAACTTGTGCATCAGCTTGACCGGAAGTTGCCTGTCAAAATGCTATTGGCTGAGAGGCAGTACCATCCCACGGGAAGTGACATCATCTGCCTCACACATAAAAAATTCAACGCGGAGAAGATTCTCTTCGGTGGTTTTCTTCTCTTTGGTGGTTTCCCGCATCTTCAGAAGGTCCAACCTCTCCAGTGGTCTTCAACCTCTCCGGTTCTCCACTTCGGAACTCGAGTGAGCAGTGCAGCGATGACAGAGACGCCGCAAAGGACACCTCTCTTTCTCCTGTCTACGCGTCCAGAGAAGCCACCGTCGAGCCACGCAATCCGTGTGAACTGGTCCCTGGTGAAAGAAAGCCCATTCCAGCTTCTTCACCTTTTCACAGACCCTGCAGGCTGCCCCGCCACTGCTCTGCTGCCCTCCGAGTCGAGCCGAACCGCGCTCAGGATCACGGAGATCGAATCTCTTACTGCTCCACCGGGTCAAGTAAGGATTCCTTTAACTAGGCATTTTCTGGGCAGAGAAATAGCTTTTTTTGAGTTGTATAATGTCTATGAATGCTCTGTTTATGTGACGGGAGTCCTGTAATTAGCAGATATTACATAGCATTATACGTTATTTATTGACGTTAATTATGAATCACCGTGACATCTCAAGAAGGTGTTACCTGTTATTAATACTGCACAAGTGTGTTAATGTAACCGGTCTCCACTCGACTCTGTCTGCTACTCTTTAACTCTGCGTTGTGTCTTTGTGTGAGGAACATGGACAATTGCAGGTCTGCTGCTGGACGGATTTATTTTTCTGTGCAAAAACACACAAATTCAGTATAGCACATTCTTACGACCAGTTTCCACAATGCACACCTCTCCTCTCCAAGGCCAAAAGCTGAGTGAGGAAAATACCGAAACAGCAGGAAGTGACATCACAGCAGTGTCAAGGGTCACGCAACGAAAAATATTGATTTAACAAAATAAAAGCTCCCTAAAAATAACAAATGAACATTTCTCATGAAAATTAACAGTAAAACATGAAAAGAAATAAAAGACAGATTTTGAGTGAAATATAAACCATATAATTTACACATCGGCTACATCCTCCCCTCCTAGATTTCACCAAAATCATACACCATACCTGAAAATTGGCCTGTTTACAATGATACACATGGACACTTAATCACATTTGTCTGGGATTACTCTGAAACCTTACTTAACCTTACTGTGTTTCTCCATCAGCATTATGAGCTACCTATTACATAGGTTCAGAGAAGACATGAGGGTGATCAAGCCTCAGCTCCTCTTAGATAATACGATGCCTTTTACACCATATAAACATCCCACTACTTTTAACACACAAAGTACAGTGCATATCAAACTACATAGTCCCAATGTCCCAAAGGTACATTTTCACAGGCACAGTAACAGGAACTTAATTCATGCTCAACCTCTGAAAACTGTGTAAGGAGCGACTGTGACCTCCTGCTAACTAAACTTGTAAAATCTCTAAAGCCGATAGGCTTTTGAACCATAGACTCGATGAGTCGATTTACCCTTTTACTGACTCTGCCTACTCGTGTTCTGACAACCTGCTGCGTTTCTGTGGAACAGCTTGTGTCTTTGGGTGGCACCTGAGTAGTTGTGTCATGAATTGGGCCCTCTGGTTGTGACTGTGACTCAGTGTGGTTCTCTGCATCTGTCAAAGGCAAGAGCACTGAACATTCATCTAACATGACGGACAAATCTGACCCAGGCTCTGCAGCTAAACTGCTCAAGTCACTGTCTTTGTGAGAAGGAGCTTGATCATCTGAAGGGCACTGAATAACATCGTCTGCAGACGACTCCTCTTCACTGAGCTCTGATGCACGCTGACTCTGAGTGTCATCTGATCCAGCCCTTATCCATGCACTTGTCCTATCCTCCATATCTGCCTGCTCCAGACAGTCCAAGGGGTCAGTGGCTTCCGACCCATCCTCTGATTCAGTATCACATGACTGCACTTCAGCTGTCACCACGGGAAGGATGCTGATGTCCAATACCAGGTTACGGTGCACTATCTTTGTGTCGCCCCCACTGTCCTCCAACTTGTAGGTATGAGTTTGCAGGTTTCCGTCTCTGACCGTGTACACTGTTACACTCCATTTATCAGCCAGCTTTTTCTTTCCTCTTTCTCCTTTGTTGGCGATGAGTACCCGGTCTCCTTTGTTCAAATGAGTACCTTTCAGTTTTCGGTTGTAACCTTTTGCTTGTTTGTCTTGTTCTGTGATAATATGAGTTTGGGCGATACTGGCTGCTTCATGAAGATGCGACATGAGTGTCTTAACATAACTTGCATGATCGACAACTACTGGGTCCTGCAGCACCTGTTTAAACATCACATCCACAGGAAGCCGGGGGACTCGTCCAAACATGAGCTGAAATGGTGCATACCCTGTGGTTTCATGCACAGTTGCATTGTATGCAAAAGTCAATGTCTGTATTTGTTGTGGCCACTTTTGCTTCTCTTTAAGGGGAAGGGATCGCAACATGTTACCAAGTGTCCGATTGAATCTTTCAGTCCCACCATTCCCCATTGGATGATATGCTGTAGTGCGTGACTTTGAAACTCCACACAGTTTGAGCAGTTCTGCTATGAGCTCACTTTCGAAATTGGCTCCCTGATCAGAGTGGACACGTTCAGGGAAACCATACACACAAAAGACATGATCCCACAGCTTTTTGGCTACTTGTTTGGCAGTCTGGTTTGTACAAGGGAAAGCATGGGCTAACTTAGTAAAGTGATCCGTCACAACAAAAACGTCCACTGAATGCTGCTTACTGTCCTCCGCACTCCAGAAATCCAGACACACTAACTCCATAGGGGCCGATGTCCTGATGCTCTCAAGTGGAGCTCGAGCAGAGGGGTCTGGTGTTTTGGCTAGTATGCACCGTTGACAACACTTGACATGATTTTTTACATCAGACTCCATTTTTGGCCAAAAGAACCACTGCCTCGCTAGATGTAGGGTCCTCTCCTGCCCTTGGTGTCCTGCAGCATCATGTATACCATGTAATGCTTTTTCCTTGAGACTGTCTGGTAAGACATACTGGTGTCGTTTCAGCTTACTAGTGGGGTCTTTAGTGACATGGTACAAAACACCATTTTGGGCTTTTAATCTCTCCCACTGCTTGATTAGCACCATCGCCTTTGTGTCAAATCCTGCCCTCTCACGCCGGGAGGGGCGCCTGCCACAGGTGACAAATGGCATGACTGTGGAAATGGTATGGTCAAGCTCTTGGCTGCGCTGAAGCTCCTCCAGCGTGAATACAGGGAGTGCATCTTGTCCCGGTGGTAATAGGCCTTGAACGGACTGAATGAACTCCACAGCTCTTGTCTCAGCAGCAGTCTCCCAACGATCATGGGCATCCAGAATAGCCTTAACTGCCACAGCGTCACAGTGATGCCTAAGTGGGGCTGATAGGGACTGCGGACGGCTGCGGGCTGATTTCTTTACCTGACACTGGACCTTTAGCCGGAAGGTATCTTGAATGCCGTCGTTACAAACACCCTCAGCTTCAGCAAGAAGATGGGTGTACTGCTCTGAAATAAGCCTGTGACTGACTGTTTTTGAAAAGGGATCTCTACTGAGAGCGTCAGCTACTATGTTCTTGGAGCCAGGTATGTGTTTCAGATCAAATGTATAAGGGGCGAGTTTGGATACCCAGCGCTGTTCGCACGCATCAAGCTTGGGTTTTGTCATTATATATGTGAGAGGATTGTTATCAGTCCATACAGTGAAAGAATGGCCTGTAAGCCAATGGCTAAACTTCTCGCAAACACTCCACTTTAAAGCTAAAAACTCAAGCCGGTGTGCTGGGTACTTCTTTTGGGAACTGCTCAGAGTTTTGCTGGCAAAAGCGATGGGGCGTGCCTTAACTTGACCAGTGGGTATTTGTGACAACACAGCTCCGAGCCCGTCCAGTGAGGCGTCAATGGAAAGGATTAGGGGCTGAGTGAAATCTGGGTGAGCAAGGATGACACAGTTTAACAAAGCATCTTTCAATTTACACAAAGCTGCATCACATTCTTCAGTCCAATCAGAGGGTCTGAGTTTTCTGTAAGAGCCAGCATTGGAGTTCGCCCTGGCTTTTCCACGTCTCTTTTGAATAATGAACAACGGTTTGGCTACTGAAGAGCAGTTAGGAATAAAATGTTGGTAATAGAAAACCATTCCCAAAAAGGATTTGATCCTCTTTACTGCTGGAGTGTAGCCATCATCATCCATCAGGTCTGCCTTTGACATCTTTGATATGACCTCCACTTTTGCTGGGTCCACCGCCACTCCTTCACCACTTATAATGTGGCCCAGAAACGTGACTGAGGACCTCATCAAATGACATTTCTTGGGGCTGAGCTTCAGGTTGTGAAGTCGGAGACGCTGGAAAACAATCTCTAACCTCCTCAAAGCCTCCTCTTCAGTTGCAGCAAACACAAGAAAATCATCAAGATAACACAAAAGACTGCTGAAATTTAGATCTCCAGATATGCTGAGCATCATGCGCATGAAGGAGGCAGGGCTATTGCATAGACCTTGGGGCATCCTATTATACTCGTATAACCCCATAGGAGTCGTGAATGCAGTGTACCTCTTGTCCTCCTCTGCCATTGGGATGTTGTAAAATCCGGAAGTTAAATCCATGGTACTGAAATAGGTGCTCCCCCCCAAAGCAGCCAGACAGTCTGACTGGTGTGGCAAAGGATGTGCATCTTTGAGGGTTCGTGCGTTAAGCCACCTGAAGTCTGTACAGAGCCTCAAACTTCCATCTTTTTTCCACACAAGCACGAGAGGGGACGCATAGTCACATACGGACTTCCTTATCAGCTCTTGCTCCTCCATTTCAGACAGAACCTGACGTAATTTATCGTAGTGGGCTGGTGGTATTCGCCGATAGGGGAGGCGAAACGGTTTCTCGTCAGTGAGCCTGATGCGATGCTGAAATCCTTTTGCTTCACCACAATCCAGTGCATGTTTAGAGAAGATGTCATTATACTCTTCAAGCAACTCAACCAATCTCTCTTTACCTGCTTGGTCAGCATGACACTGTTCGATGTCTATATCAACAAGCCCAACCTGCTGTAGGCATGAGGTCTGCCGTCTTGACATTTCCAGGGTTTTTTCTCTGGTTGGCTTTTTCAGGTTTGTTTACGCCTTGGAAAACTTCAAAATCTTCCACTGCTATGCAGGTAGACACATCTGCCAGCTTACTGTTTCTCTTTAGAGCGATGGGCTTGTCTGACAAGTTAGTAACTTTCATGGGAATCCATCTGTCACCCCACAAGGGAGTGATGACACGGCCGACCATGAGGTTGCGAGGCACAGACTTGGATGAAGTGGGCTCAACAATCACCGTACTGCCTGGTGACATTGGGGCATTCTTTGGCAACTTACCCCAAACTAGATGTTCCTGCCTTGCTAGCAGAGTGACTGACTGCTGGAGCTTAACCGTTCCGATCACACCTGGAAGCTCTTTACCTCTCCATCGAGATGAATTTGCCATGAGATCGAGGAACTGTTCACACTCTGGAAGAAGATTTCCACTGGAGACAAGACGCCAATAATCACTGGTTGTTTTCAGCTGGTGCATGAGGAACCTGATGACATTCGTGCCTATGATCAATTCGTCATGCTGGCCAGGCACCACAAGGACAGGCACACTGCATTTCTCTCCATATAGTTTCATTTCCATTTCATACATGCACTTTGGTTTACTCTGTGTCCCTCCACAGCCTACCAGCACAATCTCTTGAGTCAAAGGGATGGGCTCTGAGAGTGTATTCCCGCTCAGCATTCTCAACTCCGCTTGCTCACTGAGTGTGCAGGCCATGGAACCAGAGTCAAGCATTCCCTGCACCTGAAATGTGTTATTAATGTTGACAGGGGTGTAAAACAGCTCGTCAAAGGGACCCACTCTCTGAAAATTCTGCACTATCACTTTAGCACAAACTGGTGCTGCTGCACATGCTTTAATGTAATGCTGCTCAATATCATTATTGTTGAGGGATTCTTCTGTACCCACACATCCCCTCGCCAAATGCGGGCCAGTTAGTTTAAATGCTCAGTTTTTTGTGGCTTGGTGGTACGTGGGAATTGACTGGGCTAGCGATTTGGGCAGTCTTTCTTGATGTGATTGGGCTCAAAACATGCCAGGCATAGACGCTCGCGTCTGCAGTGGGCAAGGGTGGAGTGCTCCAGTGATGGACAGACTCTGCAGGATCTATACTGGAACTGATCAGATGGGTTGGGCCTGCGTGCAGCTTGGTTGTTTTGTGATAGTGCCCGATCAAAAAGACTGACTAGTGTTTTCAAGCATTCATCATTACAGGGGACTCTGGGTGTGGTTTTGTTCTCACCCTGCAAAGCTGGCTGTACTGGGTGGGGTGTTGTTTCTGAATCATCTGGTATGGGCACCTGAGTATAAGCTGTTAGGGGTTTAGGGCACTTTGACTTGGAAAACATGTGTTCTTTCATTTCAGTCTGATGGCGGTCAATGAGCTCTTGAACTTCACTAGCTGTCCACTTATCTGGTGCTTTAAACTTAAAAACAGCAGCAAGGTTGGGATCTGGGCAATGTTTCACGAACATCATGGTTACCTCCTGACATGGATCTTCCATTTGTCGTCCTAGCCTTTTCAGCCCCTCCTCTGCAGCATCAACAGCCTTGTTTAGCCGAAGCCAATACTCCATGGGAGTCTCTCTTGTCTGTGGGACAGTGCTGTAAAAATCAGCCATGGGCATACATGAATACGTCACTGCGCTAAAATGTTGTCTGAGGATGTTATAAATGACCTTGGGATCTTCTTGAGGCTTCAGGGATGGGCTGCTTCTCAGCGTTATCCTCACAATGTCTTTAGCTTTGCCCATTAACTTACACATGATTTCAGCGTGTTGTTCATTCAGGGGGGTGGCTCGTTTCCTGAAGTACACTTCCATCAGCTCTTCCCACTCACAGATCGTGTTCTTATCAGACCCATCTCCCCTGTAGACTGGAGGCTCTCTGACATCAAACTGTAGGACTAACTTTGCACCGGTCAGGTTGAGGTAAGTGTCACTGGGTAGCTGGCCTACACTACTCTGAGCTTGTGTGTCGCTAACACCTCCTCCTACACTTTCACTCCTCAACTGATCTTTTATAGTCTGTCCTACCTGCTGTGCTATATGAGTTATCAGGTTACTTAAGGCTGGGTCGGTTGTATCCGGAAGGCTTGTTCTTGTAACTCGTTCACTAAGCCTAGAAGCTACATTACCAGTCACACGAGTGGAACAAAAAGCTGGTGAATCTACATTACACGCTCCACGAACTGGGGTCTGAGTTCAGGTCTCCCCCTCCCAAAAGAAAAACTGAAATCATCAGTTAAAACCTTGTCCTTATCCATCTCTCTAATAGCACATAACAAATCAAACTTAACTGTACACAACAAAATGGGGATATTAAAATGTTAGCTAGACTTCCCCTTTTTTTCTTTACACTTCAAAACCTTTTTTTTTATTATTATTATTATTTATTTATTTTTTTACCAAAAGGTTCATAAAAATAAACTTATAACGTGTAGCAACCTCCAGTGATCAAGCTGGTGTTGATCCACAGCTCCACGAACGACGACGAACCAGTCCGGAGCAACGTGAATCCGGGTCATGGCACCACTGTAACCGGTCTCCACTCGACTCTGTCTGCTATTCTTTAACTCTGCGTTGTGTCTTTGTGTGAGGAACATGGACAATTGCAGGTCTGCTGCTGGACGGATTTATTTTTCTGTGCAAAAACACACAAATTCAGTATAGCACATTCTTACGACCAGTTTCCACAATGCACACCTCTCATCTCCAAGGCCAAAAGCCGAGTGAGGAAAATACCGCGAAACAGCAGGAAGTGACATCATGGCAGTGTCAAGGGTCACGCAACGAAAAATATTGATTTAACAAAATAAAAGCTCCCTAAAAATAACAAATGAACGTTTCTCATGAAAATTAACAGTAAAACATGAAAAGAAATAAAAGACAGATTTTGAGTGAAATATAAACCATATAATTTACACATCGGCTACATTAACACACACATTTTTGGGTTTACCTTTGTCCTTTCCTCTCTCTCTATCTCTCTCTCTCTTTCGCTAAGCGCTCCGCTTAGTTATTAACATTCCACGTTTATACCTCCATGGTGCTAACTAGCGGCTAGCTAGCCTCAGCTAACTAACCTAGCTGCTAGCTCTGCTGCGACGCTAACTGGTTGCTAAGCAACCAGACTCCCCCTCCCTTTCCTTACTCTCTCTTCCATACACACACACACACACTCCCTCAGTCACACGTTTACACATACACACACGCACATATTATCACTTGTGTCTTTTAGTTAGATAAACCGTTATACCAACGTGTTGCTGATTGATTGATGCATTGTGTTAATATATTTTTATTATAAGAGAGAAGTCGTAGTGTCTTTTGTGTACAAAACTTGTGGTCACGTGTCAAAGCAATAGCCAGTGCTCGGATCTCATCCTTCAAACATCAGAGCTGTTCCTAGGTAGTTAATGTTACAGAATATTGACTTTTTAGTAGATAAACTCTGTTAGAGACTGATAACTTTTACAAGTTTGGTCGTATTTTAGTTTCCCTGAACTCATCAGGGTGGTGCCCCGAATAATTAATATCTAATATTAGTTAGTAATTTATTTAATAATCGATAATTATATCCATAATTATCATTATTTTGATCAATTCGCTCTTCAGCGCACAACACTACCTAGGCCAAATTGATGGCGGTACCAATTAAAAAGCAGATCCCAAGCCACTTCATAAAAGTTACTGCCCCTACTGTCAGAAGACAGATCTGTTTTTAAAGCCCCTTTCACACTGCACCAAAAACAAGGGTGAACACAGGTGTTTGGGCACCCTGAATGGGTCGACTTGGGATTTTGACCTGCGTCCACCGACCCTCCAAGCAACCCAGGTGTTTAGCAGCTCAGCTTGGCTCTGCTTGGCTCGCCTGCAGTGTGAAAAAGGCAACCCGCATTGTCTCAGGTTTCACACAACCTTCCTGTTGCAATCTGATTTTGTCACTGTGCCACCTGTCAGGCTGTCATTGTGGAAGCTCCGGAAAAAAAACCAACAAAAAAAAAACAACATTTGGCTGGGCTACGCTGCAACAGCTGGTCACTCATCTCTCAATAAAGTTTTTGCCTCTGCCATAAGATCAGTCTACCTGTTGATATCCCAAAGATTCTTTTTCTCTCCTTTTTTTCTAACAATTAACATGTGTATGATCTTACATGAATTAATATGCTTGGGAACTCCCACCAACCGGGGAACCCTAAAGTGAACTGCGCAAGCGCGACCATGTTTATAAACAACTTGTATAGCGATCTTGCATATCTTTATCGATCATGGCAGCGCGCTGGCAAGATAGTGAAGTCTGCAAGCTGCTCGCCATCCACAGTGAAGTGGAGATCCAGCGGCAGATTTCTGGAGCTGTCAGGGACATGGTGATGTATGAGAACATCACCAGAATTTTGAGACACGGCGCACTTTTATGTGTACTGATGATGATGTCAGCGCAATAATGCACGAGAGAGAAAAATACAGGCACACGACCCTCACAGCGGGAGCTCAGACCCGTGTCTGCTGGAAGCTTGAATGTGCCCAAATACCGAGCAAACTGTTGTGTTCCAAGTTTTCGTTTTTGTTATGTCTATTGATCTTGTGTTTTTGTTTTCTTGCAGTCCTGAGGCTGGTAGGAGGCGGGGCCAGGTGACAGAGTCACACCTGATTTGCATTTGGCTCATTCGGCCTGCCTATATCTCCTATTCTCCTGACTACACATATCTCCTTGTGCTTTTGGCTCTTGTCCTCCTACCAGTGCCTACCACTTGCTGTGTGCTTGCCGGTAGTAGTTTTGGCTTTAGGTCTTTGTTTAATCTTATCCCTCAGAGGAATTTTCGGTTTTGTCTTTTTCCCTCACCTTTTTGTGAGGCGCTTTATGTTAACCTTTTTTCCAGGTGAAGTCCTCCGCTCTTATTTTGATACTTTGTCCCACGTGACTATTTTTGTTTTGCACTTTCTAAATAAACTTTGTTACTCCTGTCTCTACCTACCGGGTCCTGGCCTTTGTCCCCAGAGCAGAACGTAACACAAATGCAGGTACAAAAACCCACGTTGACAAGCGCTTTGCAGTGTGGAAAGGGGTAAAACTCAGTGTAGTGAGTTCCAGAAAGGAGTAAGTGGTGCCGTGGATTAAGGCTAACAACCATTGCTGGAGGTGCTGCAGAGCTCATCAAGTAGCACAATTTGACCTGAAGAAGACTTGCTCACTCTGCAACAGTAAGCACCTCAGAGCCCTACATGAGGTATCCAACGCCCAACTCGGACCACCATACTGTCCAATACAGTACCTACCCCAGAACCAGCGCAGTCTTCAGCTGTTACCGCTCCACAAAATGAGGAAACTACTAGACTGTAGTATTTAGATAAAGCAACTACTGTGCTGGTTGTCAGGTCCTCCTAAAAATCAGTAAGGTCATCCTGCACCACGGAGATCACTAAGTTAAAACATATGCAGTTTTGGATGACAGATCGGACAGGACAATCCTCCTCCCAGCTGCTGCCAATGCGCTCAAACTCCAGGGCAAGTACGAGGAGCTGAAACTAAGAACTCTGCTGCAGGATGGGTCCATCCTACCTGGAACCTCTGTGTCCTTCCAACTCTCGTCTGGTGAGAAACCCCATCAGAAGTATCAGATGCCTTCACTGCAGATGGATTGACTTTGTCTCATCATTCTCACCTAATAGCAGCCCATCAGAAGAGATATAGACACCTCCAGGGTCTCCCTTCTGACACCTCAAGAGTGCCCAGCCCCTTCTCCTTATTGGAGCTGACAATACCCACCTTATTACCCCTGTTATAGCACCCCTATTTGGAGAGGGCCTCCCAGTGGACCTGCAGCAATAAAGACATGATTGGGATGGACAATGCAAGGCCCAGCTATTTCTATAGGAGATAACCAGGGAACATTCTCTAAATTGACCGTAGGTATGAATGTGAGTGTGAATGGTTGTTCGTCTCTGTATGTTGGCCCTGCGATGGACTGGCGACCTGTCCAGGGTGTACCCCGCCTCTGGCCCGTAGATGCTGGGATAGGCTCCAGCCCCCCCCCCCCCCCGCGACCCTTACTAGTAAGGAATAAGCGGAAGACGACGATGGATGGATGATAACCAGGGAACAACACACTGCCACCATCTTCACTGCAGTTCTCCTGCCACTGAGTTATTGTTTAACTTGGAGAGGTTGTGGCAGCTTGAGGTGCTTCCACATCACCACCGGAAGGCCATCACCAGGTCCCAGCAGGATCACAAGGCTATCTCCCTCCTTGATGCCAAGACCTGCAGGGTAGCAGTGGATGGAGTAGCACGCTATGCTCTTCCTCTGCTTTGCCTAGAAAATGGTCCCCTACTGAAGGCCCCAAAAGAAAGGGATGTTTCACCAGGTTCTTCTGTTGCCAGAGGAAAAACCCCACCTGCGTTTTCTCTGGCGAGACCCCAAGAAGGAGCAGCCCCCAAGCACATATGAGTGGCAGGCGATCCCCTTCGGGATGATTTGCAGCCCATGTTGTGCTACCTACAGTATGTGGTACAGAAACATGTCACAGACAACAGTCGACCAAACAAAGATTCTCTGCAGAGAAGCATTTCTATGTTGATAATTGCTTAAAGAGCTTCCCTACTGCTAATGCTGCACATCACCTTCTTGACAAGTTGAGGGCACTACTCACAACTGGAGGTTTTGATCTTTGACTGTGGGCCATCAATGTACCTATGGTGAGTCGCCACCTCCCTATGGAAGTGAGGTCCAACAGTAGTGAACTGTGGCTCTCGCAGAGCAAAACTGCCACAAGAGCTGACTCTTGGTCTCTGCTGGCACTGTGAATCCGACTCTCTAACATACCGCCATCATCCTGTCAGCTATGACAAACAGATCATGCACAACATTTATTGGGTGCTAGCTAACCAGTATCAGATCCAGGCTCAATGGGGACGGCCTTCTGCTTTGACCAGTTGGGGGGAAAGAGAGCAGGAGAGCGGGACAGAGACAAAGACAGATAATGTAGGAAGACATTTATGTGGAAGGAAAGAGTGGGACAGAGATAAAGAGAGAGAGAGAAAGGGAAGAGACTGATGGACAGTGAGCAGGTGGAGCTACGGGTGGCAGCTTGAGCCTCTTCAGGTCTGCAGCCTCCTCCAGCAGCACCCGGGATCTGGGTTGAGGGGAGCCCAAAGGCTCCGGAGAAGAAGATGAGTTAGTAATATGTATGAGTATGATTTATGTATGACAAATATAGGAGGACAGAGAGGAGTAGAGAGAAGCCCAGTGCACCATGGGAGATCCCCCAGCAGCCTAAGGCTATATATAGCAGCATATCTCAGGGCCAGCCTAAGCAGCCCAACTATAAGCCTGATCAAAAAGGAAGGTCTTTTGGGAGACGGTTCCACAGGAGCGCGCCTGATAGCTGAAGGCTCTGGCTCCTATTCTACTTTTAGAAACTCTAGGAACCACCAGTAACCCTGCATCCTGGGAGCGAAGGGTTCTAGCTGGATAATCTGGAACTAGGAGCTCTGTCAAATATGAATGTGCCTGATGGTTGAGGACTTCGTATGTTAGAAGGAGAATTTTGAATTCTATTCTGAATTTGATAGGGAGCCAATGCAGAGAGGCCAGTACAGGAGAGACATGGTCTCTTCTACGAGTTCTCGTCAACACGTGGGCAGCAGCATTTTGGACCAGCTGGAGAGTCTTTAGGGACCTACTGGTGCTGCCTGATAGGAGGGAATTGCAGTAATCCAGCCTGGAAGTGACAAAGGCATGGACTAGTTTTTCTGCATCCTTTTGAGACAGGATGTGTCTGATCCCAGCAATGTTTCGTAAATGAAAGAAAGCAGTCCTAGAAATGTGCTTAATGTGGGCATTAAAGGACAAATCCTGATCAAAGAGAACTCCTTACGGTCGTGCTGGGGGCCAAGGTAATTCCTTCCAGGGTACCTATCTCATTAGATAGGGTGTCTCTAAGATGTTTTGGTCCCAGGACAATGACTTCAGTTTTATCAGAGTTTAATAAAAGGAAATTAAGGGTCATCCAAGTTTTTATCTCCTTTAGACAGGCCTTCAGTTTAGTCAGCTGATTTATTTCATGTGGATGCATTGATAAGTACAGCTGTGTGTCGTCAGCATAACAGTGAAAATTAATTGAGTTTTTCCTAATAATGTGACCTAGAGGAAGCAGATAAAGGGTGAAGAGGATTGGTCCAAGCACAGAGCCTTGTGGAACACCATAAGTGACTGCAGTGTTTTCAGAGGGATTATCATTAATTAGTACAAACTGAGATTGACCTAGTAAATATGACCTGAACCAGTTACTAGGACCGCCTTCTTCCATTTGCGAAGCATCGCTAAGATTAGGAATATCCTTTCCCAGAGTGATGCTGAAAAACTGGTGCATGCATTTATCACTTCTCGGCTGGACTACTGCAACTCTCTCCTGTCAGGATGTCCTAAATACTCCCTAAAGAGTCTCCAGCTGGTCCAGAACGCTGCAGCGAGGGTTTTGACGGGAGTTAAGAAGAGAGAACACATCTCTCCCACTTTAGCTTCTCTCCACTGGCTTCCTGTAGGATCTAGAATCGACTTCAAAATCCTTCTGCTGACTTATAAGGCTCTCAATGATAAAGCTCCATCCTATTTGAAAGAGCTCATTAGTCCCTACTGTCCGACCAGAGCACTCCGCTCCCAGAATGCAGGTCTTTTAGTGATTCCCAGTATCAATAAAAACAGACTGGGAGGTAGAGCCTTTAGTTACCGGGCTCCTCTACTGTGGAACCAGCTCTCTCCATGGGTCAGAGAGGCAGACACTTTAACTACGTTTAAGTCCAGGCTTAAGACCTTCCTCTATGACAGAGCCTTCAGTTAGGACTGGTTCAGGTAGCTCTGAACCATTGATAGCTATGCTGCTACAGGCTTAGACTGCTGGGGGACACATCAGGTTACATGGAGCCCTCCTCTCCTCTCCTCTCCTCTCCCCCTCTCTCCTCCTCTCCTCCCTGCACGTTTTTTGAACTGTCATTACCACTACTTGTTGCACTTTGTAGTTTGGCCTTGGTGTCTCGCAGTCTCTCTGTGTTTCCACAGATCCACCAGAGCCCCAACCGCCGCCTGCATCGCCCCCCCCCCCTCTTATTCCCTACTGTTACACCGGCCTGCGCTCCCCTTCCATGAACCAGTCTGCCATCCAGTCCCCCATCAAGCTGGCTTGCTCTCCCTGCCCCCCTTCCAGAAGCTTCCTTCTTCAGCTGTTATTAACATTTCCGTGTTTCCCCACATTCTGCATTATAAACTGTTTTCTTGTCTGTAACAACATCTACTGCACGTCTGTCCGTCCTGGGTGAGGGATCCCTCCTCTGTTGCTCACCCTGAGGTTTCTCAGATTTTTCCCTGTTAAAAGGGTTTTCTATGGAGTTTTTCCTCAGTCGATGTGAGGGTCTAAGGGCAGAGGATGTTGTTATGATGCCATGTGAAGCCCTTTGAGACAAACTGTTTGTGAAAACGGGCTATACAAATAAAATTGCCTTGCCTTGCCTTGCCTTACATGTTCATGAATAGGTACACAATGTCATATCTTGCCACTTAAAACCTCAGCATATAACAGTAAATTCACATGTAAACACATACTGACGATGCAACTTGAAGAAGATGTATGCTGAAGTGGCTGGTCCTAGCTAGAAGCTTGCAAATGTGCTTCTTTTAGCTTCTCTGTTGTCACCTCCTGGATAAAGGTTTCATTCAACACTGACAAAGCCTAACCGCTGAACCAAAATCGGCCAGTAGATGGCAGCACTGCTATTTAACTCACTCATTTTTAACTCACTCAAGTAAAACATGAAATATATGAAATTAAACATCAATTTTTTTTAACTGATTTTAACTTTTTGTCTGAATCTTATGAATAAAACTGAATGCTCCCCACCTTGTGTTAATTAACAGCACTCTCTTATTGACACACAAAACAACATTCCTATTAGTTTTATGACTTTGGGGGAACTAGAACTGCTATCTGTAAGATGGGCCTCAGAAAGAGCTTGGTTCCTTGTGGCCCAGCCACCCTCATCTCCTGCGCACCTTGCCATTGGTGCTGGGAAACCCCTTTGTCACAAGTCCAAGCGACCACCAATTTCTTGGAAGCTGAATGTCTTCCAGAACAACAACAGTCCCTGGGTTCACATTCGGTTGACTAGACTGCCATTTGCAGTGGGTTTAAAGTGTTGAGAGAAACTGACATCTCCACTTTTCCCAGAAAACTTTGGCAAGATGTTGGACTTGAGACCACTGGTGCCTATAGAGATCAGAGACAACAAAGTCACTGGCTGGAGCTGAGAGAGCGTTGACTTTCTGTGTGAGAGGAACGGCAGGGGACAATATGACAGAGTCAGTAGGGTCCGTCGACACTGGAATGAGGGGCCGTGCATTTATCATAGGTGACACCTCAGCCATGAAGGTGACAAGAACCTCATGAGTGAGTTTTGTGATTTTGAGCTCGAAGAACATGGTGTCAAGAATTCTCCTAGCCAAGCCTACCATCCTCTCCCACACACCACCAAAATGAGAGGCGTGTGGGGGATTGAAAGTCCATGAACATCCCTGTCCTGACAGGTAAGTTTTGACTGCTGTATTATTTGTTTTTGAGGGTATCTGGAGTTCTTAGCAAGCACCAATAAAATTCATGCCAAAATCTGAATGGAGGGGCGGTACGGCGGTGCAGTGGTTAGCACTGTCACCTCACAGCAAGAAGGTTCCGGGTTCGAGTCCTGGCTCGGGCATGGAATCTTTCTGTGTGGAGTTTGCATGTTCTCCCTGTGCCTGCGTGGGTTCTCTCCCGTACTCCTGCTTCTTCCCACAGTCCAAAGACACTGGATACTCTAAATTGACCGTAGGTATGACTGTGAGTGTGAATGGATACTCTTCACCGAACCCCTGAGTGAGTTGATGAAACTTGACGTGTCGGGATATTCGTTCACTTTGATATTAACTATCCTCATGCTCAAACACGTGAAGATGACTGCCCATCTTTTGTTTTGTATAATGCTTCCTATTGTACGTTATGCAGAAACACTCTAGGGGCCAAACACATCCAAACTCATGTTTGTATATGGGGGGTCAGATGAAAGACTTTGTACTGGGACATTGGCCATTTTTAGAGCACTGAGGGGTGCTCTCAATCTTTGTGACAAAGGCCTGGTCACATTAAAAGGGTTCACACACAAATACATGCTTCCCCTCTGCTTAGGTGGTGAGTGCATGCACCACGCTGGACATTTCTGCAAATTTCTATATCCTTTCCTATCCTATAACATATACACACACACACACACACACGAGTCAGCAATATGTTTATTCAGTTTACCGATGTGTGGTTGGGTTTGTGGTTCTCTCCTTCTCTCCTCCGAGGGCAAACCAGAGCAGTTGAAGTGGGCCGTCTTTTATAACGGTGGCAGCTTCTGGTTGGGCAGGGTTGTGCCATTGTTTTATGAGTGTAGGGGGGTTTTCTCCTTAGGGTTGATATTGCTGCTTATTTCTATGGGGTTATCATTAATTGTGAAGTGTGATGGGGGATTTTATTTACTTATATGAATTTTTTGTGGGTTTATTGTGAGGCCATTTATAAAATATGTATTGAGAATAAGGTCAGTTTGTGTTAATTGGTAGCTGGTTGAGCCGAGGAGGAGCATCAGCTATATAAGGCTCCAACCAACTCCACGCTCGAGAGAGAGTCAGAGAGAAATAGAGAGTAACTCTTACATGCTTCTGCACAGAGTGGAAGTGCAGTTTAAACAGTTTTTTTTCCCTCCTTATCATTATTGTCACTTTTGTCTTGTCCTATGTAAATAAATGCACCGCTAAACAGCAAATTGCGGCTCCAGCCATTGTTCTGTACTAAGAACACCACGTCTATTTGACATTTGGTGGCAGTGGTGGGATGGCCAGCTACAAAGCTGAGCGTGTGTTTAAGAAACGGCCTGGTCTGCGCTCTCAAAAACTGCAGAAAGAGAGGGAGGCTGAGGATGAGTGGGAGACAGCAGCCACCTCTGAGGACGATGGAAGGTGCTATAAGGCCGAAGGTGCCAGGCCCAGAGTTAGCCAGCAGCCACTTCCACCAGACGAGGTGGGTTCCAACCTGGAGCTGGCGAACCTCTTTTTGGCTGCTCAACAAAAAAGAGATGATATCCTCCAGGGGGAGCTCCGGGTCCTGCGTGATTCACTGGAGGCCTCGGTTGCTCATCTCAACAAGCAGCCTTCACCAGCTGGGCAATCCACTGCAGGAGGGGAAAGTATCCGCCTGGATCTACCAACAACAGTACCCCACAGGGCTCCACGGCCGTGGGGCAGGGTGATCAATTGATACCACTAACAAACAGACTGGACAATACTTATGTTGAGCAGCTGGCAATCCAGAGGAAGGAGCCCAAGATGCCGGTGTATCAACAAGGAGAGGACATTGAGAATTACCTCCTGCTCTTTGAGCGCATAGCAAGAACATGGCAGTGGCCAAAGGAGGAGTGGGCCTGCCATCTCATCCCCCTGCTAACCGGGAAGGCGCTGGAGGCGTACACCGCCATGGACGAGGACCGGTCCCACCATTATGAGGATCTGAGGGAGGCGCTGTTGGCGAAGTTCCACATCTCAGCGGAGACATATTGTCAATGGTTCCGGGCCCTTTCAACACCAGCTGGTGTGACGCCAACGGAGATGTACCACCGTCTGAAGGGCCTTTATCGTCGCTGGATGCGGCCTGATCAGAGGAGTAAGGACCAGATGGGGGAGACAAAAATCTTGGAGCAGATGCTTCAGGTGTTTCCTGCAGACATCAGGACTTGGGTGAGAGAACATGAACCAGAGGATGGCTTGACTGCAGCTAAGTTAGCCATGCAGTACCTGAATGCCAGGAGGGGGGCACTGCCGCGGGCACTGCGAGACAAACACACCAAGGACAATCATCGCCCCAAGGAAGTCCCTCTGAGGAACTTTGACGGTAATCGGGGGGAACAGGATAAGGGCCACACAGCCCAGGCTTGGACTAAAACTTTGGTGTGTTATCATTGTCAGCAATCGGGCCACAAGGCCTCTGTGTGTCCACTTAAGAGACCAAAAGTGACTGGTTGGTGTTATGTGCCTAGGGAGAATGAACAGAATGACAACCATGACAGTGGGGGAAAATCCAGGACAGTGAAAGTTAAAGTTAATGGGAAATCTCTGACTGCCTTGCTAGATTCTGGTAGCTACATGTCTTTAGTCAGAAAACAATGTTTGCCTGGTTTTATTGACTATAGTCAACAAACTAATGTGTTATGTGTACACGGTAATTGCAAGCCAGAACCACAGGTTGAACTCACTGTTGAGGTGGATGGGCAGAAATATTTGATGAAAGTGGGTGTAGTGGAAAACTTACCTGTGGAGATGTTGCTGGGGTGGGATTTACCTGTGTTATATGATATCCTCAGCAAAGTTGATGGCAATCCTCTTGACCTGGCCTTAGAGCCAAAAATGAATGTCTCTTGTTTTGCCATGACACGGTCCCAGGCCAAAGCCCATGCTCAGGCTGGGCTACAACCTCTGCCAGACTTGTGTGGTAGTCTGTGTGAGGGTGGGTCAAAGGGGCCCAGAAAGACCCGTTGGCAAAGGTGGTTAGAGAAACATGCTGGTGCTCCTGAATCTGTTGAACCCCCAAACTATGATGTTTCTGTTCACTGGGAAACACCAGACAATATCAAGCTGTTACAACAGTCGTTGCTCACAAAAGTGGTAACTTCTGCTGATCGCATGTTTCAAAGTGGGGGTTCAGTGTATGTTCTGCATAATGGTGTTCTGTACCAGGGGAAAGAGCAGGATGAGTTGCGGTTAGTGGTGCCATCTAGCTGTAGATCTCTGGTGTTGCACCTGGCACACACCATCCCATGGGCGGGCCATTTAGGGCACCATAAGACTTATCTCAGGCTGGCGTCCGTTTCTTTTGGCCTTCAATGTACAGTGATGTCCAAGCATATTGTAAATCATGTCCAGAGTGTCAAAAAACGCCTGCCATCCGTAAAGTAGACAGAGCACCCTTGCAGCCAATGCCAGTGATCATCACCCCATTCAGACGAATTGCTATGGACATTGTGGGGCCCTTAGAGAAAAGCTCAGCAGGCTATCAGTACATCCTTGTGGTGTGTGATTATGCTACCCGGTTCCCTGAAGCTTTCCCTCTGTGGTCAATAACCACTCCAAAACTGGTCAGTGCTATGGTCCAGCTCTTTTCTCAAGTAGGTATCCCTGAGGAGATACTTACTGACCAAGGGACCAACTTTACATCCCGCCTGATGGGTCAGCTTCACAAAGAACTGGGCATAACGGCAATCAAGACCTCGCCATACCACCCAGAGATGGATGGACTGGTGGAGAGATTTAACCAAACCCTCAAAAGGATACTGAGAAGGTTTGTGTCTGACACTGGAAAGGACTGGGATAAGTGGCTACCTTTCCTCCTTTTTGCCTACAAGGAAGTACCACAAGCCTCCACTGGGTTCTCCCCCTTTGAGCTCCTGTATG
Source organism: Aulostomus chinensis (assembly GCF_037954235.1). NCBI lineage: Eukaryota > Metazoa > Chordata > Actinopteri > Syngnathiformes > Aulostomidae > Aulostomus > Aulostomus chinensis. The sequence goes on along the minus strand of NC_141338.1, from coordinate 23,792,919 downwards.
GTTGGCCTGTCCAAGGGCCCTTGGACCTACTGAAGAAGACCTGGGAGGAGAAAGAGCCTGCCAAGGTTGCGAAGAGCCAAGGGGTGGTGCAGTATGTCCTCCAGATGAGGGACCGGTTAGAACAGTACAGAGAAGAGGCCAGAATGAATCTCATGGAGGGACAGAGGGCCCAGAAGAGGTGGTATGACCAACAAGCCCGCCAACGTGAGTTCATACCAAATTTTTTCTCTCCATACTTCAATTTTATCACTATGAATAAATACTGAAAACGTACTTTGATTGTACAATTTTTTCAGTTTGATTATGTTGAAAATAATAACAAACTGCATCTGATTAAGTACGTTTAATCTAGCAGAATCTCTGAAAATAACTGTCATTAATTGTCCTTTGTAAAGGAATCAATCATGAACAATACAACAAAGCAGAGAAGAACTGCTACAGGTGCCGTGCAGTACCAACAGCCTGTTTGCATTTTTTTTTTTCAGTACGAAGTGATGAAGCTGGGGCTGTGAGGCAACACAGACCAAGACAAGCATACTGCAGTCAGGATGGAGCTCATACAGAGACAACAATAGCAACAGATAGACAGTCCAGTGTTATGCTGCCTATGTTTTGACTATGTTTCACCCATCAAACTTAAACACTTGACAACACACAACCTCAGCAGAAGGACACACACACAGACTGAGTGAACAACAACAATTTATATTTTTTTTAAATGTATTTTACTGTTTTAGTTAAAGGGATAGTGGTTGGTCATAATTCTAAGTAGTTTTTGTTTTTTCATATTCTGTCCATGTCTTTCCTATTTTGAAATCATCTATCCATTTTCTATACAGTTTATCCAGTCAGGGTTGTGGGGAGCTGGATCCTATCCAAGCTGACATTGAGCGAGAGGCAGGGTTCATTCTGCACGGGTCACCAGTCCTAGTGAGGATTGAACCAGTGACCTGTGACGTCATCGTCTATACTTCTGTTTATGTCTTCACTGTTGTCATTTTTTCTCCGGTCACACAATTAATTCACTTTTAATGTTTTATGCTTTGCATGTTTTTATTGTTGAATGGTTTTGTCTGTCCTAGAAAGGTCTTTCTTGTGATTTAGACTCTGTGCTTAATGAGATTATTTGTAAAATATAAAGGTTAAATTTAAAGAAAGAAAAAAAAGATGTTTTAGCACTGCTGGATCATGCCTTTGTGAATGCAGAATACAGACAGAACTATGGGATGGCGAAAGTAAACATTCAGTTACAATTTTCTAGCTGATATATTTTCAACATGTAGCTCACTCTCCTCACATTTAGCTGATTTTCCTCACATTTGAGACTGAAATTCATATGAAACAACATGTTATATGTAATTGTTAAAACTATCATTATGTGTGTGCACCACATTGGTGCAGTGGTTAGGACTGTTGCCTCACAGCAAGAAGGGTCCTGACTCAGGCAATAGAAGTGATTTAATGGGTGGTTATGCAGGTGTGAGGGCTGCACTCCAAGGTATAACTCCACTGGCACATCACACATTTGTAACGTTCTTCACTATATTATAGGCGGTGGCATGGTGGTGCAGTGGTTAGCACTGTCGCCTCACAGCAAGACGGTTCTGGGTTTGAGTCCCAGCTCGGGCACTGTATTTTCTGTGTAGAGTTTGCATGTTCTCCCCATGCCTGCGTGGGTTCTCTCCGGGTACTCCGGCTTCCTCCCACAGTCCAAAGACATGCAATTGTGGACTCGGCTGATTGATACTCTAAATTGACCGTAGGTATGAATGTGAGTGTGAATGGTTGTTTGTCTCTATTTGTTGGCCCTGCCCATACTGCTTCTGGTCATTTGGCTAGATTTTTTTTGGGGGGGGGCTCCGCAGCATGTTTACCAATATATTTATACATTTTTTCTTGTTTTATGCAACTAGTCTTATGTTTAAAATCATTTTTACTCCATCTATCCATCTATTTTCTTCTGCTTGTTAAATGTTTTGGGGGTGGAGCCTATCCCAGCAGCCTTCCCCCTGGACAGGTCACCTGTCCATGGCAGGGCCAACACATATAGACAGACAACCACTGGCTCTCACAGCCACGCCTATGGCCAGTTTAGGGTATTCAATTAGCAGAGTCTCCATTTGCATGTCTTTGGACTGTGGGAGAAAGCCGGAGTACAGGAGGGAGCCCACGCAGGCATGGGGAGAACATGCAGACTCCACACAGGAAGACCCTGTGCCTGACCCTGAACCCAGAACCTTCTTGCTGTGAGGTGCCAGTCCTGACCACCAACGTGCCACCCAATTTTTACTCCATTTTAGTATATTTTTCACTGTTCAACATGTTGGGAAAGCATCACTGTTTACTATTCAACCACTCAGTGGAGCTGATGAGTTTGCAGCAGCATTGATTCCAAGGAAGAATAAGAAATTGTCTTTCTTTTTGCTCTAGTGGTAGTATGTGCACATAGCAGCCATCTACTAGAACAGGTGCAGGCAGAGAAGGAGGGTGTGTTTTCTTTTTCTCAGTGGAGAAATCCATTATTTACTTAACTACTAAGGCTATTATGTGTGGTGTACATGAATATAGTGAAGTCATGACATCTGAAGCAGAGAATAAAGTCACACTCCCTATTTGTGAGTCAAATCAAACAAAAAGTGTTTTATTCTGTTAAACTTACATCAGTAACAGCTTTGATTAGAACAGTAACAGCAACTGGCAGCATATGTTGTATTTCACCTTTTAGCCAACAGAAATATACTGTATTTACTCATGTTCAAATAACTTTTTCAGACTATTATATTTAAATCCTCAACTTGTGGGAAAACTAAACAGAAGAAAAGGAAGCTGTAAAGAATTCAAAGGGGTTGGCTTTCGCAGCAAGCATCAAGGTATCTGAATTCTGAAGGAAATGTTTTTTTTTAGCTTTAAGTTGATTAAACCATGTATTGGCACCTATTTGACCTTGCTAGTCAAAGTCTGGTATAATGGAAGGAGGAATTTCCATGAGTCATCCCATCCTGAGAATGACTTCAAAACCATCTGCTTTTTCATACCATTAAGCTGGAGCAAGAACTTCCAAGACTCTGCCCATTCATCATTGAACTTCTTGTTGGTTTCATCCTCAATGTTATTTATCAGTGAGACAGAGGAATTTCTCTGGGGTCGTGGCTGAGTTTTACTCAACAGGTGACATCCTACCCACTTCTTGTCTGGTTGATTCTCTACCTTAATTTCAGAGTGCAAATTTCTCCTTGTTAGTGGCTTTTTCTTCACAATCAGCCTGTGGTCAACAGGTTCCTTAGACTGTACAATGCCCCCCTTTACCCCTTGCAGGAACTGATGGGAGTTTCCCCAAAGCTTGAGGGTTGAAGGGTTGTTGCTAAAGATGGTGTTGATGTTGGTTTGTATTTTCTTCTTTCTTGACCACATGACTGCATAATAACCTGAGTTAGGAGATGACTCCACCCAGGGTTGCCCCAAGTGGGGCATTGGGTTTGCGAGTCTAAATGACCTTCCCCACTTGTCATTAACAGGGGCATGAGAGGTGCCACTGTTGACAGGTTTCCCCGATAATCCACAAGGACTAATTTGATAATTCAGATGTGACCCAGCTTTCCATGAATCACCCCACTCTTTCTCAGGGTATCTTTCCCTGAATACCCGGCTATCAAAAGACAGGTTCATTTTTACTTTGACTTTCTGCAAAGAAGCATTCTCTTTGCTGGCTTGGATCTCCATGAACTCATCCATACAGTTTTTATGAGGGGGTTGCTCAGTGCAATGATCAGTGTGGTAGACTGACCTCCATGCTTCCGTCCACTGGGTAAGGGAGGGTTTGTCATGATGAAACTGACTTTCTGAGACCATCCAGGCTTCCTGCCAATCGGAAACTGACTTAGCATGGCCCTGACGAGCAAATGAAGCTGCAGGGTGGGTGGTCTGTTGTCTACTCTGCCGAGGTTCTGGTCGCTGCTGGAGCCTTGGGAACCTCCAGGATTCTCTCCAGCCTCTCTCCTCTGTTGGCCCATTCTTGGGGAGTTCTACCGGTGCAAAGTGGTTCTCGTCTCTCCACCGATCCACTCGGATTTGGTGTGTAGTTAGCCAGCGCTGCTCCCAAAGTCCAAACTCCTGATTCTGGCGGGGGACCTTCCACGAGTCTTTCCACTCTGAGGCACACGGCCTCATGTCTCCTCCACTCTTTGATTCTCTCAAAAGCCTTAAACGGTCAGCCCTCCTTCCTCTCCTCTCCATCTTCATCTGATGTTTCACTGCCTTCCAAGATTCTCTCCATTCTGAGGCTGATATAACACCTTCCATTTTTTTTAAGGTAATCATCCTTGAATGAGTGAATTCTTTCTTTGGATGGTATATCACATTGTGTTGAGGTTGCTCATAGCTTTGGTTAGCAATATCTGATGTTAGATATTGCCCCTTTTGGTTGTGCTCTTTTTTCTGAGTCTCCATCTGTTGCGGTGAGATCTTAAGGACCTTCTCTATTTCTGCACATGGCTTTGAGTTATTTTTCGCCACTTGCCAAGATTTGTTCCACTCAGATAGAGCTTTAGATTCTTTGCAGAACTGCAATGGCAGATCTTGATACATCTTCTTAGGAGAAAAGAGTACAAAATCATAGGTATTAGTGTGATCTTGATTCAGAGAGGGATCTGAATTTTTGTGGTTTCCAAGGATCACCACACCTGCTCTCCATGAATTAGCCCAATCAGGACTGACTGATTTTACTTGTGGAAAGTCAGATTTGCAGCCTTGATGGTTGCCAAATCTCCAACAATCTTCCCACAAGGAGCTCATATCTTTATCCTTCCCCTGCTTGCTTGCAAAAGACTTATTCATCAGATCATAATCTGCAGAAGTAAAACTATTCTGTTGACACCCTGGCTTTGTGCATCTCCATGACTCCATCCACTCTGATGAGCACAAATCTTCATTGCAGCGCTGAGTCTCAGCCAATACGGTGAACACTTCATTTTCAGGGAAATTTTCTCCATTTACAGAGGTTTTACCTTTATTATTTTTGTCAGACCTTTTCCAGGATAATAACCAATCATCAGTGAGATGACATGAGCCAAAGTCTTGTGATTCCACCATCTTGTATTCAGGCTTCTTCCAAAGATGAAGGCTGTGAGGATCTATTATGTTGGGCCCATTTTTCCAAGGCTTGCCTTCCTCAGAGTCAGGCTGTTGGGTTACTAACATCCAGCACTGGCCCCAATCTGATATGATTCTGTCACACTCAGCTTGTGATGGCAAGGGCTTGGCATTCTTCCATGACTTTCCCCACACTAAAGGAGAAGGCTGATGCTGGGTGATGAACATGAGTAACCCTAGCTTGTTACACACTTTGAACTGCCCCTTTTTATCCTTTGCATGGGGAACTGAAGTGGAAAAGCCTTTGCTCTGCCCTTCTTGTTTGGCCAAAGGATATGAACCTGCACCATGAGGAAGATTTGGAGTTGCCATTGGCTGCTTGTCCTTCCAGATGTTGCTGTTATCTAGCTTAGGCGCAGGGGGTTTAATCTTCCTCTCCACCCCTTTGACCTTTCCCATTTTGGCAGCCAAACGATCAGACCATTCCTTGTTAATGCTGTGGAAATAGAAATATTGAAAAAAAATTAAATATACAACATACCATACATTAAATTGACTGTACACTTTAATGTATTGTAAAACTATTATTCTTATATGAGTTGTAACAGGTTTTTGTCTGTAATTTATCTAAAGACCACATTACTAGCATGGGAAATTATATTTGGGCATCTGATTTACCCTTTAACATCATGATTCATGACCACTGACCACAAAACAACTATTATATCGTATCATTTCAAATGAACTGTTCAGTTAACAAGCAACAATCAAATACCTGAAATTGCACATGAGTAGTACACATTTTATATATATATATACTGTATATATATATATACTGTGTATATATATATACTGTGTATATATATATATATATATATACATACTGTATATATATATATACTGTATATATATACTGTATATATATATATACTTTATATATATATATATATATATATATATATATATATATATATATATATATATATATATATATAATATACTTTATATATATTAGATGATTCAGTCCTCCTTTTATTGGCTGTTTGAAGTGTATGCCAATACTGGAATAAAGATCTTTTCTGTCACTGATTCAAGCTTTCCACTGAAGAGCATGAACAAGCAGCTGTTCAGTGGAACAGCCGATAAGAGAGGTCTCCCTCTGAACTGACTGCTAATTGATCTCAGTCCCTGTCATGGTTTAGATGTCCCCAAGGCTGAGAACAGATCCAAACAGATCCCGGACAAACCTGTGTGTGGGTGAACGATGGCTTTTGCAGACCAGAAATCATGCAGGAAGAGCATCTATGAAAGCAGCAGAAAGACTCATGGTATTTTAAGTCCATGGAAAAAGACAGCTGCTTGAAAATTATTGTGGTCAGTGGAAAGTAAAGAAGGATCTCTGGAATGGAATTTTACAAGTGTTGAATGATAAGCGGGAAGTTGTTTTTACTGTGTTCTTTTTTGCCTTCCCATTAATAGAGGCATTTGAATTTTTTTATGCTAAATCCTGTGGTTGAAGGTCTGCACCAGTGTGACTCTTGTTCACAGGCATGACACACTGCTAATTTTGTAGTTGGGATTTTTTTACACGTTAGTTCTGCAGTGTGTCAGACAAGAATGTTTTTTTCTGCTTAAATGGCCCTTTAAATACTAGGAAGAATTCTGCATTATTGACTTTAGCAACAATGAACCTGCCCCCCACACACCTCTTTGTAAGCTCAATAGGCACACAAATAAGACCGAATTTGCTGTTGACACCCAGGTGGAAAATGAAAATTGTGTGGATTGGAAACCAGCAATGACAAATATGATTCTAATGCAACATGAAGCAAATCCATCAAAACATAAAAGAAATTCTCAAAATGTGTAAAAACAAATATCAGGAGCTTAGGTTATCGGAAACATGTACATTCTGGTGAAAATTTCTAAGTTAAAGTGAGGAACTGATCATAAATTTAATGCCTTGTTTGTTTCATGTTTCTATTGTCTGTAAATGAACTTTTACTATCTCTGATACAGTTTTAATTCTTTTGTATTTCTATGTATAATAAACCTGCCTTGCCTTGCAGGGTTAAAGCAGTATCTCCAAAACACATCCAGCAGATAAAGTTGGAAATAGATGTGACATAAAAATCTTTAGATTAGGGCATCATGTTGCCTTGGTATCTAAACATTTTTAACAATTTCTGTTATTCCATAAGTACTGCTACTTCTTGCTATAATGTAGAAACTAAAACTTTATGTAGGCCCAATGTTTATAGTGTAACAATTATTTAAAAACTATTGAGGTGCCTATAGGTGACCTATGCACAGACCCATAAAAGTTTTGGTTCTTACGATTGCAAAGCACTCTTTTCAATTCGTTCCTGCTCAGCCTTCTTCTTCTGTCCAATCTCTCGCATTTTCATCTCCCATACATTCTTCATGATGGAGGCATCGCAACCAACAATTTCAGGATTCTTGTCAGCCGACATCTTGAAAATTGACTTCGAAGTCTGCATACACACAGGAAAAAAAAGATAAAGACAATTGAGGAATAATGCATCTACACTTATTCTTTTGGCAAGCTGTAAATATTTGTCGAATTCTGAACACTGCTAAGGAGAAGATAATGTACCTTTCAGTGTGGATAATCTGATGTGTGAGGAGATACTGCAGACAACTCACTACCTATATACTGTAATTAATCTGTATTTAGATATTTGAGAAGCTGTCTAAAAATATGACATAATTGACACACACACACTCTCACACACACACACACACACACACACACAAACATACACGTACACACACATATAGGTCCCAATAAGCATATGACCCAGTTTCAACACAGCAGCCATGTTGCAGCTCTCATAACTCCCAGGACACTTCCATCCATGGTACAAACTCAGCAACTACACAACTCAACCTTTTGAAGTAGAACAGATTTTTGTGTGTTACTCATAACCCACTTTTGAATGTTCCATTAAATGCACTTTTAATATCTCTAATGGCTGTTTATGCATATTTTGTCAAAAATAAAAATGTTACTTTCCATGTTTAAGAATATCAACTATCCAGCTGAGCTCAGCTGATGAAAAAAACATTAATTATCCACTGTTTTCAAATTTTAAGCCTATGAGTACACTTAATACATCTTACATTTGCGTTCACATATTTTACATTTCTAAAAATGAATAAGAGAAAAAAACAAATTGGCAACGGAAGCCCCAAAGACCTTCAAGGGCTGGACATGTGGAATAACCTAAAATAAACTCAACAGACACTGTCATGCAAGGATACTCAAATTCGTTCATATATTTTACACACAAATAAAAAATAAGTACCTGATAAATATTAGAAATATTGATTATGTACATAAAAAGGATTCTTCTCTGTGTTTGTGAATCAGCTGCAGTTCAGTTTGGAGAGTACTGGCTCAGGTTCTGATGCAATAACCGATAAAGGGACAAATCATGGAATAATAAAAGATGAGTTTTGATAACACATTTTTCCAATATTGTTTGCTATTTTGGATGAAATTAGTAAAACATAAAGTTTCATAGAAATGTTTTAATCTATAAGTATATCTAATATGAACCCAAGGATATGACTGGTTGAGAGACTCTAATCATCCCACCTGTTGATCTATATTCATCCTCACCCAGCTCTATTGCACATTACACTCCTGCACATATAGTTTACATGAACCAAAATAGAAGGCGCTCATGGAAACACTCACAGAGTTCACGTACCTGAAACCTATGTCCTTAGACTCAGCATACTATTCAAGTTTCAAAGGGTGGTACACTGGATGCTCTTGCATCACTCTTCCAGACAAGGCTGCACACACATACTTCATCCATGATGCCTTCTTACATGCTTGCAACCTTATGGAAGTTGTGATACAGGGTTGGTACCATGACCTCAATATTACCAATATGACTTCGTTGAAAAAAAAAAAAAAAGACACAAAAAAGTGTTTGAACACACTCAAAAAGTTTATATTTGTTGCTGTTTTTTTAAATGTATTTGAAAAACAGGATAAGATAAGATATATCACATCAGTTGTCATTCCAATAATTGTAAGGATTTTTCAGGAGTTCATCCAGCCTGCAAGTAAGCAAATATGCACTGTTGTTTGGAAGTGTTATCAATATCTATGGCAATGAATAAAAAAAAACAACAACAACATGTCAGCATCCTTTATTGCAAGCACTTTTGCGCAAGTGGCAGTGAAGTGACTGATGACATAAGGTTGACACAGTAGTTCTCAAATGGGTACCCACCCTGATCAATGCTTCATTAATGAGCCCAAAATGTCTGGAGAGACCCTGCTTTGTGACATCATGCCTTGTTTCTTGTGGACCCAGCAGGGCTCTTGCCTCTTCGCACCATTCCCTCTGTTGCTCAGCTACAGGTTTGATGGCTGAGCGCAGGCTGCCCTCAAGTTCACGTATTTTTGAGCAATCTGGTGGTAGATGTTGCCACGAAGCCTCTAAACCCCTAAACACTGTGCCTCAGAATAAGCATCATTTGCCGAGTCCTCACTGGGTACAGGGACATCCTCCTGAGAGAAGGGCTTTAGAATACCTCATCAAAGGTAGAGTGAGTGAGTTGAGTGGTAGGAGCAGTCTCGGGAGGAAATACATGTTGCCATCTGACATTAACCAACATCGCCATTCCTGTGAACGTGTAACTTACTCTGGTGGTTTGGACTCTGTCCCTCTTGGAAAAAGGCATGTAGTTGGCTGGCCTGGAGCTACCATACTGACAATTTGGGAAAGAACCCAGGGGCCATTGAGCGGTGAGGAGCTTTTCATAATGGGGGGAAAAAAACGACATGTGACCAAAACATACACTGAGTTGTTGCAGTGGACTGTGGTTATGTTTTATCGACCATTGTATGAAAGAAAAGTTATCAACTAGCGGAAAATGTACAGTGCCCCTGTGGTTAGTGAAAGCTGAGCTTGGAGCTGTTGACTCGTATGTGGCTTTTGTAATTGTTGCATCACTACAAGGATAATTTGCAGGCTTTGAGGCATCTGCCTGCTGTGTACACACACAAGACTCTAGTGATGGCACAGTGGATGATAATCTAAAAAAAATCTAAATTGAGACAATTTTAATGTGATAATGAGTTTGTTCTCTGTACCGGATAAAAGCCTGGATGCATACAAAGACACAAATGATCTCTTTGGTGTCTTATTTGACATGGACTGTGATGACCCTGATCTCCTCAGATGTTCTGTAGGCTTATGAGGGCTTGATCTGTGACTTTGCAGTGAAAAAGGCAGAAAAGAACAACTACAAAAGATAACAACCATCTCGCAGTCTGTGTATTTAGTGGTGTTATATTACAAACCTGTATACAGTTTGTTGGTAATCACATTTTGTATGCTGATCGCACTTTATCTCTTGCCTCACTGTGGTGTGATGCTGGCCTACGTGTTGTTGTCAGTTTAAGAACATTGTATGTTGGCTTTTACAATGTGCAAATTTGCATATCTCACTTAATGACGTTAAACTTTGAAACCTGAATTCAGATGAGCTCTGTGATGCTGGGAGGGAATGTTTTATACAATTCTCAGTCACATTTATTAGTTATTACTGGGTTGCATCTGGTGGGTGATGAATTTTCGTGAACGATAGTCCATAGCCTTGAGATAGAGATGACTGTAAGATGATTTAAAATATTGCATCCTTGTATTGTGCTTCGTGAGTAAAATGGTAGTAGGCCTTCCTTTTTAAAAATACCTGTTCCCTGCTTAGCAGAGCTAGTTAGTGAGATGAGGAATTGACGTTGTAGCTTGACTAGAAGATCTTTAGCCACTGATGGTGTGGCTGGTGATGGCAGGATATCATATGCAGCTCTGACGATGAAGCTCATTTGCCTCACCTTCATGGCCCACACACCCTTCCAGATGACGCTCCTTCACTCCTCACTGTCACCTGTCTGTGTTTGCCAAGGCACACTACTCTGGCCTAATTTCAGGCCTCCTCCTGTCAACACTCTTCCTCTACCATTATCTGTGTCTGTTCTAGTGCTGTGGCCACGCTCCAAGCAGGACAGTTAGTCTTTAGCCAAAAATGGGCTTTTCCTTGCAAAACATGTCTCAAAAAGCCCACATCTGCAAGCTGCAGTTGCCTTTCCGTGGATTTGGAAGGTTTCTTTTTACAACACATGTTGTGTTAATCACCACTACATCTCAGGATTCATTCAGTGTCATGAAGAGTTTTACCACTCTTGAAGTCCCGCAAGGTGACTTGTGAGGGACGATTTGGGGACACTGTACCAATGGATGTTTATATGTTGGGAGGACATCATGGAACTCTTAAATTATTTCTTGGTGTAGCCTGTGAACCCCCTTTCCAGGTTCGCAACTGTTGAGACTGAGACCTCATACATTATGTTTACACAAATTTAGTTGCACTTGAAGCTCCATTAGGACCTTAGGGGAGACACACACATCCTTGTACTTATATCTTTGTGAGGACTTTCAGTGACGTAATACATTCCCTAGCCCCTCACCCTAAACCTAACCATCTCAACTGACTGCCTGACCCTAACCCTAACCCTAAACCTAACCAGAACCTGACCCTAACCTTGACCCTGAACTTAAACATAACCGGATTCTAACCTGGACCCTAAAACCAAGTCTTGACCTTCAAATGGCCCTTTGAAGATGTGAGGACTGGCTAAAATGTCCTCACTTTCCAAAAATGTCCTCACTCTGTTGGTTAAATTCCTATTCTAGTCCTCAATATGTAGCAAGTACAAGAACACACACACACACACACACATATTAAGGGTGTACTTATACATTCTGTTAACATACATAAGTGTAATGTTCCAAGCTGTGACAGATTTACAGCAGATATTTGTGTGATGAGCAAACATGCTGGCAGGATGTGGTGCTAGAGGTAAAAATAGAGAAGTACAGTCTGATCCCATATCTTATCTGGTAAACTGAAACACATCATTCATTCAATACTCAAATGGAAATTTTCTGTTTTTGAGATCATATCATTTACTACTCATGTATTCATTGTGACTCATTGATGGCTTATTATATTGTAGTGCAATTATCGGAATGCCTTAATTGTACTAGTGTCAAAACAGTTTCTTTGAGTCTGTGGGTGAAGCCTTGGCCTAATTTTATCTTCTAAGGGGGAGGGGGTGGATCACTCAGGCCAAGTCCACATTTAGACATGTATCAACAATTACGTTGACTCTGCTCTTTGGGCCTTGATACCTTTCTTGACCAGGTCCTGAAACTTTTGCTTGGACCCCAGAGACTGTTTTCTCAAAACATTTTATTCAACCAGAAAGAGTTCTTCTAAAAAGAGTGTTATTGTTGTGCAGTGGCTTACACTCTGCCCCAATCAAACACACACCACCGACACCAGAGCTTAACCAGTCTGGGTGAAGCTCTGACAGCCAGCTTGTCAGCCAGCTTGTGCCTCTCTGCGTGGAGTCCGTACAGTCAAGTTGAATCAAGTTAATTTTATTATTATAATGTCAAATCACAACAGAAGTTCTCTCCTGACTCTTTCCAAGTAGAGCAGGTCTAGTACCACCCAATGGAGAATTGGAGCTTTTTGAGCAATGGGGTGACACGGGCTTGCTTAAAAGTAGCAGGAAAAATGCCAGTTTCCAGGGAGGAATTGACAATGTGTGTGACTGCAGGTTTGATAGTGGGCAAAATGGTCTGCAGGAAGCTGGTGGGTATTGGATTGAGAGGACAAGTTGTAAGTTTTGAGCTCAGGAGAAGTCTGGAGACCTCATCTTCGCTCAGGGGAGCAAAGGAGAAGAGTGAAGCAGCAGTGGCAGGTTGGTGCTGACTGGACTGGTCAGGCTCAGAGAACTGGTTGCTGATTGCAGCAACCTTTTCAGTAAAAAAGGAGGCAAACATGTCTGAAGTCAGTGCAGTGGAAGGCTGAGCAACTGGAGGAGAAAGCAAGGAGTTAAATGCCATAAACAGTTTCCTGGAATCAGAAGTGGCACAGATCTTGTTCTGATAGAAGGCTTTCCTAGCGGACTGTAAGCATGAGGTGAAGGAAGCAAGTTTCTGTTTGTATAAGGACAAGTCAGTGGGTTCTTGGGATTTACGCCACTTTCTTTCTGCTGCCCTGAGTCCAGCTCTTTGTTCTCTCAGAACTTCAGAGAGCCATGGACTTGGTTGTTTTTTCTTGGCTGGTTTGGACACCAGGGGGCAGAGTTTGTCCAGAGAGGATGCCAGAGAGGAACAGTGTTCCTGTAGCCTCATGAACAGAAAGTGAGGAGAAGTGCGAGTGGTCAGGCATGACGGAGTTCACCTCATCAGACAGCTGTGCTGCTGTGAGGGACTTCAGGTTTCTGCGGAAAGAAACCGTCTGTGTTGGTGTCTGCAATTGCGGAAAGGCAGCCGCAAATTTGACCAAGAAATGGTCTGACAGGTGGAGTGGGGTAACTGTCACATCTGTTATGGAGCAGTTACGAGTCAGCACCAAGTCGAGGACTTTACCAGCTTTGTGGGTGGGAGGAGAAGGAGCTAGTTCGAGTGCAAAGGAGGAGATGAGTGCCAGGAAGTCATTTGCCAGAGTTCTGTCAAGGTGAATGTTCATGTCTCCCATGACAATCAGTGGTGTGCCATCATCAGGGATGTCAGAGAGTAATATGTCCATCTCAGAGACAAAGCCATCCAGATTACCCCCTGGTGGGCGGTATACAACCAGAACATATGCTTTAATGGGAGCAGTGACACTTAAAGCATGATATTCAAATGTTGTCTCGCTGTTCGACGGACGTAGTGCAGAAAAAGACCAGTTCTCAGGAATGAGCATGCCAGCACCGCCTCCTCGTCCAGTAGAGCGAGGGGTGTGGCTTAGTGTGGCGGACTCAGAGAGTGCAGCTGGGGTAGCAGTGTTTTCTGGGCGGATCCATGTCTCAGTCAGGGCTAGGACCTGAATGTCTGAGAGTTTCATCAGTGAACTGATGAATTCTGTCTTATTGACTGCGGACTGACAGTTCCAAAGACCAAACATGACCAAGTGTGGGCTGGGACCACTTTCTGGGAGTGTGGACATCATACACCTGATTGGGGAGGAAAGCTTTTCTCACCACCTGATGACTGCGAGAGCTCAGCACACCCCTATGCAGAGGCCCAACAAGTTCATCTAACTCAAGCCCCATTCTGGAAAAGTTCCTGCACTTCAGTATAAAGGTCAAATCTACTACCCAGCCACACAAAAAGATCAACAACACCAGGATTGATTTCTATCATGATAACAGTGTCATCTCACCAAGCCATGACACAGTCTCACCAAAAGGAAAATTTGGGATATGAACACGAACATGAACCACTCACATCTTTATCATTCAACTCTATGCATCAAGGATGAAAATCCACAATTATTTCATGTTTATTTCAAAATTTCCTTCATTTTTAATCCTTTTCTCTTTTTTCCATAAGGTTGATGCAGTTACTATGATCATGATAGTGATTATTATCGTCATCAGCTTGCAAACAAGGTGTAGTTCCTATCTTGTGGGGGGGGGGGGGGGTGTTATGATTTACTTTAACTGACTGCATAATAATGATTTTGGTCTTCATAACTTGAAGGAAATCAACATGTTGCCTCCCTTTCCCCTAAATGTATTTACTTTTTATTTTCTGTTGTTTTCTGTCTTATTGCAAACGTGATATATTTAGACAATAATATATACTGATTTAGAATTGTTGATTTGTTATTTCAGAATGCTATAAGTGTAGATAATGGCAACTGAACATTTCCTTTTGTTCAAAGTAACGTAAATGTATACTATACAGATTAGGCATTAAAGGATATTACTATTTTCAAAGTTGCTCTGTATGAAAGGTCATCATTAGTAATACGATCCTCTATATGGAATAGTTTTTCTTATAATGTCAAACCACTTTGATGTGGAAGACAGCAATTCCATCCTTCAAACCATCAAGTTGATGGTCTTAGGTTGATGAAGACACTTGGATCAGCAGATTATTGATTTCATGGTACTTTCCCACCCTGGTCTGTATATACTGGCAATAGATTCAGAATAATCAGGAAGACAAAGTTGTGGCTAAAAACAAGCATCAAAATGCCTTTGGAGAAAACCCCAGCCAAACTACTCTGAACTGGAAAAGAGCATAAATATGCACAGAAAATGAGACTGAAGTTTTTGACCAATGTTTTACTGCTAACTAAAAATGAAGCAAATGCTAATGGTGCTGTAGCCTAATTGCATAGATAAATGATCACTAACATCGATAGTACATGGAACAAAAATCAATGAATAAAAGTTGGCTCTTTTCTGATTGAATTTAAAAAGTAGAGTTGCTCGCTAGAAGCCATCTTGAATCAAGCTGTTGGTAAGAAAAATGAATGGATGTGATGTCTGGCCTCTAGCGACGTTCCCCTTGACACTGAGAATTTGAAGCTTCTGTCAAGAATGTCAGGAACTTCCAGGTGGAGCTCTGTATGGGGATGGATTGTAGTAGCAAAGTGAAGTCACAGTGGTGTTTCCCTCTCCAACTTGTGAGTTGCTGCACGGTCTTTTGAGATTTGTTATGAAGATAATTCTACTAAATTAGCTGACATTACAAAGTAAAAAAAATGTTTTTACCCCTTTAGAAAGTATTTGACTTTATTTCTCACAATAATGTTTTAGATTATGATTCCCCTGTTGTCATTAGCTTAATTATTGTGTAATTATTTCATGATGTCACAGATAGCTCTAAAAACCTTGCCACCAACATTTTTATAAAGTATACTCAAATTTACCTTCACTTAAATTGTTTTCCTTTTCGTTCATATCAAGATACTTCATTTGTGGTGAAGAGCTCCTACTTGCTAGTATGTGTGAACCTACCTGAGTGGGACACCAGGTGACGTCAAGTGGCAGTCCAGATGGAATGCCTTTCATTGCACTCCTTCCCCGTAATGAGACACTCTTCCATGCTGAGGCATTATCCTGCCTTAAAATTCAGACAACCCTAACCCTTAGAGCAAGGATACCCACTTAATCCTGTCTCTCGCCCCAAGTCAGCAGGGAAAGCCCCCCCCCCCCCGACCCTTAACAGATAAGTGGTATAGAAAATGGATGGCTAGATAATCACATCCCTCATCTAGTTCAAAATAATCCCCCTCATCCCCACTGACTTCCCTCTGTTAAAAGAAAGCACGAAACATTTGAACAAAAGATCTTTTGTTGTTATTTCACTCATGGTATTCATGTCTCAACATGGGCATTTATTTGTGCATACTTTTACATGTGTTTATCAAGCCTATGTTAAATATATCAAACCTATGTTCATATCGGCAGATTTTGTCCTGCTCCTTTTTTCATTGACCAGCAGGTGTCTCTAGCGAGCATTCAAAGCCTCTAGAAATGACCACTTTTCCACACTTCTAGCCTGAAAGCCTCATGACTTCAGGAAGCCTCATCTCACCACCACTAATGGGCTACACTGGGAATGGGAGTTTGTAGCTGAGAACCAATGATTTTCAGTGACGTGATCTGCCCAGTGCCCATTATTTCAAAACATTCAATATGGATCAGGCTGATCCAGGTTTTGTAATTCCTTATTTTCCACACCAGATCAAATGGATTTTGATGGATTTGTCAAATTTTTTTAAAACGATTTTTCAGATGATACCACAAGATCAGGATTACAAAATCCAAATTTCCATAGGCCTCCCCTTGTTAGGGCAGTGCAACAGTTGATTGACAGAAATTTGAAAATTTTGGGAAGCATATATCAGTTAGCATATTCTTAATGTTCATTTGGCTGCATTAGTTTATGATACATAGACCAGAACTGCATAGTTTGGGGCTGGTCCCTCGACTGGTCTGACTATTGATGCATCGATCATTGTGGTTTCATTTTTTTCCTCTGTGAATTACTTGTATTTTGTCATTTATTATTATTGATAATAATAAAATGTCTCCCTGGATAAAAAAAAAGTCAAACACAAAACCTTTGTCAGTACACAACTGTTACTACTTTTGTACACTATTGTTTTTATTGCACAAAAGACCCTAAACTAAATAGTGGTTGACCCAATCATCTCTCATTGACTGTCCATCTGGTTGCAGTGCTGCCAGTGGTAGGTGAGGAACATCTTCTTCGGATGAAGATGTGGGACATTCTTGTACTTGAGCCTTCCCCATTTTTCTAAGATATGTATCCTTCATGTCTCTACATCCACTTTGAATCCATGCATTATCCAGTGGGAACTGGATAATCCTCATTTTTAGCAGTGAACTATCCTTATCACCACTGGATCACTTTGATCCAGATCAGATATTTTGAAATATGGGCCCCAGCTGATCAAAAATATATTAGAGTTACTTTATTCAGACTTAGTTTTCTTTAATTTATATATAATTACATCCCTATCAACAAATATTGAATTAGACGGACAGTGTAATGATATCGTAGAGTTGAGTGAAAAATGACATCAAGATATCCTTCATTATCATATTATCACATTATCACTGGTCCAAAGAGAAAGAGGGGTAGCTGGAGAAAAGTGTTACAGTATCTGTAAATAATATGAGAGGTAGAGTTGCCGTAGCAGTGTCCTTGAGCAAGATACTGAACCCCTAATTGCTCCTGATGGCCCTGCGACGAACTGGCAACCCATCCAGGGTGAACCCCTCCTCTCACCCATGTCAGCTGGGATAGGCTCCACCCCCCAACACTTAACAAGGGGTATAGATAATAGATGGATGGATGGATGGATGGATGGCTGGACGATTGATGGAGGGATGGTGTCCTGCCTGTTCGTGGAAGGTCTTGTGGAATACTTAAGTCTGGCTGTGATGTATGTATCTCTGGGGCGTAGTTCTGCTGTTCTCCCTGCTCGCACGCTCCCCTTCTCACAACAAACAGTCAAAACCCACTAGAACAAGCGTCATTCTCAACACTGGTTGAAATACATCACCAGGGATCAGCAGAGAACGTTCCGCTTGCATTGCATGTCATCACTTTCTCCGAAAACAAGGATTGTATTAAATGAAAGGGTTTCCTTTCGTAGTCCTGCTTACAACATTTGGCAGGTGAATCTGCAGGGCAAACATCCATTATGTAGTTCTCATATTCTGAATAAATTATACTGTATTAACATAGGCTATAACTATACAACTACTTAAATTTCACAATGCCAACTTTTCCAAGAGCTTTATGAGAATATTGGTACCACTGACCAGTGTTCTCACAAGATTATTCTGACCTCCTGTCATGGCCTACAGACTGCAAGGCTGGCCGGGTGTCTGTTTCCCTAGAAATACTACAATAAGAACAACAAAAACATTAAATATACAAATTTGTGTACACGCTAGTGAGTTTTAAAAGTGTTGGTGATTTTGTTTATGTATTTACTCATTTGTTTGGCACTGAGCGGTGTGGTGAGCTGTTTTTCTATTTTAAAATTTTTCAGTTCATTCCCACTTGTGGCACCATAAAACCACACAAATATTCTCAATAACTTCAACTCGTCATTGACCACAATCTTACTTTCCAAAATGATGTTATTACAATAACAAAACCAAACAACAAAATTCAAAATTAATTTGTAATTATTTTAAGGGATTCAGTAAAGTTCTTTTTAATATAAAGGAATATTATTCATCTGCCTTGAGCAGGGCTGCACGGTGGTGCAGTGGTCAGCACTGTGGCCTCACAGCAAGAAGGTTCTGGGTTCGAGTCCCGGCTCGGGCGCGGGATCTTTCTGTGTGAGTCTCCATGTTCTCCCTGTTCCTGCTGGGTTCTCTCTGGTACTCCAGCTTCTTCCCACAGTCCAAAGACATCAATTTGGGGACGAGGCTGATTGATACTCTAAATTGACCGTAGGTGTGACTGTGAATGGTTGTTCGTCTCTGTATGTTGGCCCTGCGATGGACTGGTGACCTGTCCAGGGTGAACCCTGCCTCTCGCCCGTAGATGCTGGGATAGGCTCCAGCCCCCCGCAACCCTTACTAGTAAGGAATAAGCGGAAGATGACAATGGATGGATGGATGACTTGAGTAGTGAAACAAAGAAGAGAGCAAGACAGATTTGAAATAGTCTGGTTGAAAGTTCTATGGAAGAATGAGAAAATCTTTAAAAATGGGAAAACATGAACAAGAGGGACAGGTAAATGAAAGGTAAGACTTTGAAAACACTGTTTCTTCAGTTGTAGTTTATCTTTGAAATGACTGGTTTGAGGGAGGTTTTACGGTTGTATTATGGTCTTACGTGATCATTTATTGGACTGGAGCAGCAATATACAGTATTGGGTTATACAATTAAGTATAACTTTAATTGTTCTTATAGAGAATTCATTAAGATTGGTAAAGTGATTCCTCTACCTTTGAGTCAGCTAATCAGAAGTATTCTCACGTATTCAAATGTAAAGGCAGAATCACCAATTTTAGTTATCGTGTGTAGTGTAACTTGTATGATAGAAAATGCAACATGAGCAAGGTTATGAAATCTAGTGTGTTTCATGATACAGTGGTACAATGGAGGTTTCTGAGTCAGAGGCCTCATCTTTTATGGGAAAAGCATTTCCTAGATATATCAAGTAGCCTGTTTCTCCTAAAGTTAAACAAACGGTCAAAAAACAATCAGGTATAAATCTATCCAACTGCTGTGTTTCTTAAGATTTAATTTGACTTTGACCCAACCTTTTGTGGTATGAATGAAGAAACTTTAGAACATGGTGTTTATGCCCAGTGTCTCAAAGATTTTTTTTCCTGATGTAAGGAATTGGCTATTGCTTACGATTAATGACATTCCAAGCTCTGATAGCTCTCATATTCATTTTATATGAATATTCGAGATACTTCTGTGCCTGACATGAAAAATACTATTAAGACACTAAGGTAAATTTCATATTCACTGGTGTAAGTGGAAACACCGTAAGCCCTCCTTTGATTGGATTTTAAATGACTGGACTGAAAGCTATTTCCTTGTTACTTAAAAAAATGAGATCTTAGGGGTTGGCAGGTTACTATTGTGCTGAGTGCTAGTTCTGTTACGTTGAACCACAAGTTACTTTTATTCAAAATAATCTGCTTTCCATCCATCCACTTCCAACTTCTTATCCTGTTGAGGGTCGCGAGAGGCTATAAAGAGGGCGAGGGGCGGGGTTCATCACACAGCTCACCTCACCACAACCCCCCTTGATGTCTTCGGACTGAGGGACTAATGCGGGTCTACCTGAGAGAACCCACGCAGGTACAAGGTGAACATGCCGACTCGACATAGAAAGAGCCGGGGCTCGAACCTGCAACCTTTCTGCTGGGAGGCGACGGTGCTAACCACTGCAGCACCATACCACCCGTGTAATTTGTTTTTAGAGTATAAATCTATTTCTCTATAATCTTTCAAAACTTTTTCATACTACTACGTCTGATTGGACTAAATTAATTGTTTTTGTTTTTTAATTCAATCTCTTATTTCCGTAAAGAGTTTTCCACTTTTTGTTATTTGTCTATGGAATTGTGTTCATTTTCTATGAGATTTTGTATGTTCATATAAAATACATTTGTACATTGTTCAATCCTGTTCAACTGTCCGATCTTAAGTATTTCTAACCACGGGTCTAAACCCAGAAATATCACACCAAAGCAAATAAAAAAAAACGCAAGAGAAAAAAAAGTTTACCTTTGATGCATCGTCATCTTTTCGTTCCGGCGCGTGCTGATGATGTAGCCTGCTTCGGGGCTCCGCTCCGGCGTTGGTGTGCAGCGGAGGAAGCGGAGATGGTTGACCTAACTGAATGGAGCCTTGGTGGTCCTGGTTGTCAGCGGACGTTGAATCCTTGGTGGCGGCTCGCGGTGCTACTGTTTTCCGTATCCTCTCTGCCGGCAGTCACAGCGCTGGTGGAGGGCCTCTACTGCGGCACGGAGGTCTGTTATGACGTCCTCGGCGTCACCCGGGAGGCCTCGAAGGCAGAGATCGCCCGCTCGTACCGGCAATTGGCCCGCCGGTACCACCCGGACCGGTTCAGGCCAGGAGAGCCCGGCTCTGAGGGAGAAACTCAGGAGTCCGCCCAGAAGAAGTTCCTGCTAATCGCGACCGCGTACGAGACGTTAAAGGTCGGTCCTCGTCTGTCAGTATAGTTATGATAACGAGGTCTCTTAGTTGCCCTGATGTTGTTTCCCCCTCATGGACTCCTCCTCCAATACACATCAGGTAGTTGTAATTGTGTGCTTTACTATAGCGATTTCGAGTACATCGTGTCAAACTTTTTCATCTTCTCAACACCAAACTTCCCGTTTATCCCATCTGCCTTTCACAAGCTTTCGGGAACAAGAAACCCGAGCCTCTAAAACATCAGTTCACTCATGTTTATAATATAACCCTGAATTTTGGTCATGTCTGTTTGTGCAGGATGAGGACACGCGACGGGACTATGACTACATGCTGGATCACCCTGAGGAGTACTACCAGCACTACTACGCCTACTACCGCAGGCAACTCACCCCCAAAGTGGACGTCAGGGTTGTCATCCTCGTCACCATCTGTGCCATCTCTATCTTCCAGGTATGTCTGGAGTTGCCTGTTCAACAGGGTCAAGTCTTCCCTTGAACTCTCTCCATTTCCCCTTGTTGTCTTTTCTGACTGTGGTCTGAACTGAACCGGAGACCCCTGATAGAGTTTGACATTTGTGGCTCATCTGCTTCTCTGTGATACAGTAAGTGGATTTCTTGATGGAAAGTGAATGAGAAATGTATCACCAGAAAAGTCAGAAACCTACAAAGGAAATACTGTGTTTTTTCAGACAGTGTATACTAACTTCTTGGCTTTTTATATAAATGATCAAAGTTTATCCAACTATTCTGGTAAGGCTCTGCTGACAGCTCATATATCCTACCTAAGAATCACAGTGCTGGTGTTGTTCCTTCAGTCTACAGCCTGACCAAGTGTTGGTACCTCCAAGAAACTAAACTCTACCGTATGAGTCAAAGAGGAAAAAAGGATTTGTGAACAGCAAATTTAACTTTCAATTTCTGACCTTACTTTGGACATTTGTCAATGTTGTTATGCTGTCTTTGCATTGTGTCACAGTGGATGTGTGCCAGTCTTGTGTATCTGCACTGTATTGGTTGTTGTATGTTGACTGTGTTGTGTGTTGCTCTGTCGCTGACACCTCTTGGCCAGGCCAACATTGTAAATGAGAACTGGTTCTCAGCTGCTTATACCTGGTTGAATAAAGGCCAAATTAAATTAATTAAATAGATTAAGTGGTAATTACGGAATGCCAGGACATGCCAATTTTTGCCTACTTTGGAAGAGAGCATGAGGAGGATTATTTCTGGACAAACCCAGACCCTGATCCTAATCTATTGGAACTGGAATTTACACAGAGGAGGAACTGCAGGATTTGCAAGCTTGTCTGGCCTTAAAATATAATCAGCAATGCATATACAACATAAGGTGGCAAGTTCTTGGCTGGCTGTAAGGAGGATAGCAAGTACTTGTATTTCCCATAGTAAATTGTAAATAGTAATATTAAGTGGTAAATAGTATTTTTTTTGTACCAAGGCAAGTGATTTTCATCCCTGGATAGGTGAAATTTACCAGTCCAAAGGACAAGTGGCTCAAACAGCCTCTCCCAGACACTGTCCTGTTGCTGCACATTCTTACTTGAACATCAGATGTGTGTTCATCATCCACTGTTAAAAAAAAACCTTACTAACAAATGCACTATTTCCTCTTGCTTTAATAACATTTGAAAAAAAAGTCTTTTTAAGGAAACAAGGTAGTCTTTTATAGAAAAATTAAACTTTAGATTTGTCGTACAGATTTTAAGTCTTGGGACCCAGTGAGCAACAGGTCGTGTGTCTTGAGATGATCTTGTTGACATAAGAAAAAATAGGCAAAATACTGGTCACCCTATCCTTAATAAGATTTGAACAAAAGCGAATTTCCACTTGCAAACTATTTAAAGTCATAAGTGGGCAACAAAGACAAAATTTCCTGTTTGACCCTTTGTGAACAGAGCTCGTTATCAAACTTTAGTACTGTTTTAGCAACCAAAATGAGTGCAGGAGCATCCAGCATCAAAAATTGTCATCAGATGTTCCTCATGTATACCAGAAACTAGTACAGTACATATCAGTATAATCTCTGTCACACAAGGCCTTTATTTCCTTCCTCTCTTTGGAGAGGAACAGTTAGTGAAGACGTACCATTTCACTGATGACAAGACTCGGTGTGTCAGAGAACAGATGAAGGCCCCATCACTCAGAATGTTTCTTTTGGTGTGCAGAATGGTGTTCTAACACTGGAGTACTGATGTCACTGGGGGTGGATGAGGGTTTTTTTTGGCCTGATATCAAATCTGGACTGTCTGCCATTGCCAAGTGTGGTTTCATGATTAAATTAACTTAAATTTGGATGTGGAGTTGCTGCTGCCAGGAGTTTTCAGACAAATATGTTGTGCATGGTTGGCTCTGCATTTTGGTGGCAACAGGAAGTGATGCAGGGAGGGGGGCATCTTGGTTACCTCACTCTTCTTATTTGTTAGTATTTGACACTTCAGTGTAAGTATCACTCATCTCAAAACAGTTTGTAATGGCAACATCAGCCTTTGCAGCTATAACAGCAAAGAAATCAAAGAAAAAAACAACACAAGAAATGTCATTATTTTTGTAAAAGATATGTTTGTTATTATTAGTTTAATAAAACAGTCGTAAACTTGTGGGTCCATTTGAAGAAATGATTGTCGATGAATGCTTTGTGAAGACCAAATAATCGCACCACTCATTTCTGAGGTTGAAACATTGCCCATAAACTCTTTCATTTCCAAATACAGAACATTTATTTTTGTATGTATCCAGCAACAAGTACTTAAATGATACTAAACAATGCTTTTCTGGCCTCTCACACTTTGGCTTTGATGATTGCCTCATTGTGAGCTAATACTCTGCATGGCACCTGAATTTAGCACAAAGTCTGAAATGAAGTTTGTACTGCATCTACATCCCAGGGTAGTAGATGTACAGTCGTCTACACTGTGTAGAGCCCAACGTGAGCATTTTCCTTCATGCCAGATATTTCGTTTCATTATTGTAAATGTTAGGGGGGAGGGGGTAATTTTGGATGCTAGGAATAAACACGTCACAATCAAATTACCAGATGTGCCACTTCTGAGAAGGTCTAGCTCGTATCGGATTTAAGTCTTAGGTAGATGTAAACACGATAGAACTGACACTAGATCATCGTCCCTGGTCTGACTGCAAATACCTCTGATCACTTCTCACATCAGAAGCAATAAATGATAGATTCACAGCTTTATGGGGTATTAACCCCCCCAAAAAACGGTCCATTTATGAAGATGTTTCAGAAGTTTGACTCTGGACCTGGCTAGATGTGCGAATCGATTAGAAAACACCCAAAGCCATGTCAACACCGTGCCACCCAAGACTTGCAGGTTTTGCTATTGAAGTGTGTAAGATTGGATAGTGTATTATTTGGATAAAATATGCAGGTACATATTTCTTTTCAATGTCAGGTATCAGAGTCAGACAGGCAGGTAAAACCCAGATTAAATGTTTCCCTGCCTCTCTCTTTTCCAGTACTACAGCTGGCACAGCAGCTACAATGAGGCCATCAACTACCTGGTGACTGTTCCAAAATACCGGATCCAGGCCACTGAGATTGCCAAGCAGCAGGGCCTCCTCAATCGCCCAAAGGAGAAGGGAAAGAACCGCCGCTCCAAGGATGAAATTCGGGAGCAGGAGGAGGAGGTGATCCGTGACATCATCAAAAACAAGATTGACATCAAAGGCGGCTACCAAAAACCCAATTTATCTGACATCCTACTTTGTCAGATAGTGCTCTTCCCCTACTACCTAACCAACTATGTGGTCTGGTACATTTCCTGGGTTTACCACTTCACCATCTGCAGGGAGGAGTATGGAGACCCAGAGAAGCTTTACATAATCAGGTCAGTGTTTGGGGAAAGTTATTAAATGTGGATAGATGAGATGAACTGCTTTGTGTCCCAATCTCACAACAAATTCTGTTTTAATCCTCAGGAGGTACATGAAGATGTCTCAGTCTCAGTTTGACAGCCTTGATGAAAGCACCAGACAGTCCTTCCTGGAGAAACAGCTCTGGATCAAAGACAATTATGAGGTTTGTGGCTATAAATTCTGTACACTTGATCGATCCTCTTGACCTCCTCTCTTATTTCATTTTCTCCTCCACATTCGCTCATTCTATCCTTTTAATTAATTCTTATTGGATGTCCATCTTTTACGTGTTTTTTTCAGTATTTGTTTCTTATTATGTTTGCTCATTCTAATTTGTTTTTCCTTTCTACAGCTGTAAGACAAAAAGAACTTTAATCCTTATTGAATCAACAAGTGAATGCTTAGTCACTTTATCTTTTACTAAGATAAAGTGACTAAGAGCATTCACTTTATCTTAGTAAAAGTTGAACAAGTTCTAAAAATGAATTGGTACAATAAAACAATTTTCTGCAGCTATAAATCAGAATTAGGGATGCACTGATTCAACTTTTTCAGTCCTGATACAGAAAACTGGGCTCAGGGTATCAGTTCATGCTAAGTCTTGATGATACATTAATGGTTAAGCATTAAGCTGTGAGCTTCACTTTGTTTAAGAGCCTGTGAGCTGTGAGGTACTTGCAAGCATGACTTAAGATGCTCTCCTAATGTAATACAGAATTTAAGAAATAAATACATAATTATGAATTTACTGAACAGGTATTATAATGGAAGTAATAAAGAGCAAGAAACACAGAAATACTTCAAAGCACCAGAGCCTTTTCTTTTAGCTGCCTCCATGCTATTAGCTTTACTTGACAAAATGTAAGTGGTTCCCTTTCCTCTAAACCGGTGGTGGGGGGGGGGGAGTCCCCCATGCTCATAATAAATCCCTACAGCCCAAAGTGATTTTGTCAAATGTCTAAACCACAGGCAGAATCCAAAATAATCAATTTATCATGATGTACAGCACAAAACAGTGCTTACACTTGAAACAAATGTTTGCAAAATCATGTTAATTATCCTTGAACATTTGGTCATAATTGCCCTGCACCATATTTTGAAGAGGTGTGTGACTGGATTCCTATGTGAATAATTTTATGTAAGTGGGATTCATATTTGTGTGTTTGGAGACTTCTTCAGAGTCAATCAGAGACTGAATTTGGTCTACAGTGCTGTGCAAGTGGTTCATGAGGGAGAGTGAATGGACTTGGGAAGACCAAAGCTCTGTCTTGTACTGCTAAGGCTAGAAGAGAGGGATTAGAATTAAATTTTTTTTAAAAACTCACTCTTGAGAGGAGTTGGTTACAGGATTCTCTGCAGTCTCAAATGGAGTGATTTTTTTGTGGTACGAGTGCGAGCCAACTTTTGTCCAGCTATGAGTAACAACTACCTATGCACTCCACAAGTTTGAACTTTAATAGCTCCTGTAACCAAGTGTGCTTTGCGTTTTTGGGAAAAGAAAATCCAAATATAACAGATTGTGTAGAAAAAATACAGGGCACATGCAAAAAAACCCAAATTATGCACTTGGCCAGAACACAGAACTGTCCAGCTCAGACAGATCTGATCAGTTAACAGAGTCAATATTCTCAAATGGTTTGTCGTGTAGTGAGTTCCTTTAGATTTTTCTGTGTGAAAATAAACAGTACCAAAGGGAAATTCTCTAAGACCACATATTCATAAACTGATTCAAACCAGACTAAACAAACTATTGGGGAAAAGGCACATTCACATTGGTTTCACTTGCCCAACCAGAAAGCTGTGTCCAGTCCAGTGAGTTGAGGAACACATGATTTTGCTCTGGAAACGTAGACTATGTCGACATGTTGTTATAGCTCTTTGTGGAGGTCTGCATGTGCGTTCCTTGTATCGTTAACGTGAAAGTTCGTGAGTGAATGAGTTTAAACATTCTGGACATTAAATGGGTCTTTCAGGTGTACAGAAAAGAGCAGGAAGAGGAGATGAAGGTGAAGATGGCAACTGACCCCAGAATGAAGAGGTATCGGCGCTGGATGAAGAATGAAGGACCAGGTCGACTGACCTTTATTGATGACTGACGGACACAAATTCATGTGCAAAAAAACGCATCTGCCTCAGTGCCAGTATACATGGACAACTCACACCATTCTGTGTGGAGAAATGCCTGTACAGAAAGAATAACTATGCCTGTATATTTGTGACAGATCCGTCATAGCGATAATGCTTCATACAAGGGAATGACTGATTGGAGTAAATGTGAGCTGGGCTTCAGTTTTTGAATTTGTTATCTGAAGCCCAGTCAGTTTCATTTGTATTGAAGCGTAATGGTTGTTTTTTCTAAAAACAATCTGTAATTTTCCTTGGCTATTTTTTTATTGTCCTGCTGTTAAAAAGAGATGGATAACTTGAGTTCTGATGAAGTCATATGTAACCTGAGGGTAAACAGTGTCATCGGACTGCACCCTTCTTACTTGTGGTTCCTCAGAGAATCAATGTAAAATGATTTAAGAGTATTTGCTTTTGTAATGAATAAACAAGGGCCTGAATGTGTTTTTTTTTTTAAGAACTGTGACATGAAGCAGTTCACTAATTTGTCATACAGATAAGTTTTGTTTAGCCTAGCCTAGAACAAAGAGCGCTGACGTAGAGGAACTACCTGTGACCCATGTCTGGTTTAGAGGTTGTTTCTTGTGGTTCACACTGATAATCATCCTCTTATCTGGGAGGACGTCGACTGACAACTGTTTTCTCTGCTTCACTGAAGAAAACACCACCTAAAGATGAAAACAAACTGAGGTTATTGAGAACATGTGGGACATAGTAGTAGTCGTCTGAGGCAGCTGTGAGGCTTAGATCCTTTATCATGGAAATTAATCCGAAAAAGAAAGAAAACTGGAAGTTTTATTGCTCAGTGAACGCCAAAGGAATCTTCTGCAGGTTAAATGTATAATAAGTGATAACAGGTAGTCTTATCAGGGGTTCTGCTGTCTCTTAAAAGCAGGTGGCTGCTTAGAAATTATAGTTTCCCAATTTGTTTTTCTGTTGTAATTATTGGTGTCAAGCAGCATTAAAGTCATATTGCAACTATGATGCATTTGTATGAACACCACTTTTTTTTTCAGTACTCACTTTGTTTTAGGGCAGGTTGACAGATACAGTAGTGAACACAGGGTTCTGGTTTAACTTTATATTTATTATAACAGGAACATGAAACCAAGTTCATTTTACTATAAAAAAAACAGCCTCGTGTCACAAATTGTTGAAATAATTTAGGAAAACATACATTTTGAACATCATTCAATTCGGCATGGAGTTTTGACAACTTAACCACTGTGTTGTCTTGCAGGCCAAAGTTGACCCACTGCCAAGTTTAGCTGTAGACAAAATACCTTAAACTATCGTTTTCCATCCATCCATTGTCTTCTGTTTATTCCTGTTAAGGGTCGTTGGGGGGGGGGGGGGTGGAGCCTATCCCAGTGGCTACGGGCGAGAGGCAGGGTTCACCCTGGACAGGTCACCAGTCCATGGCAGGGCCAACACATAGAGACAGACAACCATTGGCTCTCCCAGCCACGCCTACGGTCAATTTAGAGTCTGGATTAACCTGGTCCCCTCTTGATGTCTTTGGACTGTGGAGGAAGCTGGAGTACCAGAGAGAACCCAGCAGGAACAGGGAGAACATGGAGACTCACCCAGAAAGACCCCACACTCCAGCTGGGACTTGAACCAGGAGCCTTCTTGCTATGAGGTGACAGTGCTCACCACTGCACCACCGTGCCGCCAATAAACTATAAACAATAATCTTTTTCCAACTTGAAATTTTATGACATTTCCTAAAGGGACCCCAT
Source organism: Aulostomus chinensis (assembly GCF_037954235.1). Taxonomy (NCBI): domain Eukaryota; kingdom Metazoa; phylum Chordata; class Actinopteri; order Syngnathiformes; family Aulostomidae; genus Aulostomus; species Aulostomus chinensis. The sequence goes on along the minus strand of NC_141338.1, from coordinate 23,764,008 downwards.
CATTAGAAAAAGTGATACTTTGTTTTTGTTTATGTTTCCATGTGGGCTGTACTCAGGGTACAAAGATTGTCTTATGGGTCATTTTTGACCCATGAATTTAAAGCATTTAAACATCAGGAAAAAATTCAAAGTTCACACACAAATTCTCTAACACACACACACACACACACACACACACACACACATCAAAGAAACTGGATTGCCATACATCTACAACCCTGGACCTGAAGTCACAGTAGATGAGCAGTTGATTCCATTCAAAGGTAATTTTTTTTATATTCATATAGGCAATGTTACTTACCTGAAATTTTTTTTAAACTTTATTTTGTTGTAACATTCTTGATTCATGCAGATTTCTGTGACAGTGACACTCAGTGATTGTAATCTCTTTTTTATCAACAGGTTGTTGTCTTCTTTGGCAGTATATACCAAGCAAGCCAGCAAAATATGGGTGGCCTGTGATGCAAAATCCAGCTATGCATGGAATGTGCAAGTGTGCTAAATAGAGTTGATGTTGAAAATTGTTCACAAAATCAAGCAATATTTTGTTGTTTTGTTGTGTTATGAGAGAAATACTTTTTATAACTCATCCTAAAAAATATAAAAGAATAAACTGTTGACAAAAAGTTCCAGATTGTTGACTGTTTACTTCACATTTATATAATAGCAATAATAAACCTTTACTGTGTAAAAGAAAACACTGTTCACTGGTGATCGTCTTTTTGTATTGTGTAACAAAAAATACATGATAAAAATGAATTAAATTGAGTTGAATTGATAAATAACAGGTTGTTTCTTCATGCAAAATAGATTTTGGATTTAAAATTCAATTAAGCTGCTTTATTTAAGATTGCACAAAGTTTTTTAAAGTACAAAATATTTTAAAGACACTATAAGACCAAGATAAGTTGCGAGCAGGATTTGTCACTGCTTTCAATTTATTTGGGTTTTTGTTGGAGGAAACAGAAAATGACATCTCTGAACTAGATCATGCCAGGGATGTAAAGACATTTTACAAAAAAAGAGTAATTAGAGCAATCCATCACTTGAAATAAAGTGTATTTTGCCTTTCAAGTACTCACAAATCAGTGTCTTGAGCTCATAAAGATTTTTTTTTCACTTTTTTATGACTTAAGAATGCAGAAAAAGCCAGTCACATATATTTAGCTTGAAGTCAACAATGCCCTGTTACCACAACAAGCAATGGCAAAAATGAAATGAAAAAAAGTAATAAATACCTCTTTTCTTTTGTTAAAAAAGTCCCTTTATCTGTAGTGTAGTGAACCTGTCAAGGTTGGAGCCTTGATGTGAGGCACTTCAGTCAGTATGTGTTTACACATTTTTAAATGGTATAAGGCCTGTTCAAGAAACAGATTTGTCCTTTGTGTTCAAGTTGTGGCACTGGAACAGCAGTCAAATGTTTTATTTTTGATCAGGATCTGTCCTTTAACTCCCACGTTAAACAAATCTCTATACTATTATTTTTACGTAACATCGCTAAGATCAGACACATCCTGTTTCAGAAAGATGCAGAAAAACTAGTCCCTGTTTTTGTCACTTCCAGGCTGGATTACTGCACCTCCCTCCTACCAGGCTGGACTAATAAGTCCATAAAGACTCTCCAGCTGGTCCATGTTTAAGAGCAGACTTAAGACCTTCCTTATTGATCAGGCTTATAGTCAGGACTGCTAAGGCTGGCCCTTAGATCTGCTGCTACAGGCTTAGCTTGCTGGGGATCTCCCATGATGCACTGGGCTTCTCTCTTCTCTCAGTCCTCCTGTACTCATACTGTACGTGTTACTAATTTGTCTTCCTCTGCAGAGCCTTTGTACTTTCCCACTTCCCAGATCCCTGACTGCTGCTGCTGCTGGAGGAGGCTACAGACCTGAAGAGGCTCAAGCTGCCACCCTTAGCATCAGTATTAGTATTAGTATTATACAAGTAGTATTTATATCAATATTCTCAATACTGTATTAGCATTAGCATCAGCATCAGCAGTCTGTTTTCTACCATATAACTGCTTATGCTGGAATTGATTGCTTGTTTTGAACCTGGAGTTCTGATTATTGGTAGCTAGCTGTTGTTATTGTTTCTCATTCCAGCCCGTTCACATCCCTGTCTGTCCATCAGTCTCTTCCCTTTCTCTCTCTCTTTATCTCTGTCCCTCTCTTTCCTTCTGTATATCTGTCTTTGTCTCTGCCCTGCTCTACTGCTCTCTTTGGGCCCCAGCTGGTCAAAGCAGAAGGCCTAAAATAGAAACTGATCTTGGAGATTTCTGGCAAGACTTAAAATGCATCCACACCTGTTGGAGCAGCCTAATGTTGACTAGTTGGTGGTCTTTCCTAAACATGTCCAGCCAAAGATCGTTCAATGATCCACTTGACTCCCAGGTGAAGAGGGAAAAAACAAAAAAAAAAATTATTCCACAAGTTTCATGAATCCATGGACTTGGTTTGAACTAAAAAAAGATGAGAAACTGTCAGAAACCGTTTGCCTCCATCATGAGCCTGAGGTTCACCAACCATACACAGCTCAACAGCTCCCCCTAGCCTGTGTGTACCAGCTTTCTATTGAAGCTACAGTATGCAAATTTACAAACACAAAGTAGCTTATATTGAGCAGGAAAAAGTAACATAAAATCAAATTCAATAAAACATACTTATTTACAGTAATCAGACCATTATTAAAACATTAAATCTAAAACTACACTATGAAATGTACTCATTAGAACAACATACAAACAAAGAGAAAATAATCAAGCTCAACCCTGCCTCATACGTCTGTGAATTGAAACCCCACAACCCTCCATCGAAAGACCTACAGGAGCAGAAGTATACAAATTCATATTTTTAATATGGACACAGATGAGGAGGACTTCCTTGGCTTTGAAGACACAGCATGCCTGGTCCTTCTGATAGATGGCTTACACGGTCGGCGGAGAGTAGTGTAGCATCCTTGGTCAGAATTCCACAGCAGCGGTCTCTACAGGTGAATTCTAGGTGGAAAAAGCTGTTGGATTGCTAAATTTTCTTGTTAGATTTCAAAAGCTGACAATTCTAGCCTTAAGTACCATGGTGATAGTTGGTGATTCATGTTTTTGTTTGGTTTGTAAATGCAAATAGTTTTTTTGTTGTTGCTGATCTGCAATATTTTCGGACTGATTTGGTTGTGAGTAACCACAGTAAAACATGGAGCATAATTTTTTTTTATTGTGTCTCTTGATTTATTTTGAACTGAATTGGACTGAAATGTTTGGAACTGATAGAAAGGTTACAGATAGACATCTTACTGAGTTAACAAATTGAGGCTTTGGGTTGTGCATATGTATTGTATTAGGAATTCAGTCTGTAAAGTGAGAACGAAATTTTATGTCTGACTCAGATATACTTTATTGATACTTTGGGGAAATTCTTCATATTGCATAAATGTTATCACAGTTAAATGTGCACTCTGGCTATCACACAAACAGTCCTGGCTCTTGGGCCTTCCAGTCTGTTTCCTGTCAAAAAATCGGGGCCAACGCTTCTCTGGAGCAGGGCCAGCAAGCCCTAGCCTAAAGTTGGGGTTAGCCCACATTAGAATAAGCAAGAGTTAAACCTTTCCTAAACTTGCTGCGAAGTGCAGTGTGAAAGGTCCTGTAGCAAATATAGTGTTTAATTAAAATTTCTGTACATATATTCGCATATATATTTGGTGTGAAAGGATAATCTTAGTAACTATTTATTAGTATATTCTATCAGTATCAGTTTTATACTCATGACATCATTTGAAATAATCCATTTTGTGCAATACTGCACAGTATTAGAGCATATTTAGTTCTGTAAATTAAAAAGGAGATGTTGATATGAAGTCACCCTAACAAATGAAAACCAGGTAGAGAGAGAAAGGGTGTTTTTCTGGGCAAGTGTCATGGAAATGTGATACTTCATAGCTAATAAAATTCCATGGGGGCGGCACGGTGGAGCAGTGGTCCTCACTGTGGCCCCCCAGCAAGAAGGTTGTGGGTGGAGCCCCGGCTGCAGCACGGGGTCTTTCTGGGTGAGTCTCCATGTTCTCCCTGTTCCTGCTGGGTTCTCTCTGGTACTCCGGCTTCCTCCCACAGTCCAAAGACATCAAGAGGGGACCAGGTTAACCATGAATCACTGCACCATGGTGGTTTGTGAGCTGTCAAAATGGTTATGGATCGTCATGGATATTCAAAAACGGCTGTGACAGAGAGTGAGGTTCAATGCATCTGATGTAGATTGTAGTTGAGAGGGATCTCACCTCAATTTCATTGTGAGGTGAAAATAAATCTGCTGACAAAATTCAACAACTTCAAGTTGGCCGCAGTTCTTCTGACTCAAGTTGAAGGCCCCTTGCAGGTAAATGATATTATGAATGCGCTCAGGTTTGTGGCCTGTACTATGAAATGGGATTTGTGGATAAGTGAGTTAACTTCAGGCTCAACCTGGGATTTTAAGCCTACAGTGTGAAGGTGGGTCACCGAGTATGTCACCATGACATACCTTGATCAGGAGTAGGCTAAGAGGTAAGGTTTGAAGTATGTAGGCAGCACCCACTGACCAATTGCAGCTCATCAATGTTGTCCCATTGGTAATTTAACAGGTGCCAATAGATCACTGTAATGTATTTATGTTAAATATGCCATGATGTACCTGCCCATTCATTTAATGGCAATAAAGGTGATTATTGTCAAAGATTCTCGGGACTGAAAAGAATACTCCTATTATCAGAAGTTTAACATTTTGGACACCAAAAAAGGACCATATATATATATATATATATATATATATATATATATATATATATATATATATATATATATATACACACACATATACACATATACATACATATATAGCCAAAGAGCATCATGGGATATATACTGTATGCGTGTGTGTGTTCTGTTATGATCCTTTAAGGTCTTTCATATTAACGAGATCACACCTTAGTTTGGAGGCTTTCCATTTCCGCTCAGCATGTCTACAGGCCCCTCTAATGCTCCGCCCACAGTCATTAGATCACCTGTCATAAAAATGGGAAGACAAAGATTTTTAGAAATCTTTTAAAAAAATTGTTTAAAAGTACAAATTCTATTGCTATTTATTTGGAAAATCCAAAAAAAAAACCCTGAATCAACTAATTAGTCCCTTTTCCACATGCAATAACCCAAAAATTTGATTTTGAATGGCCACCTTTGGCCTTGATAACAGTTTGTATTCTTATTGGCATTGATTTTATTGAGTTCCAAATAGTTGTTAGCTGTTCCCACAGACTTATTTTAGATTCAACTACTGTGCAATCAATCTTTGGGTCTATTAAATCCCAAATTTGTTCAATAGGATTCAAATCTGGACTTTCACTTCACCAGCACATCAGTTCCAATATTCTGGATTCCTTTTGCCTGGTCAAATAGTCTCTGCACAGCTTTGACGTACGCTTGGGGACATTGTCTTGTTGGTATGTGAACCCACCACCAATCAGTTTCAGTTCAGATGTTGGGGGAGACACTCCCTGTTCATGATAGTGTTGATTTGAATTAATTTGCCCATGTTGTTTCAACAGATGGAACACCATATCATAATGGAATCCCCACAATGTTTCACTGCGGGGTGAGATGCACCTGGCATCAAAATGATCTCCAGCTTTTCTGCAGGCATGACATGACGACATTGACTTGTCTGTCAAAAGTACCTTCTTCCAGTCATCAACAGTCCAGTGTTTGTGCTTCCTGGCAAATCTGAGGCAGTTCTGGGTATTTGCAGGCCTCAGTAATGGCTTCTTAGCAGCTATTTATCCTTTTAAGCTTTGTTCTGTCAGTTGTCTGCTTATGGTCACTCTGGAGATTTTCTCAGACTCTGATCTAAGTGCATTCATCAGATCAGCAGTGGCCTTCCTTCAGTCTCTAGTACTTTAAATCTTGAGATGTCTGACATTTGCTTCAGTTAACGTTTTTTTCCCCCCGCACCTGCAACCCCAAATACTTGCCCTATCTGTGTCAGTCACCATACAGCATCATGAATTGCTTTAATGTGACTTTCATTTTTCAGTGAGTGACTATTTTGAACAGGACTGACAAGTTCAAACTGAATTCAACCTTTTTTTAGTACACTGGCACACTGAGCTTCTCTGAGAAGCCAGAAATTGATCAAGCATAACATTCAACCACTAAAATTAGCTTTTCTGTTCAAGAATGCAACTAAATAGCCAAAATTTGACATCTTATTCAAGAAATCGTAATGTACTTAACTATTTTCTGTTTTTTTGTATAACAGTAAATTTGAAAATTCAGGTGTGTCAAAAATTTTGACTGGCAGTATATTTACATACACACATATATACACATGCATACTGAAAACACACAAATACTAAAATACAGAAGTATGGACACACCTTTGCATTCAATGTGTTTCTTTTTACGTATTTTTACTACTTTCTACACTGCAGATTCATACTGAAGACATCAAATATATGAAGCAAGATATATGGAATTATGTAGAAAATAAAAAAGTTAAATAACTAAATGTTTTATATGTTAAGATTCCTCAGAGTTGCCTCCCTTAACTTTGTTGCCAGCGCTGCAAACCCTCGACCTTCTCTCAAGGAGCTTCATGATGTCATCACCTGAAATGGTTCCCCCTCTCAGGTTCTCCTTGTCAGGTTCCTTGGTGGAACTTCCTACCTTCTTCCTGGGTTGGGAGCATCAGTTGAGTTGAGCAGAAGTCAGGTTGCTACACAGCTGACAGCTCCGTTTAACAACTGGTAGAATTCATGTCATGGCAGGAACCATCAGCTGAGTGGAGAGGAACCACCGTCCGTCAGTCCTCGAAGAACTGAAGGTCAGTCGGTACAGGAAAATGGAAAAACTTTGAATATGTCACCAAATGCAGTTGCAGTCAAGTGCGATGACAAAAGTGGCTATTTAGAAGAATCTACGATATAAAACACGTTTTTAGTTCTTTCACACTTTTGGTTTACTACATAATTCCACGTGTTCATTCACAGTTTTGATGCCTTCAGTGAGAACCTACAATGCAAATAGTCATGAAACTAAAGACAAACCATTCAGTGAGGAGGTGTCCAAACTTTTGACTGGTAGTGTACATACATATATTCATAAAACTCTCTCTCTCTCTCTCTCTATATATATATACATATACACACACACGCATATATACATACACACATACTTGTATACATATTCTTACACACATCATATATACTATATATACATTTATATTTACATAATTATATATACACCTATTTTGTATATATGTATGTATATATAAATATACATGTACACACATACATAAACATTTTCATATACTGTATATATAATGTGCATATATATATGCACACTATATATACACACACATACACACAAACGAGTGATTATGTTGGAAAGAAAACAAAACACGGCAGGTTTTCCATTACCAATAAAAATTATTAATATACATTTACATACAAAAACAAACAATACAAGGCAGAAGAATGACTGAAGGCCTGTAATTCCAATGTTAACAACAATCATAATAGTATAATAGCAAGATGAACTGACTGTATAGGACAAAACCTCGCTGCAAATTAAGTCTTAATGTTATAGTTCTTTAATTAAAATAGTGCACAAAGAGATGATCACAGTCATACTTTTCTGTAAAGACAAACAAAGCATATTCACAAATGCTTGCTGGGCGAATCCATGTTTCTTTTTTGTAGTATCAGCAATAGTAGTCAGCTGCCTCTTGCAAATAACTACATCACAAGAAGAACAGACTGAAGGTCTTACACAACTTTGTTCTTTACATGGATTTAGCCTATATATCTGATTGGCTTGCCTCTTTACAAAAACATTGCAATTTATTTTCCACCATTTCCAAAAATTTGTCAATGAAATAAAGGTAAATATTATTTCATTCTCCAAAAACTGGATACATACTGTACCTTAGAGATGAACGATCCATTTTTTTTGATTGAAAATATATGCTTGGTTTCCTTTGCTTACAGAGATTACAGATGCAAACTATCTTTAAAACTATCAGAATACATTAATATTTCAGATTTATTCTATATAATCTGTAATATTGATATATTGGTGGTGGTAAGAATGATGGACAAACTTATAGTTGAAAGAAGTTGTAATGTAATTCAAAAACATGTTCATGGAAAACCTTCAGTTTTGAGGACAACCAAATAAACTGAAAGGTGAATTGTAAATTTGTAAGAAAGGAAATTAAAACTGTCACAAATTCATAATCTCTTAATCTACAAAAAACTGTCTGTGTCCTCTTCTTCTCCATTCATTTCTCTTATATGCCTGACAGACACGAGAGGAAATGATCAACCCTACACAACAAATAGTCTTGTGTGCAAACAAAAGAACTGGAATACTTTCATTTTAGTGAAAATTGTATCAAGTGAAGTGGAATAAGGCTTCCAACACATAATTCAATGTTTCAATGATTAAACCTTTCTGTCTGGCTACAGAATTTCTTTGTTCACAAACTAATGAATGGTCCAGAAAATGATCTCTTCCCCTAGGGATGTAAGGTGCAAAAAACAGCTTTTTCCCACTCCTGAAATATTTTGAATGCACTGAGTTCAAACAACTGAAGGCGTAGGATTCCGATCGATAGCAGATCCAGGTATTTGTCTTCATAAACTTTAAATGAAGGACACAAAGTGCTTTGGCCAGCTTTTCGTTTCTTTTCTGTCACTTAAGTCCTTCAATGATGTGTTGTTTTTTTGTAAATACAACACTATAGCACATCCAAAGGCTTAAGTGAAATCACAAGATAATCTGTCTGAAGGTCTTAAAAATTAAACTTCACAAGAAGACATGATTTTGGCAAGGATAAAAGCAAAGGGAGAGAGAGAGAAAGAAACTATTTTGTTTTTTTAAAAACAGTTTTTAACTGCAAACATCTCACAGTCTTCAGGAATATTTAGGTGAAGTTGGTGAAATGAAGCCTTTATTAATAAATGTCTTGTTTTGTTATGTATACCAACAGAACAGAAATCCCACTCTAACCTTGGAGAATTTTCAATGATGATTATGATACTTTCAATAGATCTTCTTTCAGAAACAACCATGAACCCACCAGGCTTAGATGAAGGCCATTTGTATCACCATTTGTAGTCCAGATCTTCATGGCTGTAGAATGTCTCAAGTCTACAGTTAAACCAGGCCTAGTTCCCTTGTTTCCTCTCGTATGGATCTCAGTTATATGGAAGCCTATTTTAGCCAGGAAAGACAAAAATGTTGGGAATATCAAATAAAAAAATACATTAAAAATCAAATGTTCAAGTTAGGTTGACAATTAGGACTGCTAAGTCAAAACTGTGAGAGGGTGAAGAAAAAATGTAAACAAGCCTGAACAGATGATGAAAGTAATGTTTACAACTGCAAACTTCACTAGAATTATGGCAAGCGAAAATATCAGGTCAAACTGTTCAAATTAAAAATCACAACGTAATCTGCACACAAAGACAGAAAGATTCCGCATAAGGAAAATTATGACAGTGCAGTAAAATGTAGTGCAAACCTGGAATTACTAAGCAACACAATCTAATAAGTCAAAATTCTGCAAATGACACGGTGATACTGTACATCATAATTTTGACTTATTTCATTGATTACACTTGCTACTCAAAATTTGAAAGCCTGAATTATGACTTACTGTACTGTAAACAAGAATTTTAATTGAGCATGAATATCTTGAATTGCATTGTTGTACTTCTTTTTTAAGTATAATTTTGTTTATGTTGACAATCTGTGGTGTTTTTAGAGAGGTATTCAATGGCTTCAGACAGGTTTGGGACATGTGAAGTTAAAAACATTGCCAATTGACCTTTTTTTATCTGAGAGGATCAGAGATGGGAATTTTTCACTTCTTCAAGCTGCAGAATGTTTTTCACATTCCCAGAACAATAATAGGCGAATTTTTCACCAGGAATATGTATCCTCTGTATCCTTGAGAATCCACTCACAAGTCTTGGTTGTGTCAGCGTGTACTGCATTTTGTTTCTGCCTTAGACGGGGGCCTCAGAATGTCTGAAGTCTTACGAAGTTTTGACCAGGTCGTACACATAAATGAGGAAGTCATCATCGAACTTGATGAAGTAGACGGAAGGCTTGGCTTCCACCTGGTGGATGACCATGCCCGTTCGTTTACCGCCGTCCTCTTTGGCGTACTCAACCTGTTTACCCACCAGACTGTCCACCACCTCGCCTGGTTCCCTCTCTGCTGGGACACTGTCATCTACAGAGGGATGGAGTTCAACAAATTAATTATCAGTAACATGCAGCAGTATACCAGTTTCACTGTATATCATCTTATAACACTGATGGTCATCATAAGGTGTGCTTCCATCAGGTGTGCTTCCATCCATCCATTTTCTTCCGTTTATCCGGGGTTGGGTTGGTGGGGCAGCAGCCTTAACAGAGACCCAGACTTCCCTCTCCACTGCTACTTCATCCTGCTCTTCCCAGGGGATCCTGAGGTGTTCCCAGGCCAGTTGAGAGACATGGTCTCTCCTGCGTGTCCAAGTCTTCCCTGAGGCCTCCTACCACTTGGATGTGCCCTGAACACCTCACCAAGGAGGCGTCTGGGAGGCATCCTAACCAGATGCTCTAACCACTCATCTGACTCCTCTCAATGTGGAGGAGCAGCGGTTCTATTCCGAGCTCCTCCCGGATGGCAGAGCTTCTCACCCTGTCTCTAAGGTAGAGTCCAGCCATCCTCCAGAGGAAACTCATTTCGGCTGCATATATAATTATATAAATTCTGTTGTGCTTAAATCTAGTGTTTTATTCCTAGTATAGATAAAATCAATTTATTACATTTTAAAACAATGGTAGATCGATAGATGTCATCCAGAAGGCCAACATAACGAGCACAGATCGATACAGTTGGATCATAGGAATATAAATCGATACATCAATGTAGTAGATGAATCGTTACACCCCTATAAATCACTCAATATTGTTTACCATTCTCTGGTTTTAGCCATATTTAAAATTACTATGTGGGGGTTTGGGGTAACACCTACAAAAGCTCACTGCAACCACCATACATATCAAGGACGGTTTGTAATGTCAGATTCTGTGTTCACACCAAACTATTCCTGAAATTTAATAGCTTGAAGTTCAGTATATTGATCTTAGTGAATTTCAAATAACAATTACAAATAATGTTCTAAGCTAGAAATTATCAACTGGTATCACAGAACATACATACATTTTAAAAAATGGGGCTATTTTTGAGGTATTGCAGTATTTGATACTGTTTGGTGAAATTTCAAGCACTTTAAGGATCTCGTGGCTGCTTGTACAAAATAAAGTTAAAAAAAAAAGACAGCACCACTCACTGGAGTCAGGCATTATGCGGAGGTCTCCCTCTTTGTAGTCATCCAGCAGCTGGTACATATAGAGGACGGGATCTTTCTCATAGGTAATGTAAAACCAGGTGGTCATAATTGGAGCTCTGGCCAACACCATCCCCCTCCACTCCTCTTTGGGACCCTCCTCTGTCTCAAACATGTGTTCCACTGCTTTACCTATCATGGCGTCTGCTAGGTTGACATCACTCAGGCGGGATTTAGCTGGAGGGAAAAAGTGAAGTGAAAAGTGAAAAAATAATCGTGCATACTTTAGTTGACTGCTGTGTTCAGTCAAAGTGACCCTGCTCTCAATTCTAACTTACCAAGTCTGTCAGGGAGCACCTCCAGACCCTGAACTCTCTCATCTTTATGGAGCTCCAAACCGTAAACACAGTCAAAACCATCATACTTTATCAGATAGAGAGACGGATTCACGGGCACCTGATGGACAAAGTTTGTTTTTTTTTTAAAAAGTGTTTTGCATCATTTTCCTATCATTTTAACAATCACTAACTTTGGAACAATACAGAGCACAGCAGTGGCAGGTGAACAAAAGGCTTGCGGAGAGTTTGATAAGAAAATCACAGCTATGTGACAATTGAGATGGTCAAAGCTTTCATAAACATCAATTAATCTCCCCATTCAGACAGTACATAGTTGCATATCTGATTACCTGGTCAAGCACTGTGCCTTTCCAGACCACATGTCCTCCTCCTTCCTTCCAGATGTGTTGGATCCTACAGCCAACAATATTCCGTCGCGGCTGCGAGAAAACTTTGGTGGTCGGACCCATGCTGCTCTTATGCTTCCTTCCAGGAGACATGAAGCAACAACATAGTTAATATTTTCTACAACTGTGTTCTTATGTGGGAACTGAAACAGGTCATTTCAACTTGTACATCCTTCCACAGGAAAATGCTACAAAGAGTCTAAACTCACTTATGAGGATTCTTTTTCTTCATCATATTTGCAGAAACACCTGCATGCCCTGAGGAAAAAAACATGGGACAATATGTATTTACCATTTAAACCGTCAAAGACAAATGATATATTATCTGATAATGGTGGCAGGTTTGTGATTTACGGCGATTTGTTTTTACAAGGAATACTTGTTTTTTGCTTTTAGTTTTGTACATTTCTGTTTCCTGTTTGTTTCCATGCAATCTCTCGTCAAGCAACATTGGTTTGACAAATCTGCACTGTCTTATTTTCAGGTGTTTACACAAAGAAGATGCCATACTCCATTTTCTAAGCAAACTTGGTCATTTAAAAAAAGGTAAACCACACCTGACACCAAAGCAGTTATCCAGAAATGTTAGCCACAAAAACTCTGATCCATAAGAAAAAAAAAATTGGAGAAACAAACAGTGAGAATGTGAATTGATTCCAGTTTCTAATGGATTACACATAGGATCATTCTAAGGCTGTCTTTCATACATTAAATTTCATGTAATGTTAAATGTTAAATAGATTTACATCATCAGAAAAATCTCAACTATCAGTCACAATAATAAATTCGACTTGGGTTTTGGAGTGACTTCATAAAACATCCTGCTGATAAAGAAAGTCAGCAGAGAAACATGCACGTGAAACACTGAGCAGTGCCACACGACACCTTCTCTGATCACCTCACCAACATGGGCTGTAAATAAAACCACTTACAGCTGTTACAATCATTGTATATCCTCATCATGAGTAATGCAGGCCAAGTTCACCATGATGATGATGGATCACATCGTCTTCTACAATCAAACTAGCTTTATAAATGAAAGTGTGATTAAAGTTAGATGGTTATTTAATCTAGGGCTGTAATGTCCCAGTCGACTGGTCAATTTATTAGTCAATACGTTCTGGCTCGACCAAAATTCATATTGGTCGATTTTTGCCACGTTAATTTCATCAGGAGGAAAGTACCAAGTGCTAATGGGGGTGTTTTCAAAGCACCCCTGTTTCACAGAAAACAATCTATCTTTGAACACCCCCTTGTTTTGCTATTCTGGACTAGCCCGACCCGCTAGAGACAGACAGACTGAAGAGTACCAGAAGGCCAACGTCTGGTGGTTTGATGAATGTATATTTAATTTTGACGGTTTCATTTAAAGTCAGTCCTCCTCCACCACGTCAAAGACACCTGCAGTGTGGCAGCATTTCATGAAAATAGATAATGGAAAAAAGTCGAATGCAAAGTTTGCCAACAGTTTTCATGTCACAGCTCCACTACAAACACGGCGTGTCACCTAGAAACAGTAAGCGAACTTGTCCACCTTAGGTTGCCCAGTCAGTTTTGAGTATATGAACATATCAGCATTGACATTTCAACCTGCTTTACTTTTAAGTTATGCACTTTATTTCATTATCTGGTTTGTTAAATAAAAAAATTCTTACAGTGGACTTGCCTTTTGTGTTTAAGAGTAAAGTTTTAAGTTAAAAGTCTATTTGTGTCTCAGCCGCAATGCTGAGATCCTCTGTTCAGTCTCACTCTGTGCGCAGGACATGTACAGAGCGAAATGATAGGGTCCGTCAATTATTATAACGTGACAAAAACATCCATCCATCGTCTTCCGCTTATTCCTGCATTAAGGGTCATGGGGGGCTATCCCAGCGTCAACGGGCGAGAGGTGGGGTTCACCCTGGACAGGTCGCCAGTCCATCGCAGGGCCAACATAGAGAGATAAACCACCATTCACACTCACATTTCAATGTGAACAAATCAATTTAGAGCATTCAATTAGCCTTAGAACCCACGCAGGCACAGGGAGAACATGGAGACTCACACAGAAAGATCCCGTGCCCGAGCCGGGACTTGAACCCGGAAGCTTCTTGCTGTGAGGCAACAGTGCTAACCACTGCACCATCGTGCAGCTGTGAGAAAAACAACTGTCTAAATATTCCTCAACAGGTTTTGTGCTGATAGTTGACACAGTATATTTTTCATATATAAAATTAGTCGATTTTTAGTCAAAATTTGAGGGCTTCAGTCTACCAAGAATTTCTTTGGTTGATTACAGCCCTAATTAAATCATGTTCAATTGCCCAACACTAGAGGAGGTGAGAACATCAGCAAAAATATTTGCAACTGTGCAAGACAATGGGCTACCATTGGAATCACATGGCTGCTTGCAGTTTAAAGAAAATGAGGAGATAGAGAGCTTTACTGACATTTTGTGGACAAGTAGCTGTTTGGGACAAATATACAGAGAGGTAAACATCAATTTCTATGTCTGCTGTGTGTGTACACTCCATCCGCTTCTTCTTCAAATATTAAGAACAACACCAAAGAGCATGGTGGGTCTTGGGGTAGCAGCAACACTAAGAGCTATGTCAAGCTAGACCTGAATAGCTCCAGTAATTGGCCAAATCTGTCTGCGCTAGTGTGTTGCACTAAAGGATTGTGACAAAGTGTGGCCTACCCAACATCATTTCTACCCAAGCAGTAGTGTAAAACTACTACTAATCCGCTTTACATGGGCCATTTAAAGTTGAGTGCCTTGTGCCTTTTGGTGCATACAGTACAAGCAGACATTTATCACAATAAAACAAAATCAGAATGCTGAAGAAAGGTTATAAATTACGCAGCATAAGAGTTTAAGAATAAAAAATGCAGCTATTCTGTGACCTGTAACTCAAGTCCTAATAATAAATGAACCAAACACACACTCCTGATCAAATCTTAAGACCAGTTAAAAAATTGCATGATTTGACATTTTACACTGTTGGATCTTACAAAGGTCCTAAGTGGAGCTTCTAAATGCAAAAAGAAGAAATGGGAAGAATAGACCAAAAGTTGTGATCAGACGATTTATTGAAAACAACGATTTAACTGAAATAGGCTGTTCATCAGCTGATGAAGAGTTTAAGACCACAGCTAAAAACAAAACAAAACTGAAAAACCTCCTAAAACAGAACTTACAGTGTCAAAAACTGACTCAGTGAGGAGCAGCTCCACCATTATTGTTCAACACTTCAGGGACTGTGGCCCTCCTCCTAAAGTCCAGGATCACCTCCTTGGTCTTGGTCTTGTTCAGGTCCAGGTTGTTGAGTTTGCTCCACTTGGACTGCTCCACCTATTCACGGTATGCAGACTCATCCCCATCAGAGATGAGCCCCACCATGGTGGTATTGTCAGCAAATTTTTTGATGGCGTTGCTGGAGTGGGTGGGGTTGCAGTCCTGAGAATGGATGGAGTAAAGTAGGGGGCTCAGCACGCAGCCCATGCTGAGGCTGAGTGCTGTGGAGGTGTGTGTGCCCACTTTGACCCTCTGCGTGCAATCCATCAGGAAGTCTAGGATCCAGTGGCAGATGGATATTGGGAGCCCCAGGTCTGACAGTTTGTACATCAGTCTGGTTGGCAGGATGGTATTAAAAGCAGAGCTGTGGTCCACAAAGAGCAGCCGTGAGAAGCTCCCCTGCTGCTCGAGGTGGCACGAGACCCTGTCCAGTCCCATTGCTTTCCTCGGGTTCACAGCATTCAGGGTGCACCTCCCCTCATGCTCCTCCACTGTGAGAGAGGGGCTGCTGTGGGCCGGGAGAATGGCTGGCCCTAGAGACTCTATCTCAAAGGGGGTGAAGAATTGATTTAGCTCCTCTGTCAGTGGTGCCTCGCTGTCGACAGCAGCAAGGTTGCTGGGTCTGTAGTTGGTGATGTGCTGGACTCCCTTCCACACTTGCCTGGAGTCGTTGCTCTGGAAGCAGTCCTCAATCTTCCTCCTGTGATCAGCATTGGCCTCTCTGATCCCTCTCCTCAGGTTAGCTCTGGCGGTGCTCTATAGCTCACCATCCCCGACCTGAAAGCGGCGTCCCTCTCCCTAAGCAGGTGCTGCGCGTCCGTCGTCCTCCAGGGCTCGTTGTTCAGGTAGACCCGAACACACTTGTCCCCAGTGACAGAGTCTGTGCAGTACTTGATGTATCCCAGAACTTCTGATGTGTATTGCTACAGGTCCTGATGCTCAAACACCTCCTAGTCAGTAGACTCAAAGCAGTCCTGTAGCTGTTCAGTGGTGCTGTCAGGCCAAACTGTTCTAGTTGTAGTGGGTGCACTTTTCCTGAGTGGGGTGTAAGCTGGGAGTAAGAGCAGGGACACATTGTCTGACTGCCCCAGGTGTGGTGCTGGCTTGGTTCTAAAACTCAGCTTGATGCTAGAATAAACTTTGTCTAGTGTGTTTGCTCCCCTTGTGGGACATGACAAGCTGATAGAATTTAGGAAGCACAGCTTCAAGATATACCAGGTTGAAGTCACCTCCGACGATGTGGGTGGCCTCAGGACACCTGCTCTGGTGGCTGCTGATGGTGTCATATAGTAGTGCCAGTGCTGCATTAGCATTAGCATCCAGAGCTATGTAAATACAGCTGATGAGAGCTCCCACGGGAGGTAGAAGGGCTGGCATTGAACAGTCACAAATGTCTGGTCCAGAAAGCAAAGGCTGCTTATCATCATGGTATCCGTGCATCAGTTGTTGATTATGTACACACACAATCCCCCTCCTCGCATTGTCCCAGTGGCTTTGTTGTTTCTATCTTGGTGGTGTGTTGTGTAGCCTGAGTCTGAGTCCCGTGTTGTTGCCTTAAATCAGGTTTCTGTGACGAATAGAAGACAGCTGTTCTTCACAGTGCTGTTCTTTGCAACCTCTAGTCTCAGCCCGCCCATGCTCTTATTGAAGGATCTTGTATTTGTGGGGAAGATTGGGGAAGTGGTGGTCTGTGTGGCCGCTTCCGTAGTCTTACTAGTAGGGCGGCCCTGCATCTGGTGCTTCTGGTTCCTCTGTACAGGCTGCCTGTTGCGTCTCCCCATGGGGATGGTGAACCATGGGGAGTTGGGACTCCGGGTGATGTCCGCTGGGATGTTGTGGAAGTGGAGAAACTTGGCTTTAACTACATGCTCACTGCATATTCCTTCTTCTAGCAGATTTTGTTGGCTGTAAATGGTGTTCCTACCCCTGAATGTTGGTAATACCAGTGACAAAACATTCAAGAACAAACATAAAACACACCTAAGTGGCGGAGGTGCAGCCGCTGTGTCTGTTGTACGAGCCGCCATCTTTTTTTTTTGTAGGGCAGAATGTGAAGCTTATTTTACATGAACATAATTACAGGTAGACTGTTTTTTTAATAGGTAAACAGATGTAGAACTTGCTCGATCTCTTAGTTACATTCTCTAATATGACTCAGGATAATTTGGTTAATACCACACATGTATTGTTTGATCACCCCCAAATATACAAATAAAGATGAGTTTATTAATCAGGTGATTAAGAATAGAATATTAGTATATTAACTTGATATTATAATCCCCTTCAAGAAATGTCCAGTGCACATTAAGATTTTAGTGCTGTCAACACAAGCCTAGCGTTACCTCACATCATTTCTGATGAGGGTTGTCTGTTATCTTTTGTAGTCTGTAATCCTGTGAAAATCAGCCACATCCACCACAAATTATCAAACATATTTCACAAAACAGAATTCTTGGGATGATATTACTCCTGTGGAAATTGGCATCTCTATCATATGAACTACCAGGAGACAACTTCTCCCTTCAATATGTATTGTATGTTAACCAATGAAGTCTTTGAAGTCTTTCCCAAAGCTGGACAGCAGGCAGGTAAGTCAGGCCTTAGTGGGGATGATAGTCACACTTCTGTCAGATAGATGCTAACTGTGTCCGAAGAGATTCTCTTCATCAGCTGTATGAGTAGTAAGTATATTCTTTGCTAAACCAATGGAAATAAATAAAACAAATCAACACTAGCACAATGAATTGTCTGCATGTTGCACATAAAGAGCTGCACTGGCAGTGATGATGACCTCTGACCTGTATCAGCTGTATCTCGGTGTCCTGGAGTGCTCTTCATTCATCTGGAGGCAGGGAGGCAGCCACACTGCCAAGCCACACAGCTACAACACAAACCTTTAACGAGAGGAAAAGAAAATCAGAATAATCTTTGTCCTGTAAGGAATAAAAGAAAGACGACCTGCCATAACCACCAGCAGAGTGTCCATGGATCCAATCACTTCCCTGCTGGACTAGAATCAGAACTTGTACCTCTACTGACATCTACTGGTCTACAAGACTTCATCTAGTGCCTGACAAACTCAGTATGGCAATATTTGTTGATGCTTATCATTTATTTACTAAAAGAATATTTTTCATATTCTTTTTATGTCTTCTATTCAAATATGTTCAGCTGTTTGCTTAGACAACATTTAGAACTGGCAAGCTAGAATTCCTGCAATGAAGTTACCATACTTTGCATGTAAACTTATAAGGATTTGTTGACACATAATTTCTCACATTTTGCTGAAACTGATTGCGTGAGTAACCTGTAGATGTTTTTATTATTGGTAGAAAGTTTTTTTTACTGTGACCCCCCCCCCCCCCATTTACGTCCCCATCTGTCTGTCATATTTTCCCTCCTTTCTCGCTCTCATTTTCTCTGTCCCTCTCTTTTCTTCTGTATATCTGTTGTTCTGCATTATCTGTCTTTGTCTCTGCCCTGCTCTCCTGCTCGCTTTCTTCCAACAGGTCAAAGCAGATGTCCGTTCCTATTCCGCTCTACGGACCTGCCTGTTAAAAGGAAGGTTTTCATCACCGCTGTTGATCATTGTCATTCATTGAAGGAGTGTGGTGCTAGACCTGCTCTACTTGACAAGTGCCATGAGATAACTTGTTGTAATTTGGCACAATGCAAATAAAAATGATTTGACTTGAGTTGACTAGGGTGTTATTTATAATAAGCTCAAGGTTGCTCATAGTTGCATTGATAGCTGACAAGTTTATTAATATTTTGCCATGTCACTTTTCCATTTGGCTGTGCACCTTCAACTATGTTGGCCTTTTGCAGGGCTTGTGTTACTTAATTCACATTGATGTGAATTTTTGTCAATCAGTGATCAAGCTGTTTTACCAGTAAGTCTTAAGCAAACATGCGCCACTTGCAATCCTCATTTATCCAGGGTACTGAGTTACCCCTCTTTTTCTTATGCCTCCCTCTAGTGGTAAAATGCATGATGACCTCATTGACTGACCGATTACACGGCAAGATCAGCATCCTCACATGACATGACTTTTGCCTAGTTATTACTGTTTAGGGCTTTAGCAAGGTTCTGCTACTGGCTTCTAGAATTCATAGATGAAGAGAATGAATTTAGACACTGCATTTTTGTAAGTTTCCTAGAAAGCAGGATTGTGTTGTAAACTTGCAGGCAAGTCAAGTCTTCATAGTTTTTGTATCTCTTTAAGTTAATCTGTAAATGACAAGCCATTTTTGAGAATGATTTTCAGTCCTGGCTGGCTGCTCCATTAGCTGAGAGAGGTTAAAGTGACCCAAGGTTTCTTAAAGAATATTTCGACCTTCTTTTTTTAACATCCCAGTTAACAATGAAATCCCCAAACATAATAATTTCCTTGCAGGTAGCAAAATGAAGTTTCACCTGCTCATAAACAGCAGATTTTTCAGAAGATGGATGGCACACACAGGTTAGCGCAAAGGATATTTCCACAGAGAAGGACATTTTTACATTGACATATTTGATTGAAGGTCCCAGGTCAACTTTGCTAGATTCGGTGTACTGTGGGTGCAGTTTGGGGGCGGCATGGCTCAGGGGTGGAGTGGCCGTCTAGCAACCAAAGGGTCGCTGGTTAGATCCTCGACCCCGGTGACCATGTCAAAGTGTCCTTGAGCAAGATACTGAACCCATAATTGCTCCTGATGAGTAGGTTGGCGCCTTGCATGGTAGCTCCACCATCAGTGTGTGAATGTGTGTGTGAATGGATGAATGAGATGACACTGTAAAGCGCTTTGAGTACCGCTAAGGTAGAAAAGCGCTATATAAAATTGAGTCCATTTACCATTTACCATTTGGGGGTGTCTTTAACCCCCCAACTCTCCTTCATCCTTTTCCCTGGACTGCGATGTTTCAGACAGGTCTGTGCTTTGTTCACGTTTGGGGATTATCTTTGGATATTTAAATGACTGCATAATAGCTCCTTGAGTTTTAATTGAGGATCCCAGACCAATTTTGCCAGATTTAATGTCCTGAAAATGTTTGAAACCCAGTGCCTCCACACGGTATGGTATATATATATATATATATATATATATATATATATATATATATATATATAACTGGAAAAATATACCCAGGTTAAGATTTTTTTTTAAATTTCAGCCAGGAAATCAATTGAGTTCCATAATTAGCTTCAGACCAAACCTGACTCTAAATGACAGACTATATAAATATGATATGGTCACATAGCTTCAACATTGCTCTCACAAATTTAATGGACTGCCTGTGATTCACCATAGCAACCAAAAGAAAAGCAGGTTGTCCAACAAAGATTTAATGTACACTTAATGGCAAATATGAGCAAATTCTCAAGGGGGAACAAAGCAACATGAAAGCAGCAGCAAAAGAGAGAAGAGATCTGATGTGAAAGAGGGGTGCTGTCTGACGTCCATGCTTAAGTTTAGTTTTAACATTTAACCTCACTTCATACAATTGTTAAAAAGAATGTGCTCAATAAAACCAATAAAATATTATTTGCATAATGCATACTTGGCAGCAACGGAAAATTATGTATTGAAATTGAAGCAGGTAAGACATATCTTACTCAGGATTCCACATTGGAAATCTTGTGCTCCATCAAAAAAAGATATTCCTGAAAAAACACACTGCCATGTTGAGCCACACCCCCTTCAGGTTTGAGTCTCATCCACTTGGGGTTCAAAAACTCGTCCCTTCAAGTACAGATACAGATATTTTCGGTGGTTGCACAGATACAGATATGAATATTGATAATAGTGCACACGCTTATACAACCCAGTCCTACTGTTGGGACGCATGACATGCCTAGACAACCACAGAACATACAGAGCCCTAGGGGTCTCAACTTCCCAGAATTCCACAGCCATTTCCCACCTGGGTGTCAAACCTGTGACTGACACCCAGAGAGCCAGAGTGCAGTTACATTGGTCACTGTGGCCGGTGACCCATCTGTATTATAAATGCACTTGAATTGTTGTTTTAATAATTTCAGGACTGTTGAAATCACAAATGTCAATGTAGTTATTAACTTTGAGTTGGTGCTAGTGTTACTCCACTCAGACACACAATCTTTGCGCACGCACACGCACACACACACACACACTCTTCCCTTTCATTTTTAGCAGGATTGTTAATTAGAAATCTATTCCTTAATTGTATCCTGCCTTTCCGGGACCCGTAACGGATAAATGGAATAGAAAATGGATGGATGGATAGATGTGTTCTAAAATGCTCGTGCTGGTGTCTTCACTGTTACTCTCAAGTAACTAATAAAAGGGTTACCTCTTTCTGGACAATAACTCACAAATCCTTCAACTTTTTGAGCTTTTGATTAATAATGATTACAATTATTTAATTATTAATCTATCAAAATGGATAATTTTGTAATTTTAAATAGACTGAATCAGTGAATTGGACATTTCCTTGATTAAGGGATGGTTCCCCCAGGTGGATTTAATGAAAATTAAATCCTATAATACTTATTTCGAATAATTTTAAGTTAATTGTGTCTATTTAAGTCCTACTCATTAAATAGATCCAAGCAGCATTGCCCTGGAAGATGCTTCAGGACAACAGTAAGTTTTAAATTTGTTTTTTTAGTTAACAGCTGCTAATTTACCAGTACATATTAAGCTCCCTCACTCACCCAGAGTGGGGTGGAGCAGCCATTGTAGGGACAGCAGAGGTCTTCAGTGCGCACTAGAAGAACTTTTAGGATACAAAATTTTTTATATGTAGTACAAATTGTGTCAATGTTTAGTGAAAACGTGTTGAGAGCTTGCTTTGCCGTCATTATCAATACAGCGTCAGCCAACCTTTTTTTTGTGTGCACGTGTGTGTTTAAGGGGTGTGACATCTCACTTACTGAGGAGAAGCAGCCACGACATCAATGAGAGATTATGAGAGAAATGTTTTGGACGTGGTTTAATAACTATTCCTTATAAAGTTGATAAGTCTTTTTCATGCCATTGAAACCATGCCAGTGTTAAGTTACAAATCAAGCACTTTAGGTCAAAAGGTACTTTTCAAGTTTATAGTTCTCTTGAATTACTGAATGTGTGACAAAAGGACATTTTGCGATGAGTAGATTATATCTGTCCTATATGTCAGCAATGCATCACCAAGGCTGTGTTGTGGATACTGATGAAAGGGTGATGATATGAATGTGAGATGATGCTGAAATATTGATACTAATCTGTGTTTTTATTTATTCTTTATACAGATGGTTGCTGAACGAAACCCAGTGTGGCATCATTTCAGCGAGCCCACTTGAAGGAAGGCTTGTTGTGATACTGTTGATTTATTCATGTTTAAATATTTGTTGTTAGGGCCTGAGCCTGAAGGTACTTCAGGTGAAGACCCTACTATTAGGGCCTGAGCCTGAGGGTACTTCAGGCGAAGACCCTATTATGTTTACTCGGCAGAGCAACACATTAGCAGCACTAAAAACACTACAAACACACACTAAACAGTGTCCCAGGCCCCCCCAACACCCATGAGGCAGCTTAGCCAGATGGCCCAGAGCCGGTTTTCACATACACACCCATTCAAAACCTGGTACTAGACTGTTCTTGTTTTATTTATGTTTAAATATTTGTATTTAATTTATTTAAATTGCACTGTTCAAAAATGTTTCTTGAACTGTAGTATTTGTTATTAGTGTGTCATTTTTTTTACGTAAATTCAGGGGGCAAAAGCAGTATCGGCTCAAGAAAATTGGCAGTCAGTAATCTGCTATTGGCTAAGGGTGACAGAGAAAAATCGGAATTGGTGTCGGCCCTAAAAATTCCAGATCGGTCAATCCCTGGTTACAATAAAGCAGTTTGTTTGAGCATGCACAGACCTAAGTAAGTTAATCAGCATACAGATACATACAGTAAATGTTGATAATATATACCGATTTGCCAAATCATTAGCATCACTGACACATTTCATATTGAGTATACAGTGGGTTCGGAAAGTTCGAAAATTCTGGTTTCACTTTGTCATTATGGGGTATTGAGTGCAGATTGATGAGGGAAAAAAATGAATTTAAATGATTTTAGCATAAAGCTGCAACATAACAAAATGTGAAAAAAGTGAAGGGGTCTAAATACTTTCCAAACCCACTGTAATACAACAGCTCTACAACAAATCCCACCTTCATGGGGTGACAATTAGAGCAGATGTGTTCATTTACAACTTGAAGGTTCAAGTCAAGTCAATTTTATTTATATAGTGCCAAATCATAGAGAGGAAAGAGCGGAGGAGAGAGAAGCCCAGTGCACCATGGGAGATCCCCCAGCAGTCTAAGTCTATAGCAGCATATCAAAGGCCAGCCTAAGCAGCCCCAACTATAAGCCTGATCAAAAAAAAAGGTCTCAAGTCTACTCGTAAACACAGAGAGGGGGTCTGCATCCACCAAAACTGGGAGCTTGACAGCTGAAGGCTCTGGCTCCCATTCTACTTTTAGAAACTCTAGGGAACACAAGTAGCCCTGCATCCTGGGAGCGAAGGGTTCTACCTGGGTAAGAAGGGACTATGAGCTTTGTCAAATATGATGATGATCGATTGTATGACTTTGTGTGTCAGAAGGAGAATTTTGAATTCTGTTCTGAATTTGACTGGCAGCCATGCAGAGAAGCCAGTACAGGAGAGACATGGTCTCTTCTACCAGTTCTATTCAACACACGGGCAGCAGTGTTTTGGACCAGCTGAACAGTCTTTACAGACTTATTAGTCCAGCCTGATAGGAGGGAGTTGCAGTCATCAAGCATGGAAGTGACAAAGCATGGACTAGTTTTTCTGCATCTTCATGAGACAGGATGTGTCTGATCTTAGCAATGTTACGTGGATGAAAGAAAGCAGTCCTGGAGATTGGTTTATGTGGGAGTTAAAGGACAGAATTTGATCAAAGAGAACTCCTACTGTAGGTTCCTTTGCAATAGTGCTGGGGATGGCAACCAGGGTACTTATCTCATCAGATAGGATGTTCCCAAGGTGTTTTGGGCCAAGCACAATAACTTCAGTTTTGTCAGAGTTTAATAAAAAGGAAATTATGGGCCATCCATGTTTTTATTTTCTTTAGACAGGTCTAGTCAGCTGATTTGCTTCATGTGGGCGTGGACAGTGTGTGGACAGATGTCTTTTATACAGATAAGTTCCAACAGGTGCCGTTAATACAGGTAATGCATGGAGGATAGAAGAGCTTCTTAATGAAGAAGTAACAGGTCTGTGTGGGCCAGAATTCTTGCTTGTTTGTAGGTGCTAAATACTTATTTTCAGCACCATTATACAAATAAATTCTTTGAAACTCATACAATGTGATTTCCTGGATTTTTTTTTTTTTACATTCTGGCTCTCACAGTTGAAGTGTAACAATGATGAACATTACAGACCACTCATCTTTTTAAGTGGGACAACTTGCAGAATCAGTGGCTGCCAAATACTTTTTTGGCCCACTGTATAAGGAACAGGTCTTGGTATGTGCTAGAATAGTTCAATGGAATGGAATAAATACAAGATCACTGACAATCTCCACCTCGGGCTCCATGCTTTATCTCACATCGGGGGTACAAATGATCTTGAGAACGGTGAGGAAACAGGCCAGAACTACACGAGGGAACTGGTCAATGACCTGAAGAGAGCTGGGACCACAGTAACAATGGTTACTTATAGTAACACACTATGTTGTCAGGGATTAAAGTCCTGCAGTGCTGGAAATGTCCCCTGTAGGAATTGACTTAAAAGATAGGTCAGAGGTCAGAGGTAGTAGTCTCAGGAAGTATTTTATGAGTTCCTGTGGCCACCCTGACCTCAAGGCACAAAAGGGTAATAGAACAGGATGAAGGGGGGAGTTGAGAAGCAAATATTTAACAGGTGTTATTTCCTATACCCTATAGTCATTGCTTTGATGTGGATATTATCTGCTCCTTTGTTGTTGAATGGTATAAAGGTTGGGTCATTGTACAGATCAGCAGAGAACACTCAGCAGTCTTCTCTCCATGCTGAATGTATTAAAGAGACTTGATTCATCACACCGAGTCTATGATTCTTCAGAGAATTAGCAAATCTCAACGATCTACAAGGAGAATTTCCCTTACACCCCCTGCTTAAGCCAGCACATGTCCAGGCCCATCTAAACTTTGCCAGAGACCATCTGGACGATCCAGAGGAGAATTGGGATAATGTAATGTGGTCAGATGAGACCAAAATAGAACTCTTTAGGTATAAACGCCACTCGCCATGTTTGGAGGTAGAAGAATGCTGAGTTGCATCCCATTATGAAACATGGGGGTGTAAACATTATGCTTTGGGGCTGCTTTTCTGCAAAGGGGACAGGACAACTGATCCGTATTATGGAAAGGATGGATGGGGCCATGCATCACAAGATACAGGGGGGACTGTAATACTATTCTTGACTATGATTTGGATATAACAAGCACAAAAAGACAAAGGGCCTCATGTATCAATACTTGCATGGAACTCATACTAAAAAACTGCGGTCGCAAGAATCACGAAGGTTGCGTATGCACAAAAAAATCCAGATGTATCAATCTGTGCGAGCGCCGGAATACAAGCACGTTTCCTTGATACATCTCAATCAGCGTGGAATTGAGCGCAGATGTTGGAGCAACCAGGCCCTCCCCTGTTACGCCCACCGATAAATACGCTAATTTATTTAAATAGGGTCTCCGCTGTCCGCACTCGCAAAACAATGTCAAAGAAAAAGAGATTCACGGCGTGAGAGCTGGAGGTGCTGGTTGGGGAGGTGGAGGAGAGAAAGCAGATTCTGTTTGGCAGCCTGTCCAGTGGTGTCAGGATGAACAATAAACATTGTGAGTGGGATAAGGTGTGTGAGAGGGTGAACGCGGTGGGTTCGGAGCAACGCACCCCGTCATAAGCTTGCACTACTTCTAGCGCTCTGGGGGGGGGGGGGGGGGGGGGGGGGATTGTCGCCGCCACCCACGCTGACTCCGAGAGCCTGGAGGGTAAGTGGCAACTCCATTTCTTACGCAACATTTCCACATGCTTTGCCACATATGTAAAGGCAACAAATACACAGAATCAGCCATTTAAATAAACCAATATGTTCAATAGAAATTGATCCTTCAGCCATGCCGCCGACGTGCAGCACCCCTGCCGGCTCCCGCGCCAGCCCGTCTGCCGGCTCAGAGCCATCTGCCAGGACCAGCGGCATTCGGGCCCGCCCGCCCCAGCACAAGCACCAGGCCGACAAGCGACGGACGGTCCTCCAGCCCACCCGGACCCAGCAGTGCATTCTCCGGCCCACACGGATCCAGAGGGAGGGTCCTCACACAGGCAGTCCTGCAGTCGCAGGAGGACATAACGGGGATCAATGAGCGGCTCGACCGGCTGATAAATGTTCTGGAACATTTCGTGGACAAAGTAAATTGATCTGGCTTCATGAATTGTGTAATTGCTTCTTACCCATTCACACTGTGGAAATGAAAGTCATGCGTGCGAGGACGGCTGCCCGGCCGGGATCGGCGTCCATCCCTCCAGCCTCTGCTCATCAATGATCTGCACATTGATGGAGTGGAAACCCTTACGATGAACGAAAGCGTATTCCTGGCCTTGCTTTTATGGCAACATGAGTGCAGTCATTAGAGAATTAGACATTAAAGAATCCAGCAATTGCTGCAAATTGCGCTTTAATATTGACCTGTTCAACCGCACCGTAAGGGAATTTAATGTACCTGCAGGAGAGGCGGATGATCAGGTCCACCACCCAGGGCATGGCCCGGCTGAGGTTCGACTGACTCACCCCGGAACGATCCGACATCTCCCGCTGGAAGGCTTTTTTGTGCCCGATGTATGTGCGGTAATCAAATAATGTCAGTTACCAAACACCGCCACAGGGTGTCGCCAATGGACCAAAGTGCAGTTAAAGCAAGAATTGGCTTTGCGCCAACTTCTACGGCACCTCCGGAGTTGCTGTGAAACAGCGCAAGAATCTACGAACTTTCCGCATTGATACATCTGAACATGAGTGTTGATCCTGGCGGACGCAAGTTTTTCTTGCGTAAACCGCGTTGATACATGAGGCCCAAAAACATTATAGATTGAGAGACCTAAATTTGTTGATTAGAGAATCTGGTCTTCAGGATGTTTGGAGACATACACATCCACAGGAGAAAGATTACACACATTATTTTGCCACACATCAGGTATATTCTAAAATAGATTTTTTTAATGAATAAGGTAGATAGGCACAGGATCAAAGAATCCTCGATAGGGACACCTGACATATCAGACCACAACACAATTAACTTGAGCATCCATCTGCATAACAAACCGAAGAGCACAATCTGGTGGCTAAATGTAGGTACTTTAAATAATGAAACGATAGTCAAGGAAATCCAAAAAGAAATTGTGGAGTCCTTAAAGGAGAACAGAAATGGGGCAACTGACCCCACGATAGTTTGGGATACAGTTGAGGCAGTAATGAGAGGGAGACTGATATCCAGAACAGCTTACTTGAACAAAAAAAAAAAAGGAAAGCATGATGAAATAGAGGACTGACTGAGAAAATTAGAGAGACAACAACTGGAAGGAAAAAACGAGGAACTAAAAAAATCAAAGATTTGAAAAATCAAATTGATGAAATGGTGACAGATGATTTAGAGGATGTATGAAACAAATGTTTTATGAATCAGGCCCTAAAGTAACAAAAATCTTAGCAAAACACCTTAAGGCACAACTAATCAGGAACAGAAGCCACAAAATAAGAGACCCAGAAACAAACAAGTTAGTGTATGAGCCAGAGGAAATTTGTAGAATCTTCCAAAACTACTATGAAAATCTCTGTTCTCCACATAAATATGACTAGGAAGAAGCCATGAGACAATACTAGTCAGGGCTGGACCTTCCCTCACCCGAAGAAATACAGAATAGCAAACTAAACACCCCCATCTCCAACAAAGAGCTGGACTCAGCAATTAGTAAATTACAGGCAAATAAAAGCCCAGGGTGCTACAGATACCCCAATGAATGGTATAAGACCTTCAAGGATGAGCTTGCTCCAGCACTATTAGACTCCTTAAACTGGACCCTCAGCAAGTCAGTTGCCCCTCCATCTTGGAACGATGACGTAATAACTGCTCTCCCCAAGGAAGGAAAAAATAAGAAACACTGCGAATCCTACCGTCCAATTTCCATACTTAATGTAGACTATAAACTGTTCACATATATCATCTCTAAAAGGTTAGAACATTTTTTACCAAATTTAATACACAAAGACCAGACAGGATTCATAATAGGCCACCAAACACAGGACAATATCAGATGCACACTCCACATCATAAAACAGCTGAAAAGGCATTTGATAGGATCTGCTGGCCTTTTCTCTATGGAGTACTCGAGAGGTTAGGATTTGATAATTAATTTTTAAGATGTATACAGTGTGTATACAGAGAACCTACTGCTAGAATAAAGATTAATGGACATTTGACAGCTGTACTTTAGCTTTAGAATAGCGATTGTGACAATGAATGTCCTGCAAAGGCTATTGTATTTATTCTTATCATTACCACTTACAATTCCAGAATCACGATTCAGAACATGGGATAAATGGATATCTCGAGTGATATGGGAAGGGAAAAGGCCAAAGGTGAAAAACAAGTCTCTTGAATTAAGTAAGGAAAAGGGAGGATTAGCTATACCCAATTTGAGAGATTACTTCTTTGCTGCTCAAATGAGATACTGAATATACAGTACTGGTGTTCATCAGTGTATCAAGCCAGATGGAACACATTGAGCTGGGTCTGGGTCAGGGTCAACTTCAGGCCAGACTAGGTTGGAAAGGTAATTCAGATCAAATAGGGGATAATTCCATCATAGAAGATTCATTGAAATTATGGAATGAAATTGTCAAAAAATATAATTTAGAGGGTGATTGTAGACTTTTAATCTGGCCCGCAGTGACCCCCAGATTTGGGCCAAGTGTGACGTAACTTTTGTACGGTGGAATGAGAAGGGGATAACAGCCATATGTACACTTTTGGAAGGGAGCACTGTTAAATCTTTTGAAAAGATCAAGCATGCATCAGGGACATGTTTAGATATTTGCAGCTCAGAGATTTTTATGAGAAGGAAGTCAAAGGAAGAGAAATATTGGAAAGAAACATTGAAGAGACATTGTGGGCAGATGGATGCTGGTCACTCTAATATTTTTTGGTCATGTGGAAAAATTCCAAGTATTTTGGGAAGGGTTAACCCAGATTATGGGGGAGATATTTGGCTTTGAGGTTCCTAGAACCTACCAAGTGATGCTATTCGGCTTGATCCCTGGAGACATAATTCAGAAAAAAGATAACTAGCTTTTTAAAATATTGATTGTTTCAGGTAAAAAAGCAATCACAAGGAATTGGTTGAAAAGCAACACCCCAAGGCTAGCTCAATGTCTGGCGTTAGTGGAAGAAATGCATTCAATGGAAAGACTCACGCACTTTCTGAGGACAAAAGCAAGGGCCCTTGACCATCACTGGGAGTTATGGTACGAGTACAAAAGAAAGGTGCCAACAACTCAGAGGGACTCAAATTTCTGGATTATGGACAGCAGGAGACGATATAGCCCCCCACCCCTTTTTTTGGTGTCTTGTTTAATTTGTATTTGGTTTGTGGCAGTCCAGTTGGACTGATGTTTGTAAAACTGTATCATTTGAAAATGAAAATTAAAAAGTGAAAAAAAAAGCATTTCAAGGTTCTGGAGTGGCCCAACCACTCTCAGGACCTCAACTCAATAGAGAATCTGTGGAGGGAGTTGAAAGTCAGTGTTGCCCAGCAACAGCCCCAAAACAGCACAGCTCTTGAGAAGATCTGCATGGAAGAATGACCCAAACTACCAGCTACAGTGTGCAGACCTGGTGAAGACCTACAGGAAGTTTTGGACCTCTGTCATTGCTAACCAGGGTTACATTACAAAGCATTGAGGTGAACCTTTGATACTGATCAAATACTTATTTTCTGCACCATTATACAAATAAATTATTTGAAAATCATACAATGTGATTTCCTGGATCTTTTTTTATTTTTACATTCTGTCTCTCACAGTTTAAGAGTACCTATGATGAACATTACAGACCTCTCTTCTTTTTCAGTGGGACAACTTAAAGTATCAGTGGCTGCCAAATACCTTTTTGCCCCACTGTATTAAGTCATTTCCAGTCATATATATGGGATGGACAAAATATGACATACAACTATGTCAAGTAAAACCAAGTATAGTTCAACAGCACTACAGACTTCAAACTTCAACATGACCAATGAAATAAATCAAACCCACTGGCAATGATATTCAATAAAAATGGAACCTTAAAAGGCTCTTGAAAGAGGAATTTATTTCAGGGCTGTTGTATAATATTCAATATATAATCTGTCAGTGGCATTAATGATTTTGTTAATCAGAGTATGCATTTATGACTTCTAAACAATCCAACTAAAGTCTGTCATTTTTTGTCAAGATTTTATTTCTCCAAGGTTTAATGTTTGCTCAGATTTGTTGTGCCAACTTAAGGGCAGTGATTAGCTGTTGAGCATTAACCCTGGTCCATTGCGCTACACAATGCTGTACTGATCTGTTGCATGACACTGTCATGAAGACAGATCCTCTATGCAGATAGTCATGAAGCCACCTTAATCAGTAAATCTAACCCTTGAAAACGATATAAATATGAATTAGGTGTTTCAGGCCTTTGCTTTCCTAATACCTTGGCAGTATGCCTGGTTGGTAAAACAAAAGAAATATCAAAATAGAAACATTCTCAATAGAAGAAAAAAATGAAATGAATGAAAAAATGTTCAATAAATTGATGTAATCTTACGACATGGCATGATCCTATTTTGAAAAGCAGATGTGAGTAGTGATGCAGCAAGAAGCATGAGCCCTATATTGTGTTGTGTTTAAATTCGCATTGGCTAAGCAAGCAGGCTAGTTGTCTGAACTGAGTAACCACACTAAGTAAAACGAGCTGTGAAGCCAGAGAAAAAGCAATGGCAACCTACAAGGAGGATTCAGACATCGTTCAAGCTCCGTCATAACACAAAAACATTTACTGTAGACACTGAGGGATTCAAGGAGTCTTTCAGAGGATATGACCCAAGATATCAGCATAGGGAGGTACAGACACAAACTTATTGTATGTGATCTAGTCACAAATCTGAACCTCACACATGCCTCACAGTTCAATTAAACAATTAGTCTGGTTGCACATCAGATACTATAAACACTGTAATAATGGTTGTACATGCTAATCAGAATTAATATTTGCATTTTTAGCCTGTTTGCTGGTATTATTAAAATTATCTTGAACTGCAGTCTGAGTCAGATGGGTGCTGTATCACATTATAACACTGGAACAAATTATTTTACGATTAAATAATTTTATTTTGATGTTGTCGCTTAAAAGGTCACCTAGAATGAAAATCATTGTTTTCGTGTTTTTGGTGTTTATTCAATGTCCCCCAGTTGTGGGGAATACACACCAAGTGTGAGACATCTGTGTAGGTTCTCATTCATCCAGGTCATCGTAGATCGAAGCCTGAAGAAGCCTCTCGGATGAGAGGTGAAACGTCTTCAAGATAAACTTACGTCCAGTTGACCAGATTTTACTTCGCTTCGATCAAGTGTGAGACAGTGTCATAACCTCTGTTTGAAGTATCTCCCCTTTTTTGAATCGCTGCGGGAAAATGGACCAATGCGTTTTTGGCTGAAGTGTTATGTCACAGTTCAGTCAGTGCCCCCCACTCAGACCCACTGAACCCACCCCTTTCACACACGCTCCTTCTACATATTTTGGGAGGGGGCGATTATGCGAGCGAGCCGAGTGAGTGCAGCTCTCTCGCGAGACACAAACCGGAGCCTGCAGCACTGACTGAGCAGATTGATTGAAGGAACAGCCTCGATAGAATTGACACCTTTGTTTTATCTGCGCTATCTGTCGCTAGCTGGCCTGGCCTGGCTTGAGGGGGAAGGAATCTCGCCAGCCAGGCAGGCTACCAAGGGGCCAGGCCACCAGGAAAACTCCCGGTTGTCCCGACTGCCACCCCGCCACTGCATATACGGCTGGATACGCAAATAGGCCATGGCTACTTGGTATCTTATCTTATGAATGTTGTTGTATGATATGGAATGTTGTCAATTGACAGGAGCAGTCACACTTAGCACCGGCGACAGTTAGCCGAGAAAGTGGGAGTGCTTTCTTTTCAGTGACAGTGAGGACAGCCATTCACCAAGTAGTAGTTAAATGAGGTTACCAGATAAACAACGGCAACTGATCGCCGTCAACTCATGCACTTGCATAAATAATGAGGTTGCCAGATGAGGCCAGAAACGACCCCAATAGGAACAAATGACGCATTCTAAACCAAACATGGTAACATAGCAGTTTCAGAGAGCCTTTTAGGAAGGTTGTGAGCCATGACAGACCCAACCATTTTTAGTGGGGTTACATATCACACCACAGAACAAGAATTAATACCCCCTTCAACCACTCTATGGCGCCTTTAAATACTAAAATGTCCCACTGTTTGTCTTTGAATTTTCCATGTTCTAAACACAAAAAAAAGAATATGAACTGTCTGACAACTTCAACTTTCACTCAGAGGCCTTGAAAATTCTGGTGGTAATTATTGATACTAACCATTTAAAAAAAATGTACCATGATAACATTTTTGACCATACTGCCAAGCCCTTATCAACAGATAATACAGCCAAAAATAAATTTAAAGCCACCTGTTCAAAAACAATAAACATGCTTGTCTGTGGTCTTCTTGCATATTTTGCACAACCATAATGTAATATACGCTGTTTTCACAGCATGATATTACACAATATTCCCCATATGAAAAGTGAATTTTTATGTAAGGCCAATTTAAGGTGTCTTATGTTCACTGTGACGCTGTGGGTTAAACTTACATGCTAGAGACTACCTAAGATAAAAGTATGATGTCTGCCAACCTTCCAAATACCATTGTCTTGTGATGTAGGGAAGCTCTGCTTCCCACAGTACAATATCAGGCTTCTCCAGTAATACTTAGAATTTAATAGATTCTGATGTAAACCTGAGTTTGATATTCAGTTTTTTCTAAAGATTCATCATTAAGAGCATCAGTTTTCAGATATTGGAATTTTCTGAGAAAATTGCAATCCGTGCATCTCTAAGTGTGTCACAGGGCATCTGGACTTGTTTGTGTTGTCTATGACACGACACTTAAGAGATACCATGACCTGGATGACTGAGAACCTTCTCTGTAGATCTTCTGAATTTTATCACAATGCCAATGTGGCCGATTGCAATTTTCAAATTGCACTGGCAATATCAGGCAAAATAATCACAATTAAAATGCATTTTCCCAGAGTTCCCCTTATCACAGGGTGAACATAGTATGAAACTAAATATGCTTTCTGAAAAAACCCCTAATTACCTGCAGAGGAATCTAACCTTCCAAAAATACAGGGGACATTTTGAATTACTTGGTGCAGCTGCTCATGATTTCCCTCCCAGCGATACGTTATTCATCATCCATTGTCATATGGGGCAGAAGTACACCAGGCAGAAACAGCTCTGTCCAGCATACTGACACAAAAGAGGGGTGGTCCGTTCTTACACACACAATCTCCTGGGTGAAATTCTATGAGATGTTTAACTCTGTTCACCAACACAACATCTGGATTATATCAAGTCACAGCACTGACCCAGATCCTTCAAATCGCAGCACTGTAATTTGACAAGTAACATCAGTTGATCGAAAAGCCTTTGGAAAAGGACTGTCACTAAGTCTTGTATAAAGTGTGAAAATTTTAAATATCAAGGTCATTTTTTCAAATATTCATTAAATATTAGAAGATCAAAAAATTATATAACTGTTTGTGACTTGTCTTGAATTCCAGCTTCTAGCTTTGCTGGACATGAGAGGAGCTACATGGCTCTGCTCAGCCACTGTGTTTCTTTACTTACAAGTTGATATTTTGTATGGGGTAATGAGATGAAAATGAAGAAACCTAAAACATAAGACGAATGGGTAGAAAGCTGCTGTTGGCCCTCTGGGGTCACTTTAACCTGAGAGGAACTTTTAAACATCAGAATGTGCTCTCCAGAAACTTTTTCTCCGGTTTTCTTCACCGAACCAGAAAGTTTTGCTGAGATCTTACTCGGAGGTGCAGCCACTCTCCATGGGATTTGCCGGAGATGCCAGTGGGGGAAGAGCACAGGATTACTCGTCAAACTAAGGCAGCAGGGACTCTGTGCTTCACTCCTGTCAATACATCTGGCCAACGTCTGCTCCCTGGCAAATAAGGTGGACGAACTGCTGCTTCTCAACTTACAGAACTCTGACTTTAGCAGATCTACCGCCCTGTGTTTCACTGAAACCTGGCTCAGTGAACACATCCTGGACAGCGCACTACGTTTGCCGGGATTCCAATTTTTTCAAGCAGACCACAGCGCAGACCTCTTGGGGAAAACAAGGGGAGGTGGAATCTGCTTCTACCTGAATAACAGGTTGGTGTACGGATGTCACAGTGCTGATGAAGTCATCTAGCCCTCACTTAGAGACACAGATCAGAAAATGCAAACCTTTTTATTCACCACAGGAGTTCTCCTTGTTTGTTCTCGCCGGTGTTTACATCCCACCTAAGGCCTGTGTAACAGAGGCGTTACAACAGCTAGCTGACCAGATAACAGATGTAGAGAAAAACCACCCAGACTCCCTCATCATTGTTTTAGGGGATTTCAACAGTGCAAATCTCACCCAAGAACTCCCAAAATTAAGGCAGCATATTAAGTGTCCAACCAGGGCCACAAACGCACTGAACCACTGCTACACAGTGTTAAAGGACGCTTATCGCGCTGTCCCCATACAATTTTAGGACTCTCTGACTACTCTGTCCTACAAGTTTGAGTGCATACAAGAACAGGCCAACAGATCGTCAAGAAAATGTCCACAGAACGTCTCAGTCACAGATGAGGACTGTTTACTGAGGTCCTTTAGGATCTTTTCCTTTCAATTTGTACAACTGCAGAAGCAATAGAAAAAGGGAATGTTTCAATAAACATTGCATTGGTAGCAAAACAAATTACATGTCTCTGAATGTACATTACATATGTAAATATCCGTAGCTAGCTTACTATACAGTACACACATCTGATTGTAAATAACTATAAAAAGCTGTATATTACACACATGAACTATAATATTACAACCACATGTAAATAGCGTATGTAAATAGTTACATAACCAATGAATTATGAAATGAACTATCAGCCATGAAAAGCCTATAAACATATTGTAAATACTGTAAACACAACTTATTATGGTAAAAAACAGAGCAGACATTTTTGCACTGTTGCCATGAATACCCAACACCTAATGCTCGCGTGCCCTGCAGGACTCTACTTAGCCACAAGGGGTGTAAATGAGCATCAAATAAATACACGCTTATCACAATATTCTTATCAAGTGACATGACACTCCCGGCCTGGTATAAATACTATACCACTATCTTAAAACTAAAATGAGGAGCATGTCTGGAAAACACAAACAAATGATATTCAGTCCATATCTTCAGCAGGCATGAGTAGGACTGTCTCTGAGACAGATCTCAAAAAGGTCTTTGTAGATCCAGATCTTGTGACCTGGAGTTCAATCTTCCTAACCTTACCGTCCTGGTTAGGGAATGTCTTTGTAACAAGAGCCAGGGGCCACTCGTTCCTCTTCACTTGGCTGTCCTTAAGCAACACGAGGTCGCCCTCCTTCATGTCAGGACGCATGTCCTGCCACTTGCTGTGATTCTGGAGAGTGGGAATGTACTCACACCTCCAACGGTGCCAAAAGGTGTTTGCAAGGTGTTGCACCTGCCACCACTACTGGCGGTGGAGGTCCTTGCTGTCAAAGGTTCCTGGGGTTGGGAGGAGTGTGCACACCTTCTGTGTCAGAAGCAAAGCAGGGGTCAGGAGGAAAGGAGATTCTGTGCGGGAGGAGATCGGTGCACTCAATTCAATTTTTGGACTCAAAGATCGGTGCAAGAGGCCTGGCGTTGACAATCGCCGTAACTTCTGCCATTAAGGTCGACAACACATCATGAGTGAGGCGTGATTGGCTGGTTTCTTTGAGCATAGAGTCAAGAATACATCAGGAAACACCAATGATTTGCTCCCAGGCTCCGCCCACATGGGAGGAATGAGGAGGGTTGAAGATCCATGAACACCCTTCCTCACCCAAGTACTTCCTGACGTTGAGCTTTTAAGGGATCAGTGAGGAGCTTATGCAACTCCTTGCAGGCGCCTGTGAAGTTCGTACAGCAGTCAGAACGAATCTGCTTCGCAGGGTCTCGTCGTAAGGCACTGATGAAATTTGATGTGTCCATTGATTCGATGAGTTTGATGTGCATGGAGAGTGTGCTCATGCACATAAAGAGGACTGCCCAACTTTTGCTGTTAGCTTGACCACCATCTACATCTTGTGGTGACAGCCCAAGGACCAAACACATCTAGTACATGGGTGAAAGTTGGCTCTGTGTTGAGATGGTCGGAGGGTAGGTCTGCCATTTGGGAATGCTTTTCCCAGTAAACATGCAGGTGAACTCTTCTCTGTAGGTCTCTCTTTGCACACAACTGATGATGGGAGTCTATGACTTTGATAACAGTTCCACTGTGCAGGGCTTGAGACCAGAACAGGTCTTGTAGTTGGATTGGACTGGAGCTTTTCTGAGCTCCAAGATGCGGGTTAGAGAAGCGATGGCTCGCACAAGAGAAGTCCATGAGGAGAATCGCTGAAAGCGATGGGATCCCAGGTTGAAACGAGAGACGGAGAGAGTAGTGGCGTGAGAACGTACTTCACTGTCAGTATCAAGGTCGACAAGCTCATGAGGCTCCTCTTCAGGAATGTGAACTCCATTTGGAAGGGACAGGAATGGGGGTCCTCTGAACCATGTGGTTTTTGTCAGTTCAGTGGCAGGAACTGAGCGAGTTGCATGATCTGCAGGGTTTTGAGCTGTGTGGACATACCTCCACTGTTCTGGTTTGGTTAACTTTCTGATTAGCTGCATCCTGTTGCAGACATATACATAGAACCGCCGGGTTGTATATGTAGCCCAAGACAATGCTGCTGTCTGTATAGAACTGCATCATATCTACACTCAAGTCCAAATCTCTCTCTACAAATTCCGCCAGTTCCACTGCCAGCACAGCGGCACCGAGCTCCAGGCGTGGGATCATACTCGCGGACGGAGGCACCAGTTTCGCCTTTACCAGCACAAACCTGACATGACATTCTCCATCACTGTTGATCACCTTGAGGTAAGCGACTGTGGCAATAGCCTTCACTGAAGCGTCTCAGAAAACATGGAGCGCTTTCCTTTACGTGGTAGACAGTGTAGTGGAGTGTAAGATCTTGGTATCTTGATGTCTGGTAGATCTTGCAATGATTCTTCTCGCATCCTCTATTCTGTTTCCTTTTTTTACAGGTAGAGGGGTGTCCCTGTCAAGAGCTTCATTGCAGGTAAGTGCTCGTAGTAGAAACTTCCCCTAGATGATGACAGGAGCAACAAGATCAAGGGGGTCAAACAGGCTGTTCACCATAGCTAGAGCACCTCTGCGGGTGAAGGGATTCTCTGTGGCCATTGCTCGGAAGGTGAAGATGTCGTGTTTGAGTTCCCAGGTAAGTCCCAAGCTGCATTGGATGAGGGAAGAGTTGTCCTCAAATTCCAAGTTTTGCAGTCCCTTTGCGTGATCCTCTGAAGGGAAGGCCTCCAAGACATCAGAACTGTTTGACGCTACCTTGTTAAGTCTCAGATTTGAGGAAGCAAGCATCTCCTGTGTCCTCTTCACAAGGTCAATGGCTTCTGCGACTGAGGGGAGTGACTTGAGGCCACCGTCGACATAGAAATCGCGTTCAGTGAAGTGTTTGGCATCCGTCCCATGCTCGCCCGCTCCATGTTGCTGCTGCTCAGCGAAGCCCATAGATGGCTACTGCTGGAGAAGTTGAACTGCCAAATACATGGACTTTCATACGATACTTGACAATCTCCTAACTGGGGTTGTTGCTGGCAAACCACGGGAATCGCAGGAAGTCTCTGTTGTCTTCACTGACAAGGAAGCTGTGAAACATCTGCTTGATGTCTGCTATGACAGCCACTGGTTCTTTTCCAAAGCGCAGCAAGACTCCAAGCAAGCTGTTATTCAGATCCGGCCTGGTAAGTAGTACATCGTTCAGCGAAATGCCATGGTGTTGATTGCTGGAGTCAAAAACAACCCTGATCTTGTCCGGTTTT
Organism: Aulostomus chinensis; assembly: GCF_037954235.1. NCBI lineage: Eukaryota > Metazoa > Chordata > Actinopteri > Syngnathiformes > Aulostomidae > Aulostomus > Aulostomus chinensis. Next base: position 23,725,316 of record NC_141338.1, on the reverse strand, counting down.
TGAGGATGGTAGACGCCGAAGAGAGGTAAGTACCAGCACTCAATTCTTTTGGGTAGTGATGGGGCCAACTCTGCTTGGTCGTGATAGAAGATGTTTTGCATGAAGGTGACGAAGTCAGCTTTCATTTTTGGCTTTCTTTCCAGGGTGTGGCGAAGAGAGGCGAGTCTGTTGAGGGCTTGGTCTAAATTGTTCGGGAGCCGACGACGAGGGGATCAGAAAGGGAGAGGCGCCACCCCACTGTTGGTGTCGTCTATCACCTTCTCTCTGTCCATGAACTAAGAACAGGCAATCTTCGATGGAAAGCCCCCCTTTGTCATCATCTTTAGTGCTCTGGAAGAAGTTGAAGTCATCAAGGACTGGGGGGTCATGTTTGAGGCTGTGAGGAGAGGGGTCTTTCTGTGCTTTGGAGCTAAACCTCTCCTTGACTTGGAGATGGTTGGGACAAGGAGTGAGGAGAGAAGGCCTACCGTTCTCGAGCACATCGGTGCGGTAGGAACTCACTGCTGCAGGCTCGAGGGCTGAACCTAAGCAAATGTCTCCAATGACCACCCGACCCAGGTCCAGTCGCTCAGCATAGGGGGCACTGTGAGGGCCACTGCACTGCCCTAACTTTATGAGCCTGAAGGATGTCGCGTCCTACAAGGATCAGGATCTGGGCGTCTGGGTCCAGGCGAGAGATGTGGTGAGCAGTGGATTTTAGGTGACTGTGGTGCTGAGCAGCTTCTGGGGTCGGGATTTCTGACCAATCTTCTGGCATATGGTTGCACTCGATGAGTGTTGGGAAGCTTGTTTGGGATGCTTGGTAAAACAACCATGCTTGTTTTATCAGCTAGCGACTCTGCCTTTCTCGGTGACACCTGCGCATGTGTGCAGAGTGTATAGTGAGTCTGAACCTCTGATTTGGAAGAGGTTAAAAAATTCAGACCTTGCCAGCGATCTGTTGCTCTGATGGTCCAGCATGATGTAGACGTTGGTAGATCTGTCTGGTTGAGCTTTGGGGTAGACCTTCACCAGGCAGATTTTGGGACAGGATCTGTCTTTTGCTGCAGACTTCTGTACACTTGGAGGTGACCATGGGCTGTGTCGTCTCCTCTCCCCTCTCCCTGCCATGCTCTAAGGTGAGTTCCTTGACTGTTGTATCCCACGGAGGAGATCCAGGGTGGAGCGTCCTTATGTGGTCAAGCCCTCGCATTTGCAGAATTTCAAAGTGGCTTTACAGTTCTTTGCCAGGTGAGATGTGGAGGAGCAACATCTGTAACAGACGTCATTTTTTTTTAGAAAGGCTTTGCACTCCTCCAGAGGCTTGCTGCGGAACCCCCGGCACTTCTTTAGAGGATGGGGTTTCTGATGGATGGGACATTGTCTCACAATGTCATCCGACTGGCTACTCGAACTGTGTGACTAAGAAGATGAGCGGTTCGTTGAGACCTCTGTCTTGTGGGTCAAGACATGCCTTTTGGTGTGTCTGGAGTCTTGTCCGGATTGTTCATGCTTTGGGTACCCTGTGGAGGACTTGGTGGTTGTTTTCACAAGAGCTGAAAGAAGTGAGAAGCTGGGGTCGTTTCTTCTACGTGCCTCACTGTATATGAAGTCTGCGAAGAAGGCAAATGGGGGGAAAGAAACGCGATGCTGCTCTTTGTACTGCAAACCCTTGGTGAGCCACCTCTCTTGTAGACTGTGCGGCAGCTTCTCCACGATGGGGTTGACACGAGAGCCCTGGCAGATACCCTTAATATTTAGCAGAGTTCAACTCCATCAGCAAGTCTGCCAGTTCCCGCAGCTTTCCAGGGTCTTTGTATAAGACTTTTGGAAAGTTCTCTATCCTCTCAAAAAGAGCTCTCTCCATCACTTCAGGGAAGCCATAGCACTCCTGTAGGCGTTCCCAGATGAGTTGTAGACCTACAGCAGGTCTGGTGACATGCACAGAGCAGATCCTTGTAACATGCTCTGAGGACTCTTTTCCTAGCCACTTAGTTAAGAGGTCGAGCTCCTCACTGGCAGTTAAGTTCAGCCCTGCAATGGCATTGGAGAAGAAGAACTTCCACACCCTATATTTCTCCGGGCGGTCTGTGAATTGGATGAGACTGGAATTCACAAGCTCTCAGCGCACCAAGTATTTTGCAATGTCACCCATGCCAGTCGTTTCATGCGATGCGGCTGCTGAGAGGCTGTGAGAGGAGAGTAGTGCAGCGGAGAAGGAGGAGGCTGAGGATGGGAGAGCTGAGCAGGACGTTGGTGATGAACTACAGGCGTTGACCTTGCAGGTTGCTCTGCCGGAGCTGCTGGCATCAAACTTGGAGGTTGCTGTGCCAGAGCTGTTGGCATCGAACTTGCCAGTGGGTGTGCTGCTGCTGACATAGTGCTTGTAGGGTGCTGGCCTGAGATGTGAAGGTCTTTGAGGGGAGTGTGACGGTCAAGTTCAGGGGGTTCCCCATAGTCGGTCGACTGTAGCTGGGATTGGTGCTGACTGGAGTCATGTGTGCGCTGAAGGCTGTCGCTGGCCAATCTGTATTGAGTCTTCTTGCTTCTCTCATCACCTTCAAGATCAGCCGCTTCTTCGAGAACTTGAGCTTCTGCTATAACTGCCGCTATCTCCTTCTCATGTCCCAATGCAGCTAGCTCTGCTGCAATTTCAGCTTCTTTGACTTCAAATGAGCTGTGATGCGGGCTTCTTCTACCTTTAAATCAGCTCTCCGTTGACTAAAGGATGCTTGTGCGCGGGCAGCTTCAACTTTAGCGCAGGCCATGAGTGCAGCTTGGATGGCGGAGGATTTAAATGATGATGTGACAGAACGTAGAGATGCAGCGTCGTGTGCATGGTCTAGTTCCATCTCATTGCCAGCTGTGCTTCTATTTGGTACACCGTTGTCCGTCATCTTGTACTGTTCCTGTTGCTGTATTGCCCAACGCGGAATCGTCTTTTTACTATTCTGTCCTACGAGTTCGAGTGCATACGAGAATAGGCCAACAGATAGCCAACATCAGAAATTTCCAAAGAATGACAGAGTATCAGTTGCAGATGAGGAATGTTTACCATGGTCCTTTAGGATCTTTTCCTTTCAATTTGTACAACTGCAGAAGTAACAGAAAAATGGAATATTTCAATAAATATTGCACTAGTAACAAACAAATTACATGTCTCTGAATGTACATTACATATGTAAATATCTGTAGCTAGCTTAGTATACAGTACATACATCTAATTGTAAATAACTGTAAATAGCTGTACATTACACACATGAACTATAATATTATAACCACATGTAAATAGCGTATGTAAATAGTTACATAACCAATGAATTATGAAATGAACTATCAGCCATGAAAAGCCAATAAACATATTGTAAACACTGTAAACACAACCTAACTTATTATGGTACAAAACAGAGCAGACATTTTTACCACAGAGCTGAAGTGCGAGCTAGCAACGAACAGCCAGCCTGACTAGCAAGACTTATTAGGCTAATGTATCAGGATGGGAAAGCACACGTTTCTTTGCTAAATAATCCAACACAAAATGAAGTTCCTACTATCAACATCACCACATAACAAGAATAATGTCACAATTGAACTCACAGACAAAGCTTTCTCAAGGCACAACATAGAATGGAGCAAAAAACACGAGCAGTGAGCAGATGGCAAACTTCTCTCAAACGTATCACTGTTGCGATGACTACCAGGCACCTAAGGGGAATGAGTGCTCGCCTTGCATTGCAGGACTCTACTTAGCCACAAGGAGTTGTAAAAGAGCATTAAATAAATCACTGTTATCACAATATTCTTATCAAGTGACATGACACTGACCACTGTCTGCTCCATCTCATTCCGACCTACAGGCAGAAATTAAAAACTTCTAAGTCTGTTGTAAGGACCGTACAGAAATGGACAGGAGTCAAAGCTGGAGTTACAGGCCTGCTTTGACTGCAGTGACTGGAGTGTTTTTGAAGCTGCAGCCACAGACCTCAATGAACTTACTGACACTGTGACATACTACATCACCTTTTCTGAGAACGTGTGTACAGACCAAGACCTTCCACACATACAACAACAGCAAACCCTGGTTCACTCCCAACCTAAAGAAACTGCGCCAGGACAAGGAGGTGGCCTACAGAAGTGGGTACCAGGCCCAGTTTTAGCAGGCCAGACACAAGCTGACAAAGGAGATAAAAGTAGCTAAGAGGAGTTACAGTGAGAGGCTGCAAAACAGCCTCTCAGCTAACGACCCTGCATCAGTTTGGAGAGGCCTGCAACACATCACCAACAACAGGAGTCCATCCCCCCTGGCCAGTGGAAAACCCCAGACTGGCAAACGATCTGAAAGGCTCGACTGCAGCTTTGACAGCCCCCCATTCTCCCCTCTCACCCAAACAAAGAGACTACCTGCAACACCCTCTCCCCTTCCCCCAGGCCCACCGCCTGCACTAAGGATCTGTGAGGAGAATGTGTGTCGGCTCTTCCAGAAACAGAAGATCAGGAAGGCCCCAGGACCCGATGGTGTGTTCCCCTCCTGCCTGAGAGTCTGTGCTGACCAGTTGACTCCCATTTTCACTCAGGTCTTTAACTGATCTCTAGAGCTATGTGAAGTGCCCTCCTGGTTCAAGCACTCCACCATCATCCCAATCCCCAAGACGCCCTCAATCACAGGATTAAAGGACTACAGGCCTGTCGCCCTAACATCTGTGGTCATAAAGTCCTTTGAGAGCCTGATGTTGAGCCACCTGAAGGACATAACAGGACCCCTGCTGGACGCCCTGCAGTTTGCCTACAGGGCAGATGGGTCAGCGGACGATGCAGTCAACATGGGACTGCGCTTAATCTTGCATCACCTCAACTCCCCAGGGACATATGCGAGGGTCTTGTTGTGGACTTCAACTCAGCCTTCAACACCATCATCCCCGAAATCCTCCAACGGAAGCTCACCCACCTCCACCTGTCAGTGGATTACCAGCTTCCTGACTGACAGGCGGCAGCAGGTGAGGCTGGGCAGCATCACGTCGAAAATCCGGACCATCAGCACTGGCGCCCCCCAGGGGTGTGTCCTCTCCCCACTGCTCTTCTCCCTCTACAAAAATGACTGCACATCAGGGGACCCTTCTGTGAAACTCCAGAAGTTTGCGGACGACACCACTGTCATTGGTCTGATCCGGGACGGTGACAAGTCTGCTTACAGACAGAGGTGGAACAGCTTGTCCACTGGTGTAGTCAGAACCACCTGGAGCTAAACCCACTCAAGACTGTGGAGATGACAGTGGACTTTAGGAGGAGAACCCTGACACTCTCCCCTCTCACTATCCTCAACAACACAGTGCCTATTGTGGATACCTTCAGATTTCTTGGATGCAAAGCTCTCTCAGGACCTGAAGTGGACTTCCAACATAAACACTATCCAGAAGAGAGCCCAGCAGTGGTTGTACTTCCTACAACAGCTCAGGAAGTTTAATCTACCACAGGAGCTGCTGACCATCTTCTACACTTCCATCACTGTCTGGTTTGGATCAGACAACAAAAAGGACAAGTCCAGACTGCAACGGACAATCAGGTCTGCAGAGAGAATCATCAGTGCTGACCTTCCCTCCATCCAGGACTTGTACCGGTCCAGGGTCAGGAAACGGGCAGCCAAAATCTCTGCAGACCCCTCACATTCCTGACACAGACTATTCAAGCTCCTCCTCTCTGGCAGGAGTTACAGAGCACTGTTCACCAAAACCATCCGACACAGGGACAGTTTCTTTCCCAAGGCTGTCGCTCTGATAAACTCTTAACAGTCACAGAATGTCAGAAGAACCTCTGCACTAAGAACACCTGTATGCAGATTTGCACCACCTCACTCGGACACGGTTGTATTTGCACTATTCACTCATATACATACTTTGTACAACTACAAATACATATACAACTTTGCCAATAAAGCTGATTCTGATTCTGATCCTGATGCAGACATTTATGATCTTACTATATCATGAGCCTATTTCACAATAAAGCTGTTCTCGGCTACATATTTTAACACTTATGTTGCAAAACATCAGCTTGAGTAACAATATCAAACAGTGACTCAACACGGCTCAGGTTATTGACGCGACATGTCAACCAGCACTTGTTATCTTATGTCATTACTTGGTACTACATGCTGATAAAGCTCTTAAATCACTGACAACATCGCCTTACAAAATCACCAAAAGCATGGCTACGTTGTGACTTCGGCTGCATTTACAAATCAATCATGGCTCACGAAAAAGAGCATTGCTGACAGAGGCAAATGGGGGATTTGAAGAAATCCCAAATGGTGTTTGAGTTAAGCCACTTTCACACTGCACCAAAAACAAGGGTGAACACGGCGTTTGGGCACTCTGAAAGGGTTGACTCGGCATTTCAACCCGCATCCACCAACCCTCCAAGCAACCCGGGTGTTTAGCGGTTCGCCTTGGCTCTGCTCGGCTCACCTGCGGTGTGAAAAAGGCAACCCACGGTGTCTCAGGTTTCCCACGACCTTTCTGTCACATTCTGATTTTGTCACTGTGCTGCCTGTCAGGCTGTCATTGTGGAAGCTCCAGAAAAAAATAAAATAAAATTAGTGTTTTTCGTGCTGCTAATGTGTTGCTCTGCCGAGCAAACACAATAGGGTCTTCGCCTGAAGTACCTTCAGGCTCAGGCCCTGAAAAAATATGGCTGGGCTGCGCTGCAAGAGCTGCTCACTCATCTCTCAATAAAGTTCTGGCTTCTGCCATAAGATCAGTCTTCCTGTTGATGTCCCCGAGCCTCTATTTCACTACTTTTTTTCAAAAAATGTACATGTGTATGATCTTAGGTGAATTAATGTATGCTTGGGAACTCCCACCAACCGGGAACCCTAACGTGAACTGCGCGACCATGTTAAAAACAACTTGTATTGCGATCTTGCACACTTTTATCGATCGTGGCAGCGCACTGGCAAAATCTTTAAGTCTGCGAGCTGCTCGCCATCCGTGGTGAAGAGGAGATCCACTGTGATTTATGGGAACATCACCGGCATTTTGAGACACAATGATGATGTTGACGATAACGAACGAGAGAGAAAAACACAGGCACGCAGCCGTCACACCAGAAGCTTGAATGTGCCCTTATGCAGAGCAAACAAAAACAAAAAGGAAAGTGACAATTTAGACAAAAGTATGGCGGTTTGCAAGCTGTGTCACACAAATGTTAAGTACTCTGGAAGTACCACCAAGCTGCAAGCCCTCCTAAAACGTCACCACCCAGACAAGGTAATGCTAACTGAGACTGAGCCCAAGAAGCAGCACCACCCAAAACAAAACACACTGGACACTGATGGCTGTTGTTGCCACAAGTTCCTATCTTCTGACTGGCTAGTAGCTACCTCATATGCTCAGTATCAAGCTAAAAAAGCTACCAAAGAAGGTCACTGGCTGCACTTTAACTCTCCATTGTTCACTTTACTTTTCAAAAGCTTTTAAACTACAATTTCCACTCAATTTCAAAAAAATGAAACTAATTTTCTCACCACATCTTTGATTCATTTTGGTCAGCATTTGCAAGCTGCCAGTCACAGCCATATATTGTGTAATTGATGCTTTTAGTTCAATTAATTCAATCAAAGTCAGATGTCACGAAAAATCTCTTTGTTCCTTTAAAATATTTCAGAAAATGATGTAAGTGCATTGAATTGTATTGTGAGCAGAATATTGTGATGTATATCGTATCGTGAGCCGAATATCGTGTATCGTATCGTACTGCAAGATTAGTGTATTGCTACAGCCCTACAATATACATACTTACAATCGCTTGCATGTTTGCAAATACAGTATCCATCCATCCATTTTCTTCCGCTCATCCTGATTAAGGGCCGTGAGGGGGCTGGAGCCTATCCCAGCAGCCTTCAGGTGAGAGGTGGGGTTCACCCTAGACAGGTCACCAGTCCATCGCAGGGCCAACACATATAGACAGACAACCATTCACACTCACAGTCAAACCTATGGTCAATTTAGAGCATCCAATTAGCCTAGTCCCCTTTTGCATGTCTTTGGACAGTGGGAGGAAGCCAGAGTACTGGAGAGAACCCACACAGGCACAGGGAGAACATGCAGACTCCACACAGAAAAATCCAGTACCCAGCCAGGACTCGAACCCAGAACCTTCTTCTTATGAGCAACAGGGGAACCACTGCGCTGCCGCAAATACAGTATAAAACTGGCAATTTCTGATGATTTTCATTAATCTTTTAGGTGGACATATTTATTGATTCCATCTATTTGATCTTGATATACAATTTTATGGCAAAAAATACTGTCAAAATATTAATAAAAGACTCGAAAAATCCCCAATTGGTCCCATATACAACTGATATAACATAAAAACCACTTACACAAAATGTAAAGAACATTAATTATGTCATTACTATGACACCTATCAGATCAGATGGGGGGGGGGGCATATGAGGCAGCAAGTGAGTATTTTCTCCATTAAGATGATGTGCTGTAAGCAGAAAAAATGTTCAAGTGTAAGGACCTGAGCAACTTTGACAAAATTGTAATAGCCTTTGATTGTGATCTGGGTCAGGGCATCTCAAAAATTGCAGGTCCCATTGCATCAAAAGCAGAAGCACAACCAGTGCTATTGAAGCACAAATTGCTGAAAAAGTTACTGCTGTTTGAGTGTGTGTCATGTCTATGGTGTATTGAACCACACACCTGGTAAATGACTAGCTGTTTGCCGGCCACTTCTGGCACGCTCAATTATCAAGGTGTAAGATAAGCAGTATACCAACAACATGTTACCTCGCTTCAATTCTAACTGCAAACTGGTAGTGTGTTACTTTTTTGCTGAAATATACTGGGTATGTCCACAGTGTAACAGTGGTTTCCAAGCAGAAGGCATCTTTCATCAACTGAGGCTAATTCACTGACCACAACAGTCTGAAAATACTGGCAATGTAGTGGCAGTACAACTCAGAACACCCTGCATTAAATCTCCTGGGAAACCTTTCCAGAACACATGGTTGCACACCGCTGCACCCAGCTGTATGACACAGACAGAACTGTGCGGTGACACTGAAAGATTCATGAGACAGAAGCAGCGTGCTGTCATTCATTTTAAATGACAGCTGGTGACACATGCCTTCAGATGCAGTGAACAGCATGATGCCAGCAGTAATAGTAGCAAGCTGAAGTTGAGAAGAGCTTCTCTTTCTGCAAACTAGCAGCAGCACCGCCAAAGAAGCAAATGCAGATCACGATTTGCTTTTCTTCTTGTAGCGACTGCGGTACTACCAAGATCTGCTCTGTTTCAAACTGACGATAAAAGAGAAACTTGAAGTTACACAAAATTAAAATAAAAAAACATAATAGTGTCTTCGCCCCACCTCCTAGCTCAGGCCCTAATTATATCATCCTTGTCAAATTCATGTCCAGGCTGCCAAATAGCCATACCACAAACCTGATATTGGCCACAACCACCACAAACAAATTCAAAATTAGTACCCACAACCCCCCCCCCCCCCCCCAACACCACCACCTACTGATAGAGGGGAGGGTGCAAGCAACCAGCGACCAAGCAGGTATAAATACAAGTTCTATCAACCCAATAAGGCTGAGTGCCTCTGCCCCATCTCATACAGAAGTCCACTCAAATGGCACATGAACTTTACAGTAAAAAAAACACAAAATGCTGTTTGCACATCTTTCCTCTCCAACTTCTAGAGAAATGTAATCTCGTTCATGTAGTCAACACAACACAGTGTTAATCATATCTCCTACTAATGCAGTAAAATCTGTATTCAATAACATGGTGCCATTGCCACAGGAACAATGTAAGCTGCTTTGTGATTTGTCAAAACTGATCATAATGACAGTCAAACAGGTTAAAGTTTATACCCCTGCAAACAGAGCCGAGGGTCTGCAAGATGATGGATTGTTTCCTGCAAATGAGCGTGGAGCTCTGGGTGCAGGCTACGTGGAGGTAGGTGAATATCTGAATATCGCCATAATATTGCCACAATTTCCCTTAAAGGATGGGTGTTTCCAGATGTTTGTCTTTTTCTAACTTGAGAGGTTGCAAGAGACAAACTCAAGGTCTCCATTCAGTCAAAATGCTGCTTTTCTCCTTGTTCCTACAATGATCATACACACAGAGTTTGACCCAAGAAGGCAGTCTACACATTCAGTGATGAAAGTGGACATTTAATTTGTGCTGAGGGACAATATGTTACCAGAAATATGAGGCGGTTTTCTTGTGACATCACAAATATTTTAAGCCAATCTTGGTCTCATATTCAGCAAGGACACTTAATATGACACTTTTAGCCATGTCAGCATAAGACGTCCAGCAAATTTTAAGAGAGTTATAGAAATGCTGCAAAGAGGTACAGGCTGGCTCATTTGTTTTAGTCAACAGCCATTTACTGTGGAAAAGTGGAGAGCAGAATTACCATTGATTGGATAAGTTGTAAATGTCTACTTCTCCAGAGACGAGGGCAAACCTTTGTAATATCCATGAAGACAATGACAAAGGAAGTCCAGTTAGTCATGTGAGGAAATGTTTGTGTTTTACTTTTTCCTCAAATGAGGTGTTTCCACCTCCCATTTAGCACATTTACTTCTTTTCAGAAAAGGCAAAAACCACATCAAGCACATATAAAACTTTTTTCAAATTTGGATGTTATTTTAGTTTATTATGCTGTTTCCATGACAAGAAATTGCGCAAAACAGCAAAATGTGCATTATAATCCCTCCAAGGCCACACAACTGTGTAAGTCTTCAGTTTGCACACAATCAAAATGGACTTTATGATGACATAAGAGACATGATGTCTGGCATTTTAATTTGTGAAATGAAAGATAATTATCAATATGATGTGAATTTTCATTTACAGGTGCAATTTATGGACTTTGATGTAGTACGTTGGATTTTTTTCAGCAAAAATGTCTTATTGCACATGGGTTTTTTATTAAAAAAATAGATTAAAATCTCATATCTTGGTATTATGCGCATAGTGAGATGAATGCTAGCAGTTAAACTGATTGGGGATTCTAACTTGCAGAGGGTCAGATTCAGGTTGACCTTTGCTTTGATTTGGATACAATTTAGTAGCCAAGAGCACAAAAAATAAGTTTACCACTGAAACATCAGGCATCATCGTATACTTTAACCACACAATACAGTGAATACATAAGTAAAATGATGTACCAAACCAGAACCTGTCTTAGAAAGGGATGTTTTACCTGTTTGATAACTAGATGAGTGTTCCATCCCTTTAAATTTGGTGCATTCCCCTTTATTCAGCTGTCATTGAATTTGGCTGTTAATTTCACTACTGAATACCAATCAGACTATGTAGATAATAATATACAATCCTCATCTGCATTGATAAACCAGCCAGCACACTCTGCAGGGCCAGCGTCAGCCATATTGTAGGCTTATTCCACTAACAATTCTGTTTCAGACCCGATCAAGGGGAAGGGGTCTCAAAAACAGCCTAATGCAAAGAGACCAGCGGACGGTACATCTGCGGAAAATGCAGAAATATTCCAGACAGAAGGCAGAAGGAAGCAGACTGGGTAAGGTCTCTGGCTGTCTGCTGCTGTTCCCCCCGCCCCTCCCCCGCCAGACCAACCGTCCGCGGGAGAACGCCACAAACAAAACGAGCGCTCTGCGTGTTGTTTTTGGCTGTTTACCTGCGGGCTGGGGAGCGAGCAGACAGACAGACAGGTGCATGTTTGTTTCTGTCTTACCGTTATTATTTTTTTAGTACGGAGATGGAAGGGGACTGCGGTGGGTATTCTCGTCTCCTGCTGTCTTTCCACAGAACCCGTTTCGACTTCGCAGGAACATGCAGAGACTCCTCGGCCATCTCACCATGGAAAGTTAAACTAAACACATTGATATGAAATACATCCGGCCAAGCTTTTCATAATAAAACTGCTGCCCGAGTTCAGATAATATATGTAGACGCGAGAATATATTTTACCAGGTTAAATCAGATCAAATATTAATATGCTTATAGAAATAATATCGAGGAATGGAATATTTTGTTGTACACTTTACTACATAAAAGTTTTTTAAAAAGTCTCCCTTACAACTCATAAGCTGTCTAATTGAATTTACAATTACAAGAGCAGGTAAAGTGAGAAATATAAAAAATATAAATTCTTCAGCAGCACTGAGCATTGGCATATAACCTATTTATATCACAGGCACATAATCTAACATTTGAGAACAGAATGGGAAGATGAGTCACATAATCCATTTTAGCATTTCTTATGTAAAGATAAGCAGTCAGTATTGCCATTTTTTAAAAATTCTATACACACATGGACACACACACACACATACACACACATATATGAAGTGAACGATGGTGGTCCATGTAAGATATTTTAAATCTATCGCTGTCTTGAGTGTCTCATTTTATATTTCTTATATTTGAATATTTGTTTGCTTGATGCACAATCTATGCCAGCCACTATAATTTGATTCCTAATTGTTTGTCAATTTAATAAAATGCTCTGCATTCCAAATCAGAACGTTACAACATTTTGTAATCTCAATATGAACTTGTATTTTTTTGTCAGTGATATGCAGAATATGTGGTAAAGCTAAATAAAACTTGTGCAAATAGGGGTAACTACACTGGGGGGGAAAACAGTTAAAAATATTGAACATTATAAAGCCAGAAATAGAATTGAATCACAACATGCTACAAACATATCAACATTTTTTAGTCAGTTTTTCCGGTCTGAATGTCGAGAGCTTGCCATTCCACTCTCTTTCCCCGCCCCTGTCTTGCTCTGCCAATGTGCCAAATAGTGCAACCGAGAGGAAATTGTGAGACACCGACTTGCGCATTACGCTCCCCTCCTTGCTTAATAGTGATCCGTCCTGCTGTTGAATGCGACAGTGAAAACGACAGAAAGAGAGACTGGCAGATACAGATTGATACCAAGCAGGACAAAGAAATGTAGATCTCAGCCAGTTGATCCAATGAAAAATAAACAAAATTACGCAAAATACAAAAACGGTGTGTTGTTCTCTCTAGTTGTTTAATTTCTAAAACTGAAAAAGTTTTCAAACGTGAGAATTACGATAAAATGTCAGCGGTAACCATGGTAACAGGCTTCTAAAATATGCATGCCTCATTCATGAAATGATTTTAGAAACACTTTTGTCCTGGGAGTTTTTTAAACCCTCAAATTCGTCTTACAAAGAAGAAGCAAAGTCTAATAGCTAAATATGTTTCAGTGTTCCACTCGTACCATGTTTGCTCGTCTGGTTGAGGTACATGATAGAAATCAGGAGCAATAATTTGGAAATGCTCATCATCCTTTCCTCCCTGCCTGTGACACTATATTGTAGGTTAAAAAAATACTATAGTGTGTCAAAAGAAATTTGTTTGTAAGAAAATTTCATGAATGATGCCAATTCCTTCTAAAGTGACACACTAAACTCAGGTGGTGTGCAATGTAAATATTATACCGTCTCACCTTCAGAATGTTAGCAATTTTTATTTCATTCAGATGAAAAGTGCCCTTTGTTATGACTGCCCCATCTTCATTTTTTTTTGTTTTGAACCAGTATATTTCTCTTTGTTGGTATTTTTCTCTTTTAAAACTGTTTTCCTTCCTATTTAGTTGCATATTCCAAGTGACCTTAGTTGTAACCTAAAAGTACTACAAACAGTACCGCTGCATTACGCTTCATCCACTCAACGAGGCTTGCCAAGTCTTGTTTCATTGCATTTGAATCTAGGAATGCAACCCTTAGCACTTTCATGCTAGGCCCTCATCTAAGTTTCTATCAGCGATGACCAAGCTTGCCAATCCCCATGCACACCTGACTGTGTAGTCATCCTATTGGAGTGAGAGGTTGGGATACCAGCTAATATTAGATTTTTGTGTACACCATAGGGCAAACATTAATTTGTGCATTCAGTAGCTGGTGCTACAGAACACACACTGCTTTAGATACATTGCATGAAGATAACAGTATGATTTTGATGGAACCTAAAGGATGCTTGTTATATCAGGCTTGGTCTGTGTCAATTCAACTTGTTGATGTCTTCAGGTGGGAGCTCTCATGAAATGTGGCCATGGGAAGTCCAGGTCCAACAGTTTTGTGTTCCTTTAAATACATGTTCTTCCTTGAGCCATTCACAATTAGAATGCTTTACTACAGTAGAATTGTATTCAAGGGGACTTGTAGACATAAAAGGGAAAAAGAACTTCCGATCTATCTATGAATCTATCTATCTATCTATCTATCTATCTATCTATCTATCTGTCTGTCTATCTATCTATCTACAGTCGTTCACATTACATTGAACTGCTTCATGATTGACAGAAGATGTTCATTGGCCTTCCGGATGCTGCTGTGCTCCTCTTTCAGCCTCTCTTGCTCCATAATGCTCCATAGTTTTTCTTTGTACCTCTGTTTGATGTCTCTTCCAAGGAAGAGACATCAAACAGAGGTACAAAGAAAGGGGAGCAGCCAGTTATACTTTAATTGGATTGGCTCTTTCCTTGAAACAATTCTAACATGATCAAAGTCCAGGTACAAAAATCACTTTCAAACAATTTAGCTACAAAAGGTCATAACTCACCTTAAATGTTTCACTCATGCTACAAAACAAAGTTACTGTGTCAGTTAAATAGCTTTTGTGACCCTAAATAAAAAACTGACATGGACCCTGGAAGCGTTCTTTTTAGTTTTTAATCCAAATTACCACCACTCTCACCACATTAACAGGGAATTCTTACTGTAATAGAGGATAATTTTTCACTGGCAAACTTACAGTTTTTCTCAGTCATTTGGCTCTTTTTTGAAGCAGTCTTTACATTTTCTAAACTGTAAGAGCAATTGTCACAACAGTTTCACATAAATCAAAACTATGTTGCATGCTTGCAGAAGATAGTAATCAACTCAGAAAATTTCATTTATGTTGAAAAACAAAGCTTTGTGTCAAGAAATTGGAGAGTGACACAAAAATGAGAAGTCTTTCATACATCTTTCTGGATACTGATTTATACTTTTATTTCTTGTTATCTACAGTTCATAATTTCAAGCATGCTTATTGAGACTGATTTCTCTGCACTACGATCTACCTGCCTTCTCACCCTGCTCTTAATGACACAAAATGTTTCCAATACAAAATGGAGAGCATAATGGGGTGTGTGTGTGTGTGTGTGTGTGTTTGTTTACTGACCCTGAGTCTGCAGGGTTCCCGCCTCTCTAAGTCATTCTCCTCAGCTCTGGCTCGGAGCTGCACCTCATTCTGAGAGCAATGTCAGTCCAGCATCTCTTGCAATTCCAACCATCCATCCATCCATCCGAGCCTATCCCAGCAGCCCTCGGGTGAGAGGAAGGGTTCACCCTGGACAGGTCACCAGTCCATGGCAGGGCCAACACATAAAGACAGACATTGGCTCTCCCAGCCACACCTACGGTCAATTTAGAGTCTGGATTAACCTGGTCCCCTCTTGATGTCTTTGGACTGTGGAGGAAGCTGGAGTACCAGAGAGAACCCACGCAGAAACAGGGAGAACATAAAGCAGGGGTGTCAAACTGGTCCAGTAAAGGGCCGGTGTGGCTGCAGGTTTTCATTCCAACTGAACAAAAGCAACACCTGAATCTACTTAAATCAACCAAGCTGTGTCCACACAGCTCATTGGTTGGATCAGGTGTTGCTTTTGCTTGGTTGGAATGAAAACCTGCAGCCACACCGGCTGCAGGTTTTCATTCCAACCAAGCAAAAGCAACACCTGATCCAACCAATGAGCTGTGTGGACACAGTGTGGACATTCCAACCAAGCAAAAGGCTCCCTTTACTGGACCAGTTTGACACCCCTGACATAGAGACTAACCCAGAAAGACCCCGTGCTGCAGCCGGGGCTCCACCCACAACCTTCGTGCTGGGGGGCCACTGACCGCTGCCCCTCTTGCAATTCCATCCATCCATCCATTCATTGTCTTCCGCATATTCCTGTTAAGGGTCATGGGGGCTGGAACCTATCCCAGCATCTACGGGCGAGAGGCGGGGTTCACCCTGGACAGGTCACCAGTCCATCACAGGGCCAACATACAGAGACAGACAACCATTCACACTCACAGTCACACCTACGGTCAATTTAGAGTATCAATCAGCCTAGTCCCCAAATTGATGTCTTTGGACTGTGGGAGGAGGCCGGAGTACCAGAGAGAACCCATGCAGGCATGGGGAGAACATGGAGACCCACACAGAAAGATTCTGTGCCCGAGCCGGGACTTGAACCCGGAACCTACTTCCTGTGACACCATGCCGCCCCTCTTGCAATTCCTGATATACAAGTTCAAATGTATCAGTCAATAGATGTTTTGTTGTGGAACATTATCACAGATACTTGGAGAGCTTTGTCTGATGAAATGTTAACTAATAAAATTACACAGCGAACAGATGACAGATTAGTTAAGAAATAATGCAGGAGTTGGTGGGAGATGATCAACAAGTCCTCAAAATTAATGGACCTAACCTGACAGGTCATTTGTTTTACTGTCAATGCGACCCAGTGCAGCATTTCCTAAACTAGAGCCCCCAGTACAGAGTGTTTCCCCGTGACCTCATAAATGTACTACAAGATCTATGTTAACAACATATAATAGCAGTTACAGGTTTTGGCTCCTTGGCCACGTACCAGTCTCTCACTAAGTGACCATGGACTCAAAGATGCCACAGGTCTGGACATGAGACAGCGTAACATGCTGTGACAGAATGAAAAACAGAAAACCCCTTTTGTTTTTGGTCGAATATGCAACATTTTAAGATCATTCATACAGCACTGTGGTCAAGGCCTGGTAAGGGTTAGGCACAAAAACCACTTGGTTAGGCTTAGGAAATGATTGTGGTTCAGGTTACTACAGTGCAAACCAATGAAACTGAAGCTGAAAATGTAATGGCATCGAATGTGTTACTATCCACATGGAGCAAAAGAGATATCCGGTTTCTACTTTCAGTGACCTTTAAGGATAAAATGATGCTGTCATTACTTACGCAGGCAGTAGAGCTGATGTGAATTTCCCAAAGGGAACGGGTTCAATAGTCTCTATCTATCTATCTATCTATCCTTCTATCCATCTATCTATCTATCTATCTATCTTCTATCTATCTATCTATACTTCTATCTATCTATACTTCTATCTATCTATCTATCTATCTATCTATCTATCTATCTATCTATCCTTCTATCTATCCTTCTATCTATCTATCTATCTATCTATCTATCTATCTATCTATCTATCTATCTATCTATCTATCTATCTATCTATCTATCCATCTATCTATCTATATATCCTTCTATCTATCCTTCTATCTATCTATCCATCTATCTATCTATCTTTCTATCCATCTTTCTATCCATCTATCTTCTATCTGTCTATCTATCTATCTATCATCTATCTATCTATCCTTCTATCTATCTGTCTATCTATCTATCTACCTATCTATCTATCTATCTATCTATCTATCTATCTATCTATCTATCTATCTATCTATCTATCTATCCTTCTATCTATCTATCTATCTAGCTATCTATCTATCTATCTACCTACCTATCTATCTATCTTTCTATCTATCTTTCTATCTATCTATCTATCTATCATCTATCTATCTATCTATCCTTCTATCTATCTATCCATCTATCTATCTATCTATCTATCTATCTATCTATCTATCTATCTATCTATCTATCTATCTATCTATTTATCCTCCTATCTATATATCTATCTATCTATCCTTCCTATCTATCCTTTCTATCTATCGATCTATCTATCTATCTATCTATCTATCTATCTATCTATCTATCTATCTATCTATCTATCTATCTATCTATCTTTCCTTCTCTCTATCTATCTTTCTATCTATCTATCTATCTATCTATCTATCTATCTATCCTTCTGTCTATCTATCTATCTAGCCTTCTATCTATCTATCTATCTATCTATCTATCTATCTATCTATCTATCTATCTATCTATTTATCTATCTATCTATCCTTCTATCTATCTATCTATCTATCTATCTATCTATCTATCTATCTATCTATCCTTCTATCTATCTATCTATCTATCTATCTATCTATCTATCTATCTATCTATCTATCTATCTATCTATCTATCTATCTATCTATCTATCTATCTATCTATCTATCTATCCATCTATCTATCTATCCTTCTTTCTATCTATCTATTTTTCTATCTATCTATCTATCTATCTATCTATCTATCTATCTATCTATCTATCCTTCTATCTATCTATCTATCTAACCATCTATCCTTCTATCTATCTATCTACCTATCTATTTATCTGTCTATCTATCTTTCTATCCGTCTATCTTCTACCTGTCTATCTATCTATCATCTATCTATCTATCTATCCTTCTATCTATCTATCTATCTATCTATCTATCTATCTATCTATCTATCTACCTATCTATTTATCTGTCTATCTATCTTTCTATCCGTCTATCTTCTACCTGTCTATCTATCTATCTATCTATCTATCTATCTATCTATCTATCTATCCTTCTATCTATCTATCTATCTAACCATCTATCCTTCTATCTATCTATCTACCTATCTATTTATCTGTCTATCTATCTTTCTATCCGTCTATCTTCTACCTGTCTATCTATCTATCATCTATCTATCTATCTATCCTTCTATCTATCTATCTATCTATCTATCTATCTATCTATCTATCTATCTATCTATCTATCTATCTATCTATCTATGTCCTGTCAATTCAAAACGTAAGGATGGGTGCCTAGTTAACTGATAAAAGATACGCAATAAAGTATCTTTTAATATTAATAAAGCAAACAAAAAAGATTAGTAAAGGCCTGACGAAGACATAATGGGTGGGTTAGTTGAGCTAATATATGTTCGCAATGCTATGATGAACAATTATAAGATACTCATGAGGCTTTTATTAATGTTCTTAGCATCTACAAACTGTTCACAAGTTTCTTGTAAGTTATAATAAATGTCTTGTAGTCTGATATTAACTATATTATAATGCCATGATTAACATTTATATATTTTTATAAACAGTGACACAGTGGTGCAGTGGTCAGCACTGTTGCCTCACAGCAAGAAGTTTCCGGGTTTGAGTCCCGGCTCAGGCACAGGATCTTTCTGTGTGGAGTCTCCATGTTCTCCCTGTTCCTGCTGGGTTCTCTCCGGGTACTCCAGCTTCCTCCCACAGTCCAAAGACATGTAATTGGGGTGAGTGGTGAGTGAGTGTGAATGGTTGTCTCTCTCTAAATATGTTGTCCCTGCGATGGACTGGCTACTTGCTCAGGGTGAACCCTGACTCTCGCCCTTAGCCGCTGGGATAGGCTCCACCACCCCCACACTAATTCCTGCAAGAAGAGATATATATCAGCTATTACTTCTACCACTGGGCTAAAACTACTTCTACTACTATTAAATGGGTACTCTCACTGACAGAGAAGTGCTTTTAAAGGAAAAGCATGCACTTGAAGACCAAGAGGAACAGTTACAGAAAGCTTGAATTTGAAAAGGAAATCGCAAAATTAAAGGCAAAGGTGAACGTGCTAAGAGGCTCTGAAGGGTCTTGTGAAGCAAGGGACAAATCTATAAATCTGATGGTATGAACTCATAGGTTGAGAGAGGAGGAAAAGAAGGTCAGTCCCTCAGTACTCATGGAAGGTCATTTTTGCCTGATCCCATAACTTTGACTTGTCAGCTGGGTCCACATCCCATGGGAAAAAGATGTGAGTTTAAAAATATGGTCCAAGATTTTCAATGGCAACTTGTATTGTCAAGATGCTTGGCGGAGAAGAGTCATCAGGGGGAAATACTAAGAGTTTAATCCTATCCACAGTTTCAGACCAACAAAATCACCCTGTGGCACTGGAGCTGTGCAGTCGTGATCAGTGTCACATCATTACGTTACAAATTCAAATAAAAGCTTTGCTAGTTCTGCAACAGTTTCTTTTATTTTTGCGAAGAAGGCACAGACTGCTGGTACTTCCTTAGACAATACACAGGGTGACAGCCTAGGGGTCTTTTCAGACGCTGTCCAATTACAGAGGGAATGACAAGGCTAAGGCATTACTACAAGAGCATTTTGGAAATACTCAGAAAATCCCTTTAGCCTACATGGAACAGACTTTTTCATGGTAACAAATAAAATCACAGGATGTGAAAGCTTTGCAGGGATTCAAGGCATGTTGCAAGATATGTAGTCTAAAGCACTCTAGCCTTCTTCATGTGTAAACAAAAAAGAAAGAAATTGATTCAGGGCATGCAAACGGAGGATCTTAGTCTGCAATGGGCAGTTCTCTTTTCCAAGTTTAAACCAATTAGGGGCCTGCAATAGTGACTGCTGTACCCTCTTGAGTGTAAAGGATCAAGTTAAGGGGTATGAAACATTACAACATATCGATTCTTGGATCCTACGAGCGCAACATCTTTCTGCATGGAGCAACCAAATATGTGTAAAGGTTTGGCTATTATTGCCTGGGCAAAAGCTCTTTTGACCTCTTACAGCAATAATATGTTGTCAATTTCATCAATCCTTAGAAGCAAAAGCAATTTGCTATTTTACAACTGATTTATGGTCAGTTAAATGACTGTATTTTAAAACACATAGATACATGATGGCAGGTAAGGAGTGATGCCTACTATGGGGATTGGGGGGCTTTTTCACAGTTGAGAGCAACAGCCCACCAAAATGCCCATGCAGGTCCCTGGAAATGATGTTCAACAAACTCAACTTCAGTGGAAGAAGAATCGATATTGTCCATCAACTAATGGATCATGAGACAGTCATTGTAAGTCACGTTGATTCACTGAGATTGATTCCGGAATGAATCTCTTACTCAGAATCAACATTCTGTATTGGAGCCATGGCAAGATGTGTGGGATATTGGCAGTGACTCTTATGTAGGGCCTGACCCATTAATTGGCTGGCTGATTTAATTGGTTGGTCATAACCATTAGAACATAATCTGTTATTGGCCAAAAATGGACCAATTAACACAGATTTTAATACATAATTTTCAGTAATACAATGTGGTTAATATGGTGTTTTTCTAAAAAATTGTGCCTGTCAGGTCCAAAATCAGTATCAGATTTGCCGCCTCCTGAAGCGTGTGTGGAGTCGTACCACCAGGCCAGGCCTCCAGGCCAAAGTGCCTGTCTGCAGTGCACCAACAAATTCACTCTGTACTGCAGAGTGGCTGTAGCAGGAACAGAAACAAATGCAGCTTGGAGGAAACCACAAAGAGGCTACTGGTATGAGATTTTAAGTTTCTGTATAAAATCCTGTGCTGGTTACGGTGCTGCAGGTAAGACTTTGTTTCACTCGCTCAGGGTAAGTTATCTAACGATGTAAAATAATTATCAAATGTTAAAATATGGCAAATATTGCAAGCTAGGACCATTTAAGTTAAAGTTACTGTAATATATTTAAAACTTTCAAAATGAGTTAAAACATCGTTTCTTTCCTTTGAGAGTGATTTTTGTACACTTTATATTTGAAGGTTTTCAACCTAATATACCCTGAATGAGAAAATAAAAATTATGAGAGGAAAAGTTTTTCCTGTGCTCATTTGTGATTTGCCAGGCCTGTTTCAAGTTAGTGCAGAGGCTGAAAAATTAGTGGGCACTCCGACTCCTCTCATGTCACGCTCCGCAGCAACCCCACAGAATGAGAGTTTAGGACTGTGCAGTACTTAACAGCCAACAGCGCATACTGAGCAGTAAGCAATGGTAAGTTTATAATAACTAGTTTGTTAAATAAAAAATAACTTAAGAAGTTTCCCATTTCCCATGATGTGCCTTTTTGTGTCTGCCATGCTTTACTGATATTATCGAGAGTGACATGACATGCTTGCACACAAAAGAATGTTAGGATAACCCAGCTTAAATATTAGCTACCTTGTGAAACTATTTATCCAAGTTAGGCCATGGCACCATGAATGATGTAACGGCAACATTACAGTACCTCAGAGTAACATTGTGCTCACTCAGGAAGCTGCATGCTACCAGACTAGATAAGACCTGAGCAAATCACGATAATGCTTCGTCACCATGCAAAAACTGCTGTAGACTTCATTTATTTTCAGCAGGTCTGTGTTTTTCAATTTACGGCACTGTGGAGAAAAAGCATTTCTGATCGAAGTTTATCGTCATGAAGGAAAGAAAATGTGAAGGCAAGTTGAGAGGACATCCGAGAGCCGCATTTCAATCATGTTCATGTCATCATCATGTTTTACCACTTTAATGACGCTGTTTATCCACCTGGCTGTTACCTACAGACACACACTGACTGACCTCTTAATTAAACACTGTGCAATGTAACGCACACCAATAACAGCTCTACTGTAAATTCAACTTCAATAAATGTGTTACTTTGTAAATGTTGACAGTGTCAGAGAGATTTCTTTGTTTACTGAGACGATCGTGGGTGTTGCCCTTCAATTAAATCTTTGTAACAAGTGTTTGGATATATATTTAGGCCATCGAAAGCAGGTATTTTTTCTTTTTTATATGAAAATGTAAAGCCGATATATCAATTATAGGAATTTTTTTTATTCCCCTAAAATCGAAATTGGCATCATCGCCAAAAAATCCATATCAATCGGGTCCTACTCTTATGTAGTCAAACTGGCTTTTGAATTTTTTAGACTGATGACATTGTCACAAGGACCGGAACTTTCACTTTATTCTTTCTTCCTGACTGACTGACAGTAAAGATCACTCATTACAAGGTTAAGGAACTTTCCTTGGTCCTAATGAAGCAAACGGCTCTGATTACACCTTAAAGCGACCTTGCTTGCACGAGTCTTTGCTTTGTAATTATTGTGCAGTAATTAATCAAAATTTAAGTATCAAACTCTTAAGTCTTTTGAGGAACTTCAGATCAGTTCACAATATTTATTTGTCCCCGAGAGGTGAATTAGGTTTCACACCCAATAACCTCATACGGATGGCACACATCAGAACTACATGCACTACGAAAACAATGTCTTAATTTTTCCAAACATCTCCCATTTACTCTTTAAAACAAGGTGGCCCTTTACCAGCATTACAGGAGCTTCCACTAAACTGGTGTGTAAAAAAAAAAACAGAGCAAAAGGTTTTCCATCCATTGTCATCTTCTGCTTATTCCTAGGGTCGCGGGGGGGCTGGAGCCTATCCCAGCGTCAACGGGCGAGAGGCGGGGTTCACCCTGGACAGGTCGCCAGTCCATCGCAGGGCCAACATACACTCACAGTCATACCTACGGTCAATTTAGAGTATTCAATCAGCCTAGTCCCCAATTGCATGTCTTTGGACTGTGGGAGGAAGCCAGAGTACCAGAGAGAACCCACGCAGACACGGGGAAAACATGCAAACTCCACACAGAAAGATCCCGTGCCCGAGCCGGGACTCAAACCCAGAACCTTCTTGCTGTGAGGCCACAGTGCTAACCACTGCACCACCGTGCAGCCCAGCAAAAGGTTTTATTTCATCTTATTATATACTCAGGTATTTCTCAAATGATAAGCTGGGAAAAACTTGATGTGAAATGCAAATGAGAAATGGGGAAAAAGATCTTGAATGTTTTTGATTAAGTGGAACATAAAGCATTGCATTTTGGCAGTAAGCTTTTTCTTTTAAACGAAACATACGATTACAAATACAATTTCATCCACAGAATACACAAGAACCACTCTTGGTTGTGTGGAATATGTCACAGAACCAAAATAAACCCTTCTGGTTTCTACATCTGTGATAAAAGCTACAGATAAAAGGAATTAAATATAATTGGTTAGAATTGCCCTTATTAGCCAACGTCTACACTCACTGTACGATTTAATGAATTAGCATCATGTATCAAGATTATGTACAACATGAAGTAAAAGTCACAAATGGTAAGTACATTTTTTTTTATTTTATATGTATACATACATATACTGCCAGTCAAAAGTTGGACACACCATCTCATTCAATGTTTTTTCTTTATTTTTACTGCTTTAGCGGGGCCCACCCTGGCCCTCCACCTCTCAATTAAAGGAGAGAGTCCAGCCCCTCTCAGACTCGGGTTCCAGAGTCGCAGCTATGTGTCAAGGTAAGACCGACTACATCTTGCCAGTAAAGCTCAACTTCTTCCACCAACTCGGGCTCCTTCCCCGCAAGAGAGGTGACATTCCATGTCCCAAAAGCCAGTTCCCATAGCCAGGGATCAGACTGCCAACACCCCGCCTTGGTCTGCTACCTGATACACAGTACACTGGACCCTTCCGGTTCAGACCCTAACCCTAAGCGTGCTCCATGGGCAAAACCATATATATATATATATATATATACATAGACATTGGCAAAATAATTTTGCCTATCCCAGCTACAGAATGTATTGCCATGGGCTGGACAGTTCTAAGCTGTTGTGATATGGGACCAAGATCCACAGATATCACAGCGCTTTTGTGGGGGGAGCCAAGAACATTTGTCATCATCCCGGTTGCATCACCTGTGAGGATGCTTGGCTGGGACTAGCCATTGTTGTTGTAGCTATATATTTAGCTGCACTTTCCACTTGCAATGCAATGGTCATTGCTTTAGACAATGAAAGATCATCAGGTTCAAGTTAAAAAGACTCGCACACTGTATCACCATTGGCATGTGCAATGAACTGGTCACAGACCAGCTCATCCTGCAGTCCTGAGCACACACTGATCCTCCACTCCCAGAGTTGCAACAGAGCTTAGTAATGAGCCAAACTCATGTCCGTTTGCCTCGAGGCAGCAGACTGGTTTCAAAGGACTCTAACCAGAGAGTCCAGGGTATTTGAGGCTTGCCTGACGTAAGTAGCGGTTGTGATGGCAGGACCCAATTGGAAATTCAGATTTATTTAATAAACAAAAAACTAAACTAAACTGAGAACTAAACACAAAAATTCAAACCCTGGGAAAAGAATAGGCTAGAAAACAACAGAGGTGACACAACACAACACAACACAAGGAGAACATGATGACGTGCTATAAATGACACAAGGATCTATCATGATGTAAGGATCTGACAAACACTGACTGTAAACACCAAACTAAAACACACTCAACTTTTGACAAAACATGAAACAGCCGCAAGAAGACAGGGGCAGGGAAAGACAAGCACAAAATGGCACAGGATGGAGCTACCAAAATGAAACAGGAACTGAACAGAGAGAACTAACTAAGAAACATATACGAGAAAAAATGGGGAAACACAAGAAACAGATGAACTAAAAAAACTAAACAATCACTGATAAAAAGTAAAAGTCCATGACTAGAAGTCCATATTTTGAACTAGACACCATCCAGATAACATTACCAAGCAATGCTAGGAATGAATCAGGAGATGGGAGTGAGCCCAGTTAACACAGAAGAAGATGAAAGTTATGAGATAACAGTCACTGAGTTTTGAAACATCAGCCTTACAGTTGTTGTTATTTAGCACCCCTTCTGGTATGTGTGTGAGTGTCAAGTCAAGTCACGTCAATTTTATTTATATAGCGCCAAATCACAATGAAAGTTCTCTCATGACAATTTACAAGTAGAACAGGTCTAGTACCACACTCCTCCAATGAATCTACACCCAACAATTCTCCCATCAGCAAGCACATCCTGCAACAGCGGCCACCAAAACCTTCTTTTTACCAGGCAGGAACATCAAGCATATCCAGGATCAGTGGGGACGGATGTCTGCTTGGACCAGTTGGGGGGAAAGAGAGCGGGAGGGTGGGGCAGAGACAAAGAAAGATAAGATCTCATTGCCTCTCTGTCCCATCACATCACATCTTATGTATCACTAGGCCTTGAGGGGCTGGACCCCCCAATTTTAATCACATCGTAGACATTGAGGGCTTGGGGGAGTGCATGAGGATGTACTGGGAAACTCTGCCATCTGCAACCGGCGGGGCTCCCATGCCCTGGGTGCCTCCACCAATTTTAACCACATTCTAGTCATCCACATCATCACATCTACATTCCCATGCACAACACGCACCCTGCACCATGTTGGGATGGGGGGGGGGCAGGTGGGGCAGGGAGTGGGTCCAGTGCTGCCTCCTTTGCTAACTGCACCATTGCAGGCCTGGGGGCCTGGCCGGGGCTCTTTGGGGGGGGTGGTCCTCTTCCCGGCGTGGTGGTTGGGCTGGGGTTGGTCGAGGGCCCTGCTGCTGTGCGGTGGATCGCTCGCTGGTGGTTTCACTAAGTCTGAGGTGCCCTGGACCGTATCAGCATCTATGGAGTACTCAGCCCCTGTATGGAGGAAGATGAGAGTATGATTGTTTTGTTCGGGGGTGGCGGTCCTGGGCGTGCGTGCCTTCGACTCACCCCGGTGGGCTGGGCCTCTCCGGGGAGTGGGGGGTCCCGGCTGGCTGGCTGGTGGTGCCCTATAGCCTGAAGCCCTCCTGCTCTGGGGGGAGGGGGCGAACAGGGGATGAGTAGAGGGGATGGGGATCGTGGGTTGGGGGGGGATAGCTCTGTTTGGGGGTGGTGGGCCTGGTCGTTGTGGTGGGCTGTGGCTGCCCCGCCTGGGTGTGGGGTGTGGGTGTGTGTCAGCCTCGCCACTGGCGGACCTCTTGGGGGGCTCTGGTCGGGTCTCGGGCCAGAGGGGCCCTGTGCCCCTGGGCTCTGCTCATGCTGTGGGGGGGGGGGGGGGGGGGGGCCGGCGGGACCAGGGTCATCTCTGCCCCGTCTCTCTGTGGGTTGCTTCTGGGTGGGGGTTGCTGCTCCTATGCTTTCCTATGGTCCCTGGCATGGGTTGGGCCTCTGGCTGTTTCCTGGGGGAGGGGTGGCCTGGGGCTCCCCGTGTCCTGGGGGTTTCTGGGTGCTCTGGTGACCTGGTCCTGACCTACCTGCTATCCTGGACAGGGGGTGCGATGTCCTGGCCCCCCACATCAGCTACAGCCGGCTACGCACAGCATCCAAGACAAACCGTAGCACACACACATACACATACACACGCGTATACACACATACACGCATGGAGCGCACAACTGACCCAAAAACACACACTCAGACATTTATCTTAAAATTATATTAAACCAAATGGTAAGCCTGCTCCGGAAATTCTGCAACCAATGTTTTTTCTTTCTTTTTCTTTTGTTGTTGTTGCTTTTTCTTTGTTTGTTTCTTTGTTTTTTGTTTGTTTTTGTTTGTTTTTGTTTGTTTGTTTGTTTTTATTGTTGTTGTTTTCTGCTATTGCTGTTGTTGTTGTTGTTGTTTTGTCTCCCCCCTCCCCCTTGTCTTCGCTGTCCTGTCCCTGTTCTCTCTTCCTGTCCACTCCTGAGCCTCAGTCCGGTAGCTTCATCAATGAACCAACACCATTCCTAATAAAATTAAACATAAATGGCAATAGGAGGAGTTTATCAGATTCCTCCTATGCAGAATAAAACTGCTTCAGTACAACAAGGCACCAGGAACATTGATGCTGCTTGCCCCAGCTACTGAACAGGACAGGTTAATAAAAAAAAAGGAAAAAAAAAAGAAAAGAAAGATAAGATCAGTCTCGGTTTGGAGCTTTTCAATGAGTTCTTTGTGGGTCAGTGGCTTGTATACAAATATATAAGTTGGAAGATTTAAGAGGATTTAATTCAAGTAAGAAACAAGTAATAATTCCACCAAAGCAATTAAGTTGAGTCAGGCGGAGTTGGCAGTGAGAGAGGACGATCGAGGCCTGAACAGATGCAGCACTGATCTTTGTTATTGTGACAACACAAAAACCAACGAAACCAGCTTACATTCTCAGCTGAATTGCTCCCCTCAATGTATGATTCCTCTCCAACGAACTTGTGGGAGAATGACCTCCAAAGCCTCCGCCTCGTTGACCATGGCTCCCGCTGAGAGTCACTGGATGGAGAATGGAAGCGCAGTGATTCGCTACTGTCTGGTCTCAGGCTGCTGACTGCCTCAACAAAGCTGCTCTTCTCAGGTGCACGGTGACTTCTCTCCACTGGTCAGGATGGAGATTCAAGGCCCAAATAGGAAAAAATCAATAATGTAGGTGTTACACTGAACGATGCCTTCACAAACTTTGATGAAAGAGAGGCACGTTCAACTCCATGTACCAAAAAAACTTTGCTAAAAGAAAAGTTGTTGTGAGGAAAGACAAGAAGTGCCATCTAAAGTTAAAGAACAAAGAAACAAAAATTAAGTAGAATAGAAAAGGGGCGAGACGGACCAGCAGCTCTAGGAGCTCGCACAAAAACAAGCGCGGAAGAGAGCCCCTGAATGCCTGAATGCCCGAATGCCGCCTAAAGCATTGGATGGTGTCACTACTATTATAGTCGGACACTGGTCCGCCTCAGAGGAATGACCTTTGACCTGTGTGGGGTTGCTGGCCAATCAGCACACTTTGCCATCCTCAGTGCTTCTCAGATATCAACGTCTTGAACTGGTTGAATGAAGAGCAATTATACAACATACAGAAAGATCACTTAGAGAAATAAGATGGCTCAGAGTCTTGAAAATGATATAAAGAGGCGATGAAAGTTTGACAGCGACACACAGTGAAAAATTCTAAACATCATTTAAATGCAAGAATATATATGTGTGTGTGTGTGTGTGTTTGTGTGTGTGTGTGTGTGTGTGTGTGTGTGTGTGTATGTGTGTGTGTGCGACTATGTGAGTGTTTTTAGGTTTGCGTGTGTGTGTGTTTTTTAAGTGAGTGATTCTGTGAACAGAGGCTTCAGGTGACATTACTCAATACTCAGAACTTCATTAAACTGGGACACAGAACCCTTCAACCACACAAACATCCTTACTGACTTGAACAGTTAGAACACTGGAATGTTTAGACACATACAACCAGAGAGAGATAACAGTCTTAATGTAATCAGGCAACGCTTCTTTAATTTAGTGGTCCTGGGTTTTCCCGCCAGACAAATGTTTATGGACTCCTGCGGGTTGCAGAGAGGTGAGAACCCCTGCTCAAGCTTCTGACTGGAATTACGAGCTCCTGGGACAGGGTGAACAGGAGAAGATGGCTTGTAGACGGGTACACATCTTGATAATGGGGAAGCAAAAGTTCTTGGTTAATTTAAGTTGTGAATTATTGTGATTGGTCTGCTCCTCTTTCAGAACTAAGTGTCATGAAGGGATCACTCCAGACATCCTGAGGAATGTGATGAAGGAAAAGGGGCAATTCCACAACATGTGTAACATGGCTGCTAACCTGTAACTGATTCCCTGAAGACCAAATACAGACAGATTTTTCTTCACTGTAAAGAAAAGTTTGGGTTTTTTTCTTCAATCTTCAAACGGTCTCTTGTCATGTCAAGAAATGCTCATGACAATGTAACAGATGTAAATATAGTACCTGGTTGCCTTTTAGAGGGATTTATGACTTTCATCACCTTCAGATCATTCAATTCTTGTTCTTCATTCTTCCCTCCAAATATATACAACTGTCCAACAAACATAATTCACATTAAAAGATGACAATAGCACTCAAGCCCTGATTCACTGTTCTGTGGAGGATAAACGTGGTGTGGTATAGCCATCCAGTGCTATGTAAATAGACACTTACCTATACTAAATTTATGAATCTCACTGGATGATATCACTATGCCATCTTGGTTTGTGCCTTCACCTTATTGTGGTGGAGGAGTTTGAGTGCCCAAGTGACCCTAGGAGCTGTGCTGTCTGGGGCATTTTGCTCCTGGTAGGGTCACCTAGGCAGACGGGTCCTAGGCGAAGGGCCAGACAAAGAACGGTTCAACAGACCCCTCATGAAAGTTAAACCTTGGAGTAAGTGTATCCAGCCTGGAGGGGAACCGGGGCCCTGTCCTGGAGCCAGGACCGGGGTAGGGGCTTGATGGCGAGTGCCTATTGGCCGGGCCTTAGTTCATGGGGTCCTTCCGGGCCTAGCCTAAAAGGGATACATGGACTCGTTCTCCCATGGACTCACAACCCGTAGGAGGAAGCGGAAGGGTCCAGTCCTATGTGGTTTGGGCAGCAGTTCAAGGGGCCTTGGCTGTCTGATCCCCAGGCATGGAAACTGGCTTTTGGGACATGGAATGTTACCTCTCTGGCGGGGAAGGAGCCGGAGCTGGTGGAAGAGGTTGAGCGTTACCGGCTAGATACAGGATAGTCTGCCTCACCTCGACACATAGCGCCAGGTCCGGAACCCAAGTTCTTGAGAAGGGTTGGACTGTCTCCTTCGCTGGAGTTGCTCCGGGTGAGAGGCAGATGGCGGGGGTGGTCTTCTTCTTAGCCCCCAGACTCTCTGCCTGTACGTTGTGGTTTACCCTGGTAGACGAAAGGGTTGCTTCCCTGCGCCTTCGGGTCAGGGAATGGGTCCTGACTGTTGTCTGCACTTATGTGCCGAACAGCAGTTCAGAGTCCTCACCCTTTTTGGAGTCCTTGGGAAGGGTGCCAAATGGTGCCCCGACTGGGGCCTCCATTGTCCTACTGGGGGACTTCAACACTCACGTGGGCAATGACAGCGTGACCTGGAGGGGCGTGATTGGGAGGAACGGCAGGCCCGACCTGAACCCGAGTGGTGTTCAGTTATTGGACTTCAGTGCAAGTCGCAGTTTGTTCATAACTAACATCGTGTTCGAACATAAGAATGCCAACCGGTGCTCGTGGCACCAGGACATTCTAGGTCGTAGGGCTATGATTGATTTTATAGTCGTATCATCTGACCTGCGACCGCATGTTCTGGACACTCGGGTGAAGAGAGGAACTGAGCTGTCAACTAATCACCATCTGGTGGTGAGTTGGATCAGGTAGCAGGGGAAGACGCCATGCAGAATTGGCAGTCCCAAACGAGTAGTGAGCGTTTGCTGGGAACGCCTGGTGGAAGAACCTGTCAGAATGATCTTCAACTCCCACCTCCCACAGAGCTTTGACCACATCCCAGGGGCAGTGGGAGACACTGAGTCTGAATCGGCCATATTCCACTCTAACATTGTCGAGGCGGCCATTGTGAGCTGTGGCCGTAAGGCTGCTGGGGCCGGTTGCGGCGGTAATCCCCAAACCCACTGGTGGACACAAGAGGTAAGCGGAGACGTCAGGCTGAAGAATTAGGCTTACAGGGCATGGTTGGCCTGTGGGTCTGCAGAGGCAGCTGACCAGTACCGGCAGGCCAAGTGGTGTGCAGCCATGGCATGTTCCTCAGTCGGAAAAGGGTGGTTTGCCCACTTCAGGTTGGGAGGGAGGTCCTGCCTCAGATGGAGGAGTTTAAGTATCTCAGGGTCTTGTTCACGACTGAGGGTAGGATGGAGCGGGAGATTGACAGGTGGATTGGGGCAGTATCAACCTCAACCAGTACATTGTGGTGAAATAGGAGCTTAGCCAAAAGGCGAGGCTCTCGATTTAATGCTCAGTCTACTTTACAACCCTCACCTATGGTCATGAGCTTTGGGTAATGGCCCTTTGGGTCCTTTTTTACTTCTGGGTTGGAGCTTGGCGAGAGTGGTTGCACTCCTCCTCTCTCCTCCTCTCTCCTCCTTTCTGTCTTGTCTATTTCAACTCGGTTGTGAACTCTCCACTTCAATCTACTAACCATGGAATTGACTTGGCCATCTTATCAGCTGCTGAAGGACATCTGCCCATTGTTTATTTTCCAGGAGAATACCACCCACGTTGGTGACGCAAATTGCACGCACTCTCCCCCCTCCTTCTCATGCTTCTGACCTCCCCCCATCCTCTACCCTTCCCCCCACCCCATCCTGCATCTGCCCTCTCCACCTCCTTGGGTGGCAGCGCTGATGCCCTGGCTGCAGCCTAGCCACCCCCAGGAACGGCGGCGCGGCGCACGCTGCAAGGCCTCACGCAGTCTCTCTGCCTCCATTTGAACAACATACTGCTCAAGTTTAGCATACATACACAATCAAATGTATATGTGCTTTGTTTAATTCTGATGTGTGCCATTATTATGATCAACCGGTAATAATTTTGACTATTTGTGATAGCTGTATCAGGCAAGTGAGTGTACTAATTTCGCCTTGGGCTCGATCCCTTGGTGACAATAAAGTTATTCTGATATTCTGATTCTGATTCTGTAATGACCAAAAGAACAAGATCACGAATACAAGTGGCTGAAATTAGTTTCCTCTGCAGGGCTGGGCGCTCCCTTAGAGACAGGGTGAGACACTCATACGGGAGGTGCCAGAGTAGAGCCGCTGGTCCTCCATGTTGAGAGGACTCAGTTGAGGTGGTTCAGGCATCTGGTAAGGATGCCTCCTGGACGCCTCCCTCGGGCTGTGTTCCAGGCATGCCCAATTGGGAGGAGGCATCGAGGCCGACCCAGGACACGCTTGAGGGATTATATCTCTCGGCTGGCCTGGGAACACATCAGTGTTCCCCCGGAAGAGTTGGTGGACATGGCTGGGGAGAGGACAGCCTGGGCTTCCTTGCTGAGGCTGCTGCCCCGCAACCAGAACCAACTGGATAAGCGGAGGAGGAGGACGATGATGACTTGAAAAAACAAAGAGCTGATTAAACCACTTGGGAGAACACAAACTAAAGGAATACAAGAAAAAGGTTAGCACTGTCACTGCACAGAAAGAAGGTTCGAGATTCGAGTCCCGGCTTGGGCACGGGATCTTTCTGTGTGGAGTTTGCATGTTCTCCCCGTGCCTGCGTGGGTTCTCTCCAGGTACTCCGGCTTCTTCCCACTGTCCAAAGACATGCAATTGGGGACTAGGCTGATTGGATTCTCTAAATTGACAGTAGGTATGAACGTGAGTACTTTATAACTGCTTTTTGTAAATGAATTGTGTAGGAATTAAATTAATAGGTAGATCAGAAGTACTAGTCTTGGGAAGAATTTTGTGAATCACATGAGTTTCTGTGGCCATCTCCCACCAAGGAACAAAAGGACTAAGTGACGGAGACAGGATGAAGGGGGGGGGAGTTGAGAAACAAACGCTAAACAGGTGATACAGTAATTGCTTTGATGGGTAAACCATTTGCCCTTTGTTGTTGAATGGTATAAAGGTTGGGACATTGTAAAGATCGGGAGAGAACATTCAGCAAGAGTCTTCTCTCCATGCTGCATGTATTAAAGAGACTTGATTCATCACACCAAGTATGTAATTCTTCAGAGGTTTAGCAACTCTCAACTGATCTGCAAGGAGAATTTCCCTAACATATTTGGCGACGAGGATAGGATGGATGTCTGCTGATTGACGCCTGAACCTGGACTGAAGGTCATCTGACGGCAGGAGTCTCATACGACTCAGGGAAAGTTCCGCTCCGACAAACGGAGGGCAGGATCCCGCCTGAGGTCAGGAGCGGGTGGCGGACAGCAGACGCTCCCTCTATTTTTTTAATGAGTACAGTAAGTACGGTGTTATAAATCAGTCTCTACACGAGTTGTGTAATTCCTGTGTGGTCACAACTGTGAGTTCCCATGTAATTCTTGTGTAGTCTTGGGAACGCTTCCATGTAATTCTTGTGTAGTCTTGGAAGCCCCTTCCATGTAATTCTTGTGTAGTCTTGGAAGTTCTAAAAGAAAATAGAAAAAAATAAAAAAAGACAAGAGATATCTATGCAGCAAGAGGCTGTTGAAATCGTGATTCACGTGAAAAGAGCTCATTTTGTATACATATATATATATGTATACATGTACGTATGTATATGTATAAATATATATATATATGTTTACAACATTGTGTGTTTGTCAACGTATGTGTTATGTGTTATTAAGAAATAGTAAGGAGCTCTAGATAATTCTTATAGATATAATCTGAGATGGAAAGAAGAACGATTAATGCTAAGGTCATTAAATATATATAGTAATAATATACTAACATTATATATCATAATATAGGATGTCCCATCACAATAAAATGGGCATATGAGTGAGGAAACAAGAAATAAACTTTGTCCTGATTCATTCAGTGTCTAGTATGTTCACATACTAAAGGGGTGCGTTGCTCGGACTGTGTCATACACATATACCTGGCTGAACGAGTTATTCAAAGGTAGTGTGTGGATGATAAGATCCAACCATACTTGTATGGGAAGATCAGTGTGATTGTGGAATCTGTGTGACTGATAAGCCCATTGAAAGTCTAAAGCACTCCTGTCTCAGTAGTGAGTCGGGTAAATTTATGGGGAACAAAATGGGAAATTAAAACCATTTCCTGACCCTCTTACAGGTCCTGCTAAAATAATGGCAGAAAAATGGGGAAAAAATGTGGTTGAGGATGCTCCACTTTGGCACTGTATTACTCAGGAGGTGTTTCCATTGATAGGCACATTGAGCACTGATTGTTTAAGAAGGTGTCGAGCATTGTTAGAAGAAAACATGAAGGGAAAGAAAGTAGGGAAGAAAAAGATGGACTGGCAAGCTTGTCAAAAGTGGGAAAGAGAAGCAGATATGAAGGAATTTAAGTCGGTAACAGGATTATTGTTGAAACAAGAAATGAAAGGAGAGAGTATGTGTGAAAGAAAGGAGAAAAAATGTAGGGCTAGAAATCAGGAAAGGGCTCTGCCTCCTCTGTATGCTGTCTCCATGCCTGCAGCCCCTCCTCCAGAAAGAACTTCTCCACAGGGGACCACCACTGCAACTGACCCCCAAACAAGGAACTTCTGAAGGAAAGGAGGAACAGAGAGATTTGTACCCTGACCTGTCTGTTCTCTCTTTGACTCCAAAGCCCCAGCAGACTGACATTGTTTCTCCCAAGAAACCTATAGCAGCATCTTTTCACAACTGGTTACGGAGTCAAGAGGATAAAGGGGGTGTACCCCAAATGCCTATGATGATGTTTCCCAACCCCCAGCTACGACCAACGGGGGGACGATGCACATGCACATTGGGATCAGAGGTGTTTGTGTACAGGCCATGGCATTCAGAGGAACTGAAGGAAATGGCTGAGGAGCTACCTGTTCCACAAAAGACTGGAGGTGAGAAATGGGTCACAGCTATGCATCAGTTGTTGTCTACCAGCAGGGGGGCCAACAACATCATGGGCAAAGACAATGGTCTCACCAGACAGGCAGAGGAAGAAAAAGAAGAAAAAGAATAAATCCACAGCCTGTGGGTCCAAGGCGGACGAATGGCAAGTGGAGATGCTACAAATGTGAAGGCTACGGACACATCTCAAGTAACTGTTGTACCCCGGACAACTTCCAACAAGACAAGTCCTGGCTGCATGCGCCACCTGCAGGACTGTCTGTCCATTCTCCCGGACTCCCAGTGACACAACCATAGAAGACAGCGGCGGCAGGTCAGAGCATTGAGCAGCACATTAACATAAGTACACACCCTGACACTCATAGCAATGCTGATAAACCAGTTGTCCCGTATCATCAAGGCATGGAATTAACATTAGAAGCTAAACCACCACCTAAATTGATTCCTGTCTCTTAAGAATCAAGGTGGTAGTTGTTAAATCTGTACACATGCACACACCTGAGGTTCTCTCATAAATCAAAGTGCCATTGTGGAATGCCCTGATTCACCATGTACCACCCCCACCTTGCCTGTAAAGACACCAAATGAAAGTTGGAGACCAGTCCAAGATCTTAGGGCAGTAAATGAAGCTGTTCAACATCCAACTCCAACTATACCTAATGTAGCAACGTTAATGTCACAGGTTCCAGCAGATTCTTTATGGATTACAGTCATTGATTTAGCAAATGCATATTTTAGCATTCTTGTTCACCCTGACTCACAATTCTGGTTTGCTTTCACTTTCAATGGTAAATGTTACATTTGGACGCAAATTGTTTGCACTAACCCACGTTTTCATTTGAGGTAAAGGACAAGCTATTACAGTCTACACAGATTCTCAATATGTATTTAATGTTTGTCATAACTTCCATGTATTGTGGAAAAACTATGGTTTCCTTACCTCTACAGGTAAACCCATTGCTTTTATCATTAATCATCTGTCTGCGTTACTGCTACCAGCCTCAATAGCAGTATGCAAATGTCAAGCTCACACAGGGTCTGCTGACCCAGTGTCACAGGGTAATGCAGCCACAGACATTGTTTTAAAATCTGCTGCTCTTTCACCTGTCTCCCCCATGTTGAGACTACCCTTATCTAGAATACCATTTTTTCTCTTAATGATGTCAATGGACTCTTACCATCGAGGGTGCAAGGAGACACAAAAGGGAGAAGTGCACCGGTACAGCATCAGGAGACCCCAGGAGAAGATGATGTCAAAACAGCTGAGATCAAACAGTTGATAAGGAGAAAAAGACAGCTGTTTGAGTTGTGTAATTATGGTTTGCTTTGGTTTTGTTTTTTGTTCTGGTTTTTGTTTTTTTCTTCTTTTCTACTTGGGTCTATGATCAATGATTTCTCAGAATGAAGATTTTATGTAATTCCTAAATATGTGTTGTTGACACGTGTCAAAAGGGAGGAATGTAGGAATTAAATTAATAGGTAGATCAGAAGTACTAGTCTTAGGAAGAATTTTGTGAATCACATGAGTTTCTGTGGCCATCTCCCACCAAGGAACAAAAGGACTAACAGTGACGGAGACAGGATGAAGGGGGGGGGGGGGAGTTGAGAAGCAAATGCTAAACAGGTGATACAGTCATTGCTTTGATGGGTAAACCATTTGCCCTTTGTTGTTGAATGGTATAAAGGTTGGGACATTGTAAAGATCGGGAGAGAGCGTTCAGCAAGAGTCTTCTCTCCATGCTGCATGTATTAAAGAGACTTGATTCATCACACCTAGTCTGTAATTCTTCAGAGAATTAGCAACTCTCAACTGATCTGCAAGGAGAATTTCCCTTACAATTGTGTAAATTCTTTGTGCTTTGTCCTCATAGGAACGCAACAGACCACATGTTGGTGCTCATTTATGGATGCTGGGCAAGAAAGTGACTCTTGCACTGTCTTTTGAAATGATCAGAAGACAGTAGAGGAAAAAAGATCTGAACTTCACAAAGGAAATGTCATATTTTACTCTGCGATGTCCTGCATTCAGCCCAATGACTGTATTCCTCCTAAATTTGGTCACTATAAGACTTTGCTGATGCTCAGTGAAAACTGTGAAGTTAAATTAAACAGCAACATGTTGGTGTGTCAGCAAATGCATATGTTTTGCCTTGACATGAACAGTCATTTGTTGAACCCACATGGTCAAATCCTCATGAAACTCTGTACATCCATCATAGCTGGTGAAATATTAACTGTTTTGTAAGTCTGGTACATAGCTGTGCAAAAACGCCTCCAAAATGCCACCAAGAAATTTTAAAATAATTCTCATTGTTTATGGGTTGGACCTACATGATAAAATTCAGTTGGCAACACAAAGTCCGTCTGTTTGATTTAAATTATTTAAATTTGGCTATTTCCAGGCCTTGTACTTTTATGAACTATTCCAAGGAGATATTCCAAGGAGATTCTCTCCCAATTTAGACAACACATACAAGAGACCTCACCAATGTCAAACTGCAAAGCTATTAGCCCTTGAAAATTCTGATTATTCACCATCAAAACCAAAATATATTTAAATAGGTCAGTATTGACCCTTAGTCACAGCATCACCTAGTGGTAAATGTAAGTCAAGTCAAGTCAATTTTATTTGTACAGCACCAAATCACAACAAAAGTTATCTCATGACACTTTACAGGTAGAGCAGGTCTAGTACCACACTCCCTCAATGAATTTACACCCAACAATTCTCCATGAGCAAGCACATCCTGCAACAGCGGTGAAGAAAACCTCCCTTTTAACAGGCAGGAATGTCAAGCAAATCCAGGCTCAATGGGGACGGCCTTCTGCTTTGACCGGTTGGGGGTAAAGAAAACAGGAGAGCGGGGCAGAGACAAAGACAGATAATGGAGGAAGACAGACATTCAGAAGGAAAGAGAGGGACAGCGATAAAGAGGGAGAGAAAGGGAAGAGACTGATGGACAGACTTGGACGTGAGCAGATGGAGCTACGGGTGGCAGCTGGAGCCTCTTCAGGTCTGTAGCCTCCTCCAGCAGCACCCAAGATCTGGGATGAGGGGAGCCTGAAGGCTCCGGAGAAGAAGACAAGTTCGTAACACATATGAGTATGATTTATGTATAAGAAGAAAGTTCGTAACAAATATGAGTATGATTTATGTATAAGAAGAAAGTAAGTAAGCATGATGTAACAAAAATGATCTGATTCACATCAAATTGGACTGTGCTGTCTTCACATGATGTAGGGCAATGATGTTTTGGCTTATAACTCCCACTGACAACATTACTTCCTCACACACACACACACACACACACACACACACACACACACACACACACACACACACACACACAGATGTGAAATACTAAAGTAGCTGCTATCTTTGAGCTTGTGGCTCATTTCTCCATCTTGGTTTTGTTGTTCAGTTGTCCGTTGTGTTGCGGCGTGAACCCAGTCTGACGTGTTTGACCAGTGACACTGAGGGTTGATGACGTCAGGCTAACTTGCTAACTCTGCAGCTCTCCAGACAAATATGGAGGCTAAGATTTTGAGATGGGTTTTTGTTGTATTGTCTAATGTGAACTGAATCTGACAATATATGACTTATGACAATATTTGCTTGTGAAAAATTTCATACAGTTGTGCGAAATGGAAAACCAATTTTTTCTAGCTCATCCTACAGTCTGTGTCTGATCTGCGTGAAACTTTTCACATATGATCTATAGACCCTCATTACAAAAAGTTTGAAAGAGTTTGATATCATTAAAACTGAAAAAGTAACAAATCTATTTTCGGCACATAGCAGTCAAAACAGGAAGTTGTTTGAATACTTTCACAAAAGTTTATCTGAATAACATGAATATTTGTCCAGACATTATATATAACCCCTTGAACCGGTTTGCCAAATATGATCGCATTCAGTTAATAGATAGGACATAAAATAATAATATGATAGACAAAAATGCACAAAAGGAAAAAATTTACTTTTTCAAAATCCTTTGGGCTGTTTTTCCATTTTTGAGAAAAACTGTTGTTGAAAAATTATCAAAATAATTTTGATCATAAAAAATGCAAAAGTTGAAAACAAAATTATATTACTTTTGGAAAAGACATTGTGAGCATCTTGGCAATAATTAATAATTGTGAGCATCTTGGCAATAATTGGTTCTATTGATATAAATAGATAAATATAATACAAATAATATTTATTATATTAATATAATACAAATACTTTTTTGTTTATGATGCCTCAATGAGTTTCTTCAAAATTGGTGCAAGGTCCGACTTGCATCTCGGCCACATGACACCAGGTTTTGATTTGCACAGATCAAAAATATTCAAAAGTCAAAAGTCTTTATTGTCATATACATATATATATATATATATATATATATATATATATATATATATATATATATATATATATTGATGAGCTAAGTGGACCACATCATCTGCAAAAAACAGAGATGACATCTTCTCACCACCAAGCTCAACACCCTCCACCATCCCACTGTGCCTAGAAATTCTGTTCATGAAAGTTATGAACAGGATGAGAGCGTTCTTGGCAGAGTCCAACCCACGGGAATGGGAATAAGTCCAACTTACTGCTGCCTACGCGAAACAAACTCTTGCCCTGGGAACATGGTCATAAATTTTCTCCAAATCCGCAAAGCACATGTGGACTGGTTGGGCAAACTCCCATGCCTCGTCCACCACACTGGCGAGGGTAAAGAGCTGATCCACAGTTCTGTGCCCAGGAAAAAAATCATCACATTGCTCCTCCTTGATCTGAGGTTTGACTATTACCTGACCCTCTTCTCCAACTTATAGAACTTACAGTTCTATTTATGTCTATTCTTTTTACCTTTATGGTAACAGTGCTGTGAATGTTTAGGAGATTGCAATTTCCCTGGCAGAACGTCCAAAAGGGATTAATAAAGTAATCTGACTGTCTGTCTGTCTGTCTGTCCAATACCCTTGGCATAGCCCCTCCAGGTCACGCTGTCACTGCCCACAGGAGCATTGAAATCCTCTAGTTGGACAATAGAGTCCCAAGTTGGGGCACCATCCCGCAATTTTCCCAGGGACTCCAAAAAGAGTGGGTACCCTGAACTGCATAAGCGCAGACAACAGTGAGGACCTGTTGTCCAACCCAAAGATGCAGAGTGAATTCACCAGAGTGAATCCCTGCATACAAGCAAAGAGTCTGGGGGCTATCAGAAAGCCTATCCCAGCCCCTCCACCTCTCACCTAGAGCAACTCCAGCAAAGGAGACAGTCCAACCCATCTCAAGGACTTGGGTTCTGGAACTGTAGATATGTATTGAGTTGAGACCGTCTGTATCTGGTGGGAACACTCAACCTCTTATGAACAGTGAACATTACCAGGATCATGTTATACACTGAAGTCAATTTTAATCTCAAACTATGAGCAAGCTGGACATATGGAGGGCTACTTTTCTGTGCACCTCTTGTTTGAGGCACACAGGTTCAGTTTAAGAT
Source organism: Aulostomus chinensis (assembly GCF_037954235.1). Taxonomy (NCBI): domain Eukaryota; kingdom Metazoa; phylum Chordata; class Actinopteri; order Syngnathiformes; family Aulostomidae; genus Aulostomus; species Aulostomus chinensis. The sequence goes on along the minus strand of NC_141338.1, from coordinate 23,684,939 downwards.
GTATTAAACGATTGTTTTCACGTTAAACTCAAATTTATATTCCTTGTACTCTTTGGAAAGCTGGTTTAACACAGCCCCAGTCTAATATACCACTTTAATTCCAATTCCATTATCTTTGTTAAATCATATTTCATTATATCATTCGTCTGCCAAAATTTAGCTAATATGAATTGTTGCTGTTTTAGTTTAAGAGTATATTTATCCAGAGAATGTGTGTTAAATTAAACTTTAATAGCTATGAATCTGGTGCAGCAAATGTACATTAGTTGTCAACAGAATGGCTGTCTAACCCTAACCCTTGCAGGTTTGAGGGTGGATGATACTGATGGAGTGATTATGATAATGATGATGGTGATGCCACAGCTCTAAGAGGACACAATGTAAAAACATGTGGTAATATGGTGGTAAATGATGCCTTATCCCATGACTGTTGCCAGATTATAACAAAATCTCTCTCTCTATCTTTATATCTGTATATATATTATATCTATCTATATATTTTATACCTGACTGACAAAAACGCATAAAAGGCATATATTCAAATTCTCATTCTCATACTGCCATCTACTGGTAGAGAAGGTAAACATCATCGCCTCGGTGTTCATACAGAATAATCAGTGCAGTCAGTAACAACTCTGCACATACATGGCATCAGAACTGTATTGGACTTCAACCCTCATTCAGTGTGAAAGTTTATGTTTGTGTCAAAATTTTGGTGAGACCCTGGCTCAGTCCAGTAGAATTGATCAATAACTGAGGCCCTGTCGTGTGTTTTCCTTAGTTTGCATATTCATGTATTTCAGAACCACACATATCTGTGTGAAAGAGAATGTATACTATTGATTTTCTGGCAATCAACAAGGGACAATTGATTGAAAAAGGAGATATTGTGTTGTTACCAGAACAAACTTTAAGGGATCGTGTGTCTCTCACCACCATATCACCAGATGTGCTTTGTGTTCTTACATGGTTCCTTCTGGCTAAAGCATTACCATCACTGTAATCATCTTCATCATCACTGCACCATCATCATCATTTAATCTTTGCTCTGACATGGCATCTCTCTGTTGTCAACACTACCCAAAACTTGTGTTTGACATGTTCAACATTGCTTCAATCACTCGTCTCCACTCATGCTCTTCTGTTGGTAGCATTATTATTATCCATCTATCCATCAATTTTCTTCCGCCTATCCTGTTAAGGGTCTCAAGGAGCTGGAGCCTATCTCAGCAGCTTTCGGGTGGGAGGCAGGTTCACCCTGAACAGGCCGCCAGTCCATCGCAGGGCCAACATATATAGACAGACAGCCATTCACACTCACAGTCATACCTACGGTCAATTTAGAGTATCAATCAGCCTAGTCCCCATTTGCATGTCTTTGGACTGTGGGAGGAAGCCAGAGTACCAGAGAGAACCCACACAGAACATGCAAACTCCATGCAGAAAGATCCTGTGCCCAACTTCTTGCTGTGAGGCGACAGTGCTAACCACTTCACCACCGTGCTGCCTGCATTATTATTATTATTACTACTATTATTATTATCATTATCATATACTAAAAAACAAACAAACTCAAATCACACTGATGTAGAAGTTTTTAAGAACTTTCATTTATGTTTGTGATAACTTAAGCAGTATACATTTTTTTTTTTTAAAATCCAATCCCCTTGCTGCTTTTCTGATCTGGTCTCACATCGTCATGTAAGACACCTACCGCAAGGATGTTCTGGGAAAGCTATAAAAGTACTGCATGAGGAATGGATCTGAACTTGGCTCACATCTGACTCACGTAACTCTGTGTGTTTTCTGTGGCGATGCTGTGTACCAATAAGGGCTTTAACCCCCTCTGTCATGATTGATGTATTGGACTGGTTTCTACACTTTCTTTCATGTTTTAGGTTTGGCACTAAATTTTACAGATTGATTAATCAGACCTGGTGCATTCAGTGGTTGTTTGAGGTTTATTCAAATAAATAGTTAAACCATGTCCCAAATTCAGAGCATGATCAGAGCACTCTGTTCAAACAAGTTTGGTTGAACAGAGTGTATAACCTGGTGGGCAAATGTTAAATAACCCACTAATTTCATTAAAATTTGAGCTGGTTATGACATTTAACTGCCTGAACTATGAAAATCCAAATTTTTTAGCTGTGGTTCCCCGGTCTGTTTATAAGACAATTTTACAATTTTACCCCGGGCCGGGGTACACAAACACCTAGCTTTACCTTCCATGAGGGATCTGTTGAACCGTTCTTTGTCTGGCCCTTCACCTAGGACCAGTCTGCCTTGTGTGATCCTACCAGGGGCACAATGACCCCGACAACATAGCTCCTAGGGTCACTAGGGCACTCAAACTCCTCCACCACGATAAGGTGACGGTGCCAGGAGGAGTAGAAGAAGAATGTTCATTTTTATTCTGAATTTGACAGGGAGCCAGAGGAACAATGGAAAGGTGCAGAGAATGCTATTGAAAGGGTGACTGGTTTAGAATTGACCTAATAACCCAGATTGGTATTGCTAGGTGAATATTTTTCATTATCTCGGGCAAATAGTCACAATAGTTGATTTATAAAATAACTGTCATTGCTGCAAATAAGTGTCCATGATTTGGCTGGAAGGGTTTTCATCTGGTTGGGGCATTGATTAAAATAAATTTTTTTTTCTTTTATATTCATTGTTCTGTTTTGGTCTTACAATGGCCGTTTTCATCTATTTTGGAGATATGTGTAGGTCTGGGGCTTCTGTTTGAATCCAAGTCTCTTTTACTGTATGCTGGACTTAGCTTTGCTCACCTATGATTTGTTATTAGGATGTATTTTAACTTATTTTCTACTTTTAAGAGACAATTGAAGACTCAATTGTTCAGAGAGCACCGAGGCACTTAACCTGACTCTTCTCCTCTTTGTCCTGTGGGGTAGAATAAGTCAGAGGGTCCAAGACCCAGCACTTAGTGATTATGTAGCACTAACTGTGTTGTGTGATGTTGTATGTTAAAAAAAAGGGGGGGGGGGGGCGACACTTCTTCTGCCACTAGATGGCAGTACCTGTGACCAAATCACAACTGAAGCACTTTTGCGCTTCCTATGGGCTTTTCCTTAATTAAGTCTAAATTCTTGCTTGTGCTGTTCGTCACTTTGGACAAAAGCGTCTGCTAAATGAAACTGTACAATTGTAGAATTGGAATGATCACAGTATATGAGCATGTTACATCAACAAATTTGTGATTACATGGTTCATTTAACATGTCCTTATCAATGCAATTCTAACATTCCTGCAGGCACAGGCCGTCCTCATTAGTCCAACCCTTTAATTGTGCTTTCTCCCTTTTTAAAACAGTTTTATATTTGGGCAGTCGATGTGCACAGCTGTCATTCAATGATTCCAGTGTGGAAACTGGGAAATATTTGCAGGCATCCTTTACTGCCCCACAGCAGAGATCTAGTTTCTTATCTGATCTGGTTCGTCAGGAGATTAATCAACATTTGTCTTTTACCTGAGACATAAATAAAATCACCCATCACAAAGTTTCGTGCTTCAGGTGAAACTGACAGAGGTTGCATTATATCACACATAGTGCTCAAGTCATTGGTGTAACGTGCTTTTGGATGAATGTAAAGTGAGGCTTTATGTATATTGACAAAGATTACCTGAACCTGTACCTGAAGTTATCTGAAGTAAAACACAGTAAAACTAAAACCATCAAGACTGATGTGAGTCGAGGGGTGCGTTCCTTCCTGGAACCACACATTGTTTTCATCATATTTTATTCACTCAACCAGAGCACTTGACATGTTGTCAAACGTCTTCCATTTCTTGCTGCCAAACCAATCACATTTGATGTCAAAATAAAATACAAATGACTGGATGCATCTTTTTCAGCATTGCTTTTATTGCTTTGCATGAATGCACATGAATAAATCCCAATTGTAATTAAAAAATAATATCAACAAATCCCTAGGCAAGTTAGGCCTGCTGTTTTATATCCAGCTTGCCAGATGGGTCACAGTTATTTCATCAAATGTTTTGTGTCTGCCCAGAGATGAGCATAGGTCTATATTAAGTGTGGCCTATATTTGACATAAATTATTTAGAATTTAGGAAGAATAGAACAGACAGGTTTGGCCTCTTGCTTGTAGTTTTTATTTATCTATTTACAGCTGAACTGATAACTGGAAAAATTCACTTACATAAATGGTGAAAAAACTCATTTTGATTTTTTCTTTGTATTATTCTGTACACTTCCTGTAATTCAGGGTTTCAAATCATTTTATGGCTTTAATACCCAAATTAAGGTTATGAGTCGCAGACTCCCTTTTCAATGGATTTTAATCAAGATGGATTTATATCAAGAGATAAGCCTGTTTTGGTTGAAGCAGGACTGAGCTGACCTTAAAAAGGGAGTAACAAATATACATTAGTTGTTATTGCTTGAAAAAATAATTATATTCTTTTTTAGGTGAAATATTGTTTTTGCCCCCTCAATTTCCACTGTGTCCTTTATGGCCTTTTTCCCCCTCTGACAATTTCAACTGATTTCTGCCACACACCTGGAAAAAAGCAATTAAATTGACGTATAAACTACTTGGTAATTATCAACTGCAACAACAGCAATAACAACAAAGCCACAGGAAGATGACCAAGAAATTCAGAGTTCAGAAGCCTTTCACACGTCCTACATGAAAGTAAGATTCAACTGTTTTTTGTTGTGTTGTGTTGTGTTTTCTGTTCTTTTCATTTTGCTGAGTATCCACTCCTACACGGACCACTGTTCACGGCTTTCGTCTCGAAAAAAAGGGCAGCCTGAACCGGAAGTCAGCTCCCGATTCTGTTCTAACTTGACAGTCAGTGTATCAGCCATGCAGCCCTTGACGGACTAATCTGACACTGTTACTGACGGCAGCTTGGTGGATATTGTCTTCGCGGTGTGCCTATATTTTTCATTAACTATTTGTTCATTTAGCCTCATTGGGGCTTAATAAGGAGGCATCCTGGAAGCACCCGGAGAACCGCGGATCTCTACGCGGCAAGGATGCTTCGTGACCCAAGGCAGGTGTGACGAGATGGCGGGGGAACCTCCGGCGGGCAGCGGTCGGGTGGTGCTGGTCAAGAAAATAATTATGAAGGACGGAGCGACGGTGGGTGAATGAGCACTCATATTACTGTAATTTCTATCATTTCATTCATGTATGAATCAAGTCAATTCTATACTGTGCTCATTAATGAACCATTTCACACCATAACTGCAATGAATCCTCAGGCCTGTAATACTGCTTCTCAGATAAGCGTTTCCCCTTTTCAAATTGTAACGTCTACGACATAGCAGGCTGTTAAGGAACACGGTGGATATCTTTCTAGTTCAAATCAACGGTGCTTGTCAACTTGTCATCTGACGAGCGAAGATGTCAAAACCGAGTGTCTCTAATGTTTATTTCTGATTAGATAGCAAAACGGCAATATATGTGTTGAAATAAAGAATTATCATAAGTGATAAGTGAAATTAACCTCGTATCGAGGCTTTGGTTCAACATGGCTGTTAACAGGGGTGAGGATGAGTACCGTATGTGTGTTGTAGAGCAGGTTTACTGTGCTCAAACCCAGCGCTGCCATAATGATGTGCTTTGGATAGAGCCATTATCTGTTACATAACACTGGCAGAAGCCAAGCAGACTGCAGATTCATCACAGCACACTCTATGTGAGCGTCCATTTTATCATCCTGTTTGAACAGTTACTGTATGTCCAACAGAGGAAGGGAAGCAAATGCATCAAAAGACACACAGACAGGCCTAGTTTTCTTTTTGCAATTGTATTGTTACAGCTTAAAATAAATATTTCAAGTATTTACAGCTTTCTCAGTGTTCCGCTGCCATCATTGTGCTTCCAATGTCGTGAACTGTTGCTCAGACTAAATGGCTATTTAAATGATACAAAATTCAGCCTTTTAAGTTTTCAAAAATACATTTTGTTATGTAAAGAACTGATGTGTGCACCAGAGAGTGCCTTCTCTGTGTGTTGTTCTCCTGCTTCTTGTTGTCATCCTAGAACTGCTGCACATTTATGTTAGCGCATGTGAATCTCCTCCTTCCTTCCTTCAGAACAGTTGGCCCCCTTTTTTAGAAAAAGCCGCAGCGGCGCATATTTTAAAAGGTAGACGGTGGAGAGCAGGCTGAAATGATAAGCTGAAGATGACACTCTGGATTTAACTCAGAAGAAACTATGTTCCTTGGCTAAAAAGGCATCAGATAAAGAGGGACGAGACCAGAGAAAATCTTGTCCTTGCATTTCCAAGGTAGAGGGACCTGCAAGATCTCGAAGTACACCAGTCTGACTCAGTTAGCTTTGCTACTTTTGGAAAAGTAAGTAACATGATGTGTCCATGAAATCACATTTCTGTTTTAATAAATGTGAGTATTGTTATGCATATGCCGCATATCATGTGTATTCAGTTAAATTCAATGTTACAATCCTAACATGGGCTGACGGTTGGGGCTTGAGCTGTTGCCTCTCTATTATTAGCAGCCAAATGTGGGATGTGGCAGGCCATTCCACAGCAGCCTGACTCTGTATGTTGGCCATGGGTGATTCAACCTGAAATGCTCTTAGTTTCCTAAGTAAGCGGAGGCATCGTTGTGCTTTTTTGTATCTTGTGTCCGTGTGTTTTGAGAATGACAGGGAAGTGTCCATTTCTATGCCAAGGTACCTAAAAACCAGCACTTGTTCCACTATCCGGATCTGGATGATAAGTGGCTAGAACAGAGGTGATGTCTTGTCTCTGCCCCCACAGCATAGCTCCTTTGTCTTTGTGATGTTGAGTTCCAATGACAGTTCCAACAAAAGTTTAGGCCAGTTTGTTTACTACCTCCTGGAAGTGAGTTGGAGCATCAGTGTTAGCCATATGTGCAACCAAGGGCGCGTTTCCACTGGCTCACTCGGATCGGGATCCTGGCTGGTGAGAATTATGACATCAGGAACAGAGAGCTGCTTGCTGTGGTGGAGGACTTCCAGGAGTGACGCTATTGCCTCGAGGGAGCTGAACATTCCATAAACCATCTGGTTGAACCACAAAAAAAACACATCAGGTCGGCCAGGCGGCTAAACTCGCAAGGCGGCCCTGTTCCTTGGTCAGTTTAATTTCACCCTACCATACCGGCCAGGATCTAAAAACGACCTTCCCTGCCTCCTGTGTGGTTGCACTTGGATCTTCCTAACTAAACCCTTAACAAGGCCTAAGAAAAGTCCATGACTATAATCCTAGTGTGTGGATGTGTTGAGTCCAAGTTTTGGTGACAATGTCCAAAAGTGAGAGGCTTGCATCCTCCACACCACATCCTGTCCTGTAGGCAAACTGATGTGAGTCCAGCTTGTCTGACACTATGCCTAATAGGAGGTTACAGACTGCCCTCTCCATACATTTACACAGCACAGATGTTAGTGCCACTGGTCTGTAGTCCTTTAGGTCCATAGCAGGTGCCTTTTTGGAGATTTGAATGATGGTGCATTCCCTTCACTGGTCAGGCGCACAGCCAGTCCTGGACATGTTGGAACAGCCTGGTGACGGCACTTACCCGAGGGGAGCTTGCCTTCAGGACTCTGCCTCTAAGCATGTCAGGGTCAGATGTCTTGTGTAGATTGACTCTGCACAGTGTCGAGGTCACTAGCTGCTCATCAGTGCAGAGAGGTTGGAGGTTGGAGCTGAGGGTTGGGGGGCCCAGGTGGTGGTTGTGCTGTCCCCGTTGAAGCGGGTGAAGAAGACATTCAATTTCTCTGCAAGAGTTGGGTCTGAGCACACAGCCCCTGCGGGCTTGGATGCTCTGCCCATCATGATGTTCAAGCCATTCCACGCTTCCCTCACATTCTCAGAAATTAACTTCCACTCCACCTTGTTCTGATAATCAATCTTAGCCAGCTTGGTTTTCCTCCTAAACTCCTTCTCCAGTTTCCTCAACCTGGGTTTATCTCCTTCTGGACAATTCCATTTTCTTCTGGACAAGGCAGAATTCATGTCTTTGTTAACCCATTTTTTATTGTTTGGGAAGATGCTTATTTGTGTGGTGAGTGTTACAGTGTTCTCACAGAATAAAATATAGGAGGTAAGTATGTCTGTTAAAAAGTTAAAGTCATTGCCACTGTTATTAATAAAACATTGATGATGGCAGTGTCTTTGATTTGCTTTTGCAGGGAATTTGAGATGCAACCCTAGCAACCCTAGTCTCTGTTAATGCTCTGTAGGGCTATCTGCTGCCAACCATGCTTTAGGCATCTTGTTTTCATATTGTGGTTTGGGACCCTCAAGGGGCTGGCAATACAATTTCCAAGGCTCTCCAAGTCACAATTCTGAAAGAATTACTTCTGAGATTAAAAAAATCCAAATTAGGAAATAAAATCAAGATTATGAGAAGAGTAGTGGAAAATGGAGACTAAAAGTCCATCCATCCATCCATGACTGTCCGCTTATCCTGTTCAGGGTCACAGGGGGGCTGGAACCTATCCCAGCGGCTTTCAGGTGAGAGGCGGCGTTCACCCTGGACAGGTCGCGAGTCCATCACAGGCCAAGACATGTAAACAGACAACCATTCACACTCACATTCATACCTACAGTCAATTTAGAGTATTCAGTTAGCCTAGTCCCCATTTGCATGTCTTTGGACTGTGGGAGGACACTGGAGTACCCAGAGAGAATCCACGCAGGCACAGGGAGAACATGCAGACTCCACACAGAAACATCTGGGTTCTGGGTTTGAGTCCCGACCCGGGACTCTTACCACTGCACCACCGTGCTGCCCAGACCAGAAGTCATAAGTCTTAAATAAAAAGTAACAATTCTGAAAAAAAAGTAATAGTTTTTTCAATTAAAAGTCATTTTCTGAACCCTAATCTAATTGCTATTTTTTCACTATACAGATGCTGTGTAATGTAGAGAATGACAACAGGCGCTGCTGCACATTGACTCGTCCACCTGTTGTCATCACCTCTCTTTTGTGGCTACAAGTACGGCTCCCAAAAGCAAGCCAAGACACCATAATGCACGGCACACTTGAGTCAAAGGGTGTCTGCACAGACTATTGGCCCTTGACAGAACTGCCCACCATAGGCTTTGTAAAATGTCTTGTTTTTCCTGAAATTAGCAGTGTGCTATACAATAAATTTGACATAACTTGAGGTTACATGCTTTATTTATTTCAACATTATTATCTTTTGTATAATTGTAGATAATATAGGTTAGGGCTGCACTCGTTCAGTTCTGCTGCATATAGTCTGTCTAGTAACTGTCAGTCACTGACATTACACAAGTGAAATATAAGTTAATATACTGCTTACCAGCAAGCAGAAAACTATTTGTGGTATTTCGCAATTAAATGTTTCTAAATGAAACTGATTCACACATCAGTATTATGACCAAAAAATATTTACTAATTAAAAACCTATGACCGTAACTAATTTTTACATTATAAATATAGCTGAGTTCTGCTTAGCTGTTGTGGGTCTGAACTGCATTTGATGCCCAGATGCATGTATCTGAACTTCGGTTATGTGTGGGAGCCAAAAAAATGTTGCAGGTATCTGAGAGGTGTGCTGGTGTCCAGTACTTCCTCTCCAGGTATGTGGGCATCTCTCTGCAGTTCTCACAAATATTCCATGGCGGCCCATGAACCCCTGCAGATAACCACAGTGGCCCTGATTCATAATCGGCATAAAAAAAAAGTCCTGGCTATTTGTCAAAAGGTCGCTTCACTCATCTAGGGTCAACTCTTGAAGGAGCCTTTGTAACATATTAACTAACTCATGGATATGTTAATCATGATTTAACCACACTATGATTTCTTTCAATATTTTCAACAAATAGTGGATAAAAGCACAGATGTACAATCCTGTTTCCTCTCTCCTGCAATTACGTTGGACCTCTCTTCTTTCCTGCTCCTGTCGAGTTGTCTCTACCTCCTACCAGCTCCTCTGTGAGTTCCACCTTGACCCCAGACTCATAGTCATTTATTTATTCAATGAATCTTGTTCCGTACACCCAAGGTGAAAAGCCATCAACTTGAGCTATAAAACATAAAAAAGCAGAAATCCTTACATCAGAGAGACTGTTGGATAACATTTGTTAAATGATTGCAGGGACTATTTTTTTGCCTGACGCTTAGAGCAGCAAGCCCTATAACTGCTGTGGTCACTGACTGACTGGTGAAGTTGAAATACACCAGCATGCCATCTCTAGAGTGGTGTGCTGATGGACAACTTACTGGAATTAAATCGCTCCAAAATGTGGGATATTATTTTTCTATTTTGCTGAGATCTACATCTGCTGGAATTTAAGAGCTAAAATACCACTGGTGTAATTAATGCAACTCCAGAAGACAATCAGCCTTTCATCTTGCTGGGGGGGCTGTTCTGAGCCGTTTCCTGTATGTAGTGCCGCAGGGAATTAGATGAAGGTGAGCCAGCTTTAACCACTCCCTGGTTCAGACTGCTGTGCTCAGCTGACACTGCAAGAAAACTCAACTTTTATGTATGGCAATTTGTCCACATTTTGGCTCTCTGATCATTCATCAAGCCATATACTAGGTTTCAGTCTTGTTATTCTTCAGTCACGGTAAACAACCATGTTATCTATATTGACCATCTTCGGTGACAAAAGACACTTTACCAAAAAAGCAGACTGAATAAATTCATAAAATAGTGGAAATATCTTCCTGTAATGATCATCCTTTGTAAACCTAATGTCATGCAGAACTGCTGAATACCGCACAGGTAGGGTCTTACTGGAGCTTAAGTGAGGATAGTCTAGTCTTTTGATTAATGCAGAAAATACATGGGATATAACTGCACACTTATATTAAGCATATGTGCACGGACGCCGAGTACTAGATTGTGTAAGTGTGATCAAGCACGCGTACTGGGACAGCCCCTCACTCTCTCATTCTAAAGAAACAACCTCTGCCACCCCAGTATGTAATGTCAGGCTTATGTGTTTATGATGCCATACTCATAATGTTGTGAGTCATAAATGCTGTCTAGTTTCTAAAGTGTTTAACATCTGTTTAATAAAAGCATCCCTCCATAGCCACAGATACAGACCATGGCAATTAAGCTGTAAGTCATAACTAAATGGAAGTCACATTAACACTGATACTTCTGTCTATATTTCAGCTCCAGCATGGTATTGGCAGGCCCAATGTGTATCATGCTGTTGTGGTAATCTTCCTGGAGTTCTTCGCCTGGGGTTTGCTCACCACGCCCATGCTCACCGTGAGTAAAAACAAGTGGTTTGGAGGAAGATGGAGGTCTCATATTTGTATCAACACCATAACCTGTGTTTGGGTTCACACACAAAGCAATGCTGCTAAAAGAATTAGCTGCCATGGCATGTAGGGAAGGCTGCACACTAGATGACAGATTCTCAAGCTCCATTCCATTGTGTCAACACATTTCCACTGGGACAGCATCAGCATCTCAATTAATTACTGTCCTGCTCTGGAATTCAGTGCCTGAAGCAACTTGTTTGCATTTCATTTGAAAACTAAAGAGGGATGACATATCGAAGGAAAAACAGGTTTTGCAAGGTGCTGGCCCCACAAGAGCTACTGGAGCAGCTTTGATGCATCCTGACATAGATTCTTCAAGTCCCTAGAATGCCTCCCTAAGACATTCGAAAGTTTTGCTGGTGTTTTGATGATGGTGTTGCTGAATACTGTCCAAAATCTCTGATATATGTTGAGTTTGGCTTACAGTGAAGGCCATAGCATTTGATTCACACAATTCCCCTACTTATAAAACCATTCAGTGGCCCCTCTGTACTGTAAAGGCCTGTTCATTTGTTATGTGTCAACACATTACTTTAATTTGTAGCCCTTTTTGAGGTCTTATTTAGGGGCTGTGTCCACCAAAGCATTTTCTATTTACTTTTTTGGTTGAAAATGCCAGTTGCATTAAAAAAAGAAATACAGCATTACTGGTAATAGATATAGACACATGTATGCCTTAGCCCAGGACAATGGGGATTTCACCAACACACACACACACACACACACACACACACACACACACACACACACACACACACACACACACAAAAACAAAGCAAAACAGGAGGACAGGACAAATTATGTAAAACAACTGAAACAAAAAGAAAACAAAAAACATGTATAGAAATAAACAAGGTGAAATAAGCTATCTAGTTCTATTTTACCTACCTGTTGTTAGTCAGATGCTATTGTGTAGCTGCATGTTGATGACACCATAGGCATGTGATGTGCAGCCACAGCCAGGGGGTATGCTCTTCAAGTTTGCTGAGGAGAAGAGGCACAGGGGAGGATTGGGCATTTTGTATTTCCTAATAATAACTGAAAAAACTGCTCCTTGTTGTTCCTTTAAGATAAAGCAATGAATTAACTGAACTGTTTAATTAGAACAATTGTTAGATGGCATGAAAAGAGAGTTCTTGGTGGCAAAGTAACCCCTAGTTCCTATTGACTTGACCATGCTATCAGTGACAAACATAGATTAGGGCTGCACAGGTAAACAATTGCTGAAGTTTCTCCCTGTTTACGTCGCAAGTGCAAAAGTGACGTAAACAGGGAGAAACTTCAGCAATTGTGTACCTGTGCAGCCCTAATCTATGTTTGTCACTGATAGCATGGTCAAGTCAATAGGAACTAGGGGTTACTTTGCCACCAAGAACTCTCTTTTCATGCCATCTAACACGGTGTAGCTCTGTTATACCATATTAATGTTCATCTTGTTAAATAATTCATTAAATTTAAAGTGGTACACGTCTTGGCACCTATTTTTTACGGCAAACATTGCACTTTATTCCATTCGCCATTTTTGTGAAATGGAGCCACACGTTTAGGTAAATTATTAATGCCTTTTTATTCCATCATGTTTGCCACACCCTGGATGTGGTCTTTGGTGGTGGACATGGGCGGAGGTGACCCATTTTTTTTTTGACGATCATCCTCTGTGGTTCGGCAAGAATGTGAAACCCAGACTAAGTGCAATATTTTTTAACCCTGTTCTGCTCCCCCCTCCCTCAGGCATAGCTGATGTGACCATCAGTTTCCTGCTGTCATATCGGAGCAGACTAATTGTTGAAGAAAGCAGACTTACAGAGTAAAATATGGAGTTGTAACAGTGAGAGTAAAAAAAGGAGAGAATAACTATGGCACAATCATGTGTATACATGTTCAGTAAAGTGCTAAGAAAGTGTGGATAAAGCTGAAGTCAATAAGTCAAATTTAAGTTATCAACCCAAAATCACAAATCCGATCAACTTGCCTTGTGGGGCTTTACCATCTGTACACATGTTGTTGGTAATTGGTTTAAACTGCCCCCGGCAATGACATCTGGCCTGCCAGAATATTTTGATAGACTGACTTTTAAGTAAATTGTTTGTTTTTTTGGTTTTGTTTTGTTTTGTGTTGCTTATCTGCAGAAACTCGACATGTTTGAGCTGAATTGAAAGCTTTTATTCTCAAAAATGCTGAGCAAAATTCAAAAGATTCTGTTGCTTGCTTTCAAACATCTGAAATAGCCCACATGCTTTGTGAATTTTGAAATCTCTCTGACTGTACTGCTTAGCATTCATGACACCAGAAAGGAGGAATGCACTGTTGTCTACCCATTCTCTTTGTATGTTCTTGGGTGTACGGAAAGAAAGTGTAAATACACACTGATAAGTGTGTGAACAGTTTCTTATTATTGCCACTGATCATGTGAAAAGCAATACTATTATTCAAGGTATATCAGTTATCTCAGATGGGTAGATTTGTCAATATGCACAGGAAAAGGTCTGTAAGAGATCTCTATCATTGTGATTTGCTTTCATTTCCTCTGATAAGCACCATTCTCTCTCTCCCTTTTCAGTGGTCAATGACACAAACATTTGGCCCTGCTTCAAGATAGCTACGCACACACAAATTGGATTTTGACAGCTTTCTTCTCCTCCTTTTTTAACGGAACTCCGTTCTGGCCGTGAATATTTTACCGGAACTGGATTCCGGCCCGTTCTGGCTCACTTTCACCCCTGCTTGTAACCCCTTGGTGACTGATGAAGTGTTGGATAGTCCCCCAGGGATAATCAGACTGCTTGAGGTGAGGTCCTGGCAGCTCGGTCTTCTCAGAGATCTCCAATCCAAAACAGGCAGCCAGTGATCTTCCCAGAAATGTGTTTGTGTGTCAGATCAGTGCCTGGTGGTACCGATCTTAAAGGGAATCTGGGGTTTTTATTTGATTGTTTGGTTGATTGATTGATTGATTAATTGATGCAATTTATTTAAAATATGTAAAGGGCAGAAATTAAAAAAAAGAACTATTACAAAAGAAAAAAAATGAAAAAAATCCATCCACAAACACTTTAACATCTTGATTTTGAAGGAAGTTTAAACATATTTATTCCTATCCCCTTATTCATTGGTCAGTTATTATCAAGTATTAACTGTAATAACGGACACCTAAGGGGGCAGCATGGCTCAGTGGTAGAGTGGCCCAGTGGTAAAGTGGCTGGCCAAAGGGTTGCTGGTTGTATCCCCACTTCCCCGGGTGACCATGTCAAAGTATCCTTGAGCAAGATTCTGAGCCTCTTATCTATCTCTTGATTATTTGCAGCTTGGACAAAGTCATATGACATTTTACTTATTTACAGAGGTAGTGTTTGCATCCTCGCCACTGATCCTACATTGAGCTTGGGTATGTTTCAGAAATGCAGATATGTCTGCCTGCTTTTCAGGCAGTTGGAGATGATTTTGTCACTGGTGGTGTGAGTGGGTGTGTCAGGGTTACTTGGTTCTGGGCTCACATCAAATGCATCAGACAGTGTTATATGAGGATATGTATGAAGTATTGTGCATGTATGTGTTCTCCTGATCTGTCCGTCATTAGTGTGTGTAATGTAGCCACTCTAGCTCCACCCCACAAATGTTGCCAGAATAAGTCTGGCTGAGCTGTTGCCAGGGTCACTTTTGAATTGGGGTGGTCAGTATGGGCTCTCTTTGATCCACCTGTGCTGTGAACAGTGTATACTGTGTAGACTGACAATCCTGGCCACCTGACTAACTAGTGAGTGCTTACTCCGCACTTGACAATACTTAAGGATTTCTTGTCTCATGCAACGGGAAGCACAATTCTCTGTATGAGCCATGTTTCGCAGGCCACTCACTCTCAGAAGTAGTCGATCATCTTTGCCCAGATGGGGCGGGTTTCTGTTTTTCTGTATTTACTTTTAACCTGGCCTCAGTGAAAGGGAGACTTTGCTTGACTGCATCCACAAATACTTTGACACGTGCCCCGTTCACTTTTTCCTCAAAATGTGTGTGTCACAGGGGCTCTTGATAATTAGTCAACTATTACCAAATATTTGGTAGGAGTACTTTCAGGTGGCACATCACCTTTTTAATGCAGATCACACCAGTTTAGGAAGAGGAAAGGGGACACAATCAAATCAAATTTATGGTTCATGACAACCCCTCTCCCCTCTCTCTTTTTGATGCACCACATTAGAAATCATGGGCACCTCTTAAAAGAATGCCAGGAAAAGGAAATACATGTAGACATAGGGTGCTGTGCTGCATTCAATCCAGAGCATACAGGGGTGTTTGAGGGGGCCTGGGGGTGTTTGGTGTTGCAGGCTGGTCCCGTGTAGGTCGGCAGGGGCCTGAGGGATTATATAAATTTAAAGACCCCCCCCCCCCATATTTGTATTTTTGTTAATTCATCATTATCAATAGTTAATAATATTATTGATATTATTCTTACTATTATTATTGTAAAAATTATACATTTGCATTGTGATGTTTCTGTTTTGAGGCAGCACAGTGGTGCAGTGGTCAGCACTGTCGCTCGCCTCACAGCAAGAAGGTTCCGGGTTCGAGTTCCGGCTCGGGTATGGGATCTTTCTGTGTGGAGTCTCCATGTTCTCCCTGTTCCTGCGTGGGTTCTCTCTGGGTACTCCGGCTTCCTCCCACAGTCCAAAGACATCAATTGGGGATTAGGCTGATTGATTCTCTAAATTAACCGTAGGTATGAATGTGAGTGTGAATGGTTGTCTGTCTCTATGTGTTGGCCCTGCGATGCACTGGCAACCTGTCTAGGGTGAACCCTGCCTCTCGCCCTTAGCTGCTGGGATAGGCTCCAGCCCCACCGCGACCCTTCATAGGAATAGAAAGAAAATGGATGGATGTTTCTGTTTTGTTTTTTGCTTCTACTGTCTTTTAATTTCAATTCTATATTTATATTTTTTTCTCCCTCTGTTTACTCATTTGTAATATTATTAGAGGGTCTTGGCATGGGGGGGGGGCCTGGGGCTCCCCGTCTCCTGGGGGTTTCTGGGTGCGCTGGTGGCCTGGTCCTGACCTGCCTGCTATCCTGGACTGGGGGCGATGTCCTGGCCCCCCCACATCAGCTACAGCCAGCTACGCACAGCATCCAAGACAAACCGTAGCACACACACATACACATACACACGCGTATACACACATACACGCATGCGGTGCACAACTGACCCATAATCACACACTCAGACATTTATCTAAAAATTATATTAAACCCAATGGGAAGCCTGCACTGGAAATTCTGCAACCAATGTTTTTTCCTTTCTTTTCTCCTCTCTGTTGTTGTTGTTGTTACTTTTTCTTTGTTTGTTTGTTTGTTTCTGCTATTGTTGTTGTTTTTGTCTCCCCCCTCCCCCTTGTCTTCCCTATCCTGTCCCTGTTCTCTCTTCCTGTCCACTCCTGAGCCTCAGTCCGGTCGCTTTATCAATGAACCAACACCATTCCTAATAAAGTGAAGCATAAATGGTGATAGGAGTTTATCAGATTCCTCCTTTGCAGAGTAAAACTGCTTCAGTACAACAAGGGACCAGGAACATGGATGCTGCTGAACAGGACAGCTTAAAAAAAAAGAAGAATATGCTAATGAATTTGAACATATTTTCCAACTATATAAGTCAGTCAGGTAAACTCTGAGGTTACAATGAAAAGTTTTTTTTTAATTGCTTATATTGACATTGATGCATGCACCACGTGAATGAATGTGACAACGTAGTGGTCTGACACAAACATTTTACAGGAACTTAAATTATTTTAAATTACAGCTGATTTCTCTAATTTATTTCAAATGTATTTACTATTTTTCATTTCATTTTTAAAAAAAATATTTCTAGGATTCCTCTGCTCCACTTGAGGGAGCTCACGTACAACCAGTGGTACATGTACCACAGTTTTAGAATCACTGCTCTGACGACCCTCATCACTATATATCATCTGCCTTGAAGGCGTAAATAGTGGTGTCTTCAGTCAGGTCGGACAAAGGTGCAGTATCCCTTACTGTATATGTTGGACCATGTTCCTTTCCCTCAGTACACAAAAGTTAATGCCATAATATTTAGATTTTGAGTGTTATGGGTGAAGAAAACATCAGAGATGCTTTACCACAAGCTACAACTAGGGACTACGCTAACTAACTGCGGTGATGCAGATCTTCCGTGGAATTCCTTGAGCATCCACATTGTTGGTACCCTTCCGCATCGTCAGCAGGGATCTCAGGCTCACTGGTGTTTCGCTCCTTAACCTGAACACTTCGCCTGAGTGGGGCAGCAAAGACTGACAAGCCTTCACCTGCAGAAGGGTTCCAACTGTGGGCTCTTTTCAACCACAGCCATCTTGAGCTGCACTCGGCTGCTTCAGCTATCTCCCTGGTGGCTTTCTTCAACATCTTGGGATCCAGTCCCATCCTCTGCAGGAAGTAGTTCACCGATTTTGCTGGGAAACCGCGGCCGCCGACTTCGATGGGGTAGCTGGTTGCGTGCCACCCCTTTAACACCGCTTCGTCGAGTAGGTCCTGATATTTGGCTTTCTTGAGTTGGTGGGATGTCGCCAGCCTCTCTTCCCAGGGTACCGTGAGCTCAGCAACAATGATTGTTTTTGTGCTCCTAGATAGTAAGATGAGGTCTGATTGGAGTGAGGTCACTACCACATCCTGTGGGAAAACTAGTTTCCGCTTCAGGTCTACCCTCAACTCCCAGTCCGAGGCTCCTTGCAGGATAGAGGGTCGGAATAGAGGGTCGGATCTTGTCCACTGTGTTGGTTTTATGAGTCTTGCCTCCTTCCCTCACAAAGGCAATGGTTTGGGACGGTTGGGCTTGCATGTTGTTGTTGGCCTTGACTCGCTGCTGCTCCACCCAGTTCGCTATTTTGTTATATAAATTAAGAACTATTCCACTGAAAATATGTCTATTTACTATCACCACCTGGATCCTTTAGTTGATTTTAGGAGTTTTTATGTGTTTTGAAATGTGTTTTCAAATTAAGAATGCATATATACTATATAGATATGTTTTGTGTGTATATTGGGAATTGTATCTTGTTGAGTACCATACATTTATAATAATTCATGGTAAAAAGTGACTCGGCCATATTTTGTGGAGAAAGCTTGACATTGTCTTTCTCCATGAGCTATACACCATATCCTACAGTTTTCCATTGTGGTTGAAATTCAGTAGTTGTTCATGTTTTGCTGAAATTGTTATACTGGGAGGGTCTTTAAAATGTGTTTGTTATCTGTCTTTGTAGGTGTTACATGAAACTTTTCCTCAGCACACATTCCTGATGAATGGACTCATTCAGGGGGTGAAGGTAAGAATCTGATTTAGATTTACTCAGTGTGACTTGCACAGTAGATCCATTTTGCATATTAGCCGCAGGTTGAATTTCAAACCAACCACAGGTAAGTCCAGTTTGCAGTTTGCACAACATATTGCAAGCCATTTTTTTGACATTGAATTGTTAAATATATTTAATTGTACCTGGAGACTGTCTCTCCACTTCCTCCTATCGTTTGTAAAAAGAAGTCAAAATATCCCAGCTCTCCATTGTTTGGGAAAGCAAAAAGATTGTATTAAATATCATAATATTACTAAAGCAGCTTGATAATTTGATGAAGAAAACAGACTGTCAGAATTTTTCACATTAAAGCAGCTTCTCTTTAGTATAGGATCTTGACCTTGCTGAATACTCACTCATTTGGGCCAGTGGAGGATGGCATACAGCTTTCATTTTAGCAATCTTTATAGCAGCATAAAAAAATTGCTGAAGCTGTGGACTTTAGACAAAGCAGGATGAAATATCACCTATGTTTATGCTTATTAAACAGGCGTTTTTTACCTGTGAATATTTTATTGCAATTACAGCAATGAGTTGCAATGCCATGACTAAACCAAAACTCATAGCACAATGAATTGCCCACCATCTGTGCCATTTACCTGCCCCCCAATCTGATTCACAAAAAGTAGTCACTAATATTATTACTTGGCAAACATGCACATAAAGTGACATTTGTGGCTAATTAGTAAATTACAGTGTGAAGGGTGGATTTGCGCCATGGACAAAGTCACAGCAATGACAGAGAAAAGGAGAAAGCAATATATTTCAGACTGCTACTTGTCTCATGAGGTTTTCAAAGCTCGGGGTGAGGAAATTGCCTTCCAAACATGGATTTAATATCCCTCTCTGTTAGCTTTGCTTTTTCAAATGCACACCTGTGCTAACTGTGAAAGAAGCTGCTATGATTGAAGTGTTGAACAAAAGAAAAAATATAGTTAAATGGAGCGTTTCATACTCGAGTACCAGAAAGATCCACAAATGCATGAACTTTTGGTGTCCCACTTTGCATTTTAAGGTAGACTGGTCAAATGAATACTCTGGGCCTTTTTCAAAACAATATGGCATCTTCATATTTTTTGGCCTATTACTAGTTTTGCTTGGCTTGCATACTGCAAACTACAGGGTAAATTTCTGCCTGTACAGTGGGCAGTTTCTAAACATCTCAGAATAGCAAGTGAAGAGCTGTTTTTGTTAACACTAACTTACCTCAACTCACCTTGTGAAGGGTCTGCTGTCGTTCATGTCTGCTCCACTGATTGGTGCATTGTCGGACGTGTGGGGCAGGCGGTCCTTCTTACTGGTCACTGTCTTCTTCACCTGCGCTCCAATCCCTCTAATGAGGCTCAGCCCCTGGTAGGACACAATGTCTTATTTTGCCACAATAATGCTGATAACATCCAAAGACACAGATGCAGGAACAGCTATTTTTTTACCTTCAGCGGCTGTGAAAATGGAAGTGCTTCCATCCAGGGCTAAAATGATGTTTGACCCAAAAATCTGAAAAACTAGACAGCAAAAGAATCTGCACCTTACCGACTGGATGGGTTTGTTCCATACTGCTGTCATGGAATTGTTATTGTAATGGCCATAACTTTGTAATTGTTTTTCAGTAAAGCAGAACCTTGTCAGCATGACCTTATTCATGACTTCTGTCTGCCGTGAAACCCAAAGTCAACAATATAGATATTTTTGGGGGGTTGTTACATATAGAGATATTTGAAAGTTTGTCTGATGACAGTGTATCAGCTGGTATACTTTTTTTAGCAATAAAATATAAGCATGTAATTGTAGGCAAGATCAGTTGAAAAGAATAGCTTTTTCATTCTTGTCTTGTGACAGTGTCTGCCAGAAACAAACTGTTAAGAGTGTTCTTCCTCTTGTTCTGTCTGCAGGTGGTACTTTGCCATGATCTCCATGTCTGGAGCGTTCTCTGTCACCTTCTCCGTCATCTTTGCCTATGTTGCTGATGTGACAGATGAACGAGAGAGGAGTACAGCCTATGGTCTTGTAAGAACTTCCATTTGATAGGGATGGGTATCTGGATATTATTGATAACACATGGGCCTGTTACAATAACAAATTTTGCCAGATGATAAATTGTTCAAAAAAATTCAGCAAACTATCTTACTGTGATTTTAAAAGCAGTTTGTAACATTGATATAATAATAATAATAATAATAATAATAATAATAATAATAATAATATTGCATAATAATGCAGACACAACCTTTTAAAGTGATCAGCAATTTCAAAGTATATTCAAGGTGAAGCATAATAATTAGAATCTGAAAAATATCAAATAATCAATATCAATAAAATTTCCCACAAAAAATGTTAAAAATGGTGACATTCTTATGTAAATGCACATAAATGCAATGGACATGTATTGAGGTCAGCAGATTTATTTGCTTCATGTCTCATCTTTGTCATTTTTGTGCCAGGCCTAGTGCTGTACCAATAGAAGGATCACTGTCCATTTGTGGCTCCCGAACTGTTACTCCTTCACTGTCTGTTTTGGTTGGGTCAGCATGTCAAGGCTTTGTTTCGTTTTGTTTTTTTTCACACCAAATGCTATTCCACCCTGCCCTTGTGGCTGCAGCACACACAGACAGGTACAACGATAATCCAGAAGGGACCACACCTGCACTTTGCTCGTGCCCCCACCCCCAGGACATGGTATACTGGCTGGAACTTGTCTCCATGCCGACGATACACAGACAGCCTGAAATGAGTTACTCAGAGTTCACTGCTGCGAGCACATTTTTTTTACCTTTTACTTTTGTTTTTGGAACAGTCTTTGAAATTTAACCAGTTTTTCAAACTGAAAGGGGCATTTGGTTTGATTTTAGCATTGATGTTAGTTTGGAACTCCTGAGATGCCCGATTCACCATAGGACAGAAATACATTTTTCTTTCTTTCTTGTGGTTCTTTGTGTTTATATTTAAAAAGAGAAGTGTTATAACCTCACCGATATACTTTTTTAGATTCATGACAGGCATCATGTTTTGTTTTATTCAACTATTTGTTTTAATTTATTTCAAAATAGAAATGAAAAAAATTCTCTATGGCCTTTTAAGATTTGTATTTGAATACCCCTGGTTTATGAGTATCACTACCAGTGCTTTTACAACTGACCCTGCATTAATTTCCCCCTCCACCCCCTACATCTGAACACATCCGTCTTTTTTTTTTTTATTTCCTTTCCAAAATGTGGTTCTTCAATATATTCAGTGATTCAGATGTAACATTATCATTTATATTTCATCTTTCATTTCCTCCAAACCTTCCAGGTCTCTGCTACCTTTGCAGCCAGCTTGGTGACAAGTCCAGCTATCGGAGCATACCTCTCAGCCTGGTATGGAGACAACCTGGTGGTTCTGGTGGCAACACTGATCGCTCTGGCTGATATCTGCTTCATCCTGCTGGCTGTGCCTGAATCTCTGCCCAACAAAATGAGGCTCAACACCTGGGGGGTGCCAATATCCTGGGAACAAGCAGACCCCTTTGCCGTCAGTAACATGTATAACTATTCAAAGTATATGATGTATCTTTGAGATTTGAAACTACTTAAAATTGTTAGTTTGTGATACCTCACTTAAGTGTATAGAAGAGGTCAAATTCCCTCTCTAAACCAATAGATTGTGTACATTTAGACACATTTAATCTTGCAATGTCCACAACATATGTAATATAGTAGCATTTCCCAGCCTAACATCAACTCAACTTTACGTCTCATGTGTTAGTTAAGGACAAGCTGATTGTCTGCTGTTGTTTTGTGTGTCCTATGTCCCTCTCTCTCTCTGTAGTCTCTGAGGAAGGTGGGCCAGGACTCCACAGTCTTGCTGATTTGTATCACTGTGTTCCTGTCTTACCTGCCAGAGGCAGGACAGTACTCCAGTTTCTTTCTCTACCTTAGACAGGTGAGACACGATGCTGCTTCCCACCAAGTTCTTGTAGAAGTTGCGACTAGTTCTAACATTATTAGTGCTTTAACATTGGCTGCTGTTTAAAGAAAAGAAGAGAAGAAGAGAAAATAAAGATATTGAAGGTTGTAATTAAATTGTGTGCTTTGACATTTATTTTCATCACTGATTAAGCTGTCATTTATCTTTTTGATGTAATGTTTCCTCTTGGTAAAGTAGAAATTCTTAAAAATAGCAGTCACCATTGCCCAAAATCAAAGTGCCTGGATTGTCCAAAAACCTAGGATTTTCAGTTGGCTGCAATGTATCAATGTATCATGTATATTTTTCTGTTTTGTTGTTTAAACACACATGCATGAGTGGTAAATGGCAGAAGGTCTGTGTAGGTTCTCATTCATCCAGGTCATCGTAGATCGAAGCGAAGTAAAATCTGGTCAACTGGACGTAAGTTTATCTTGAAGACGTTTCACCTCTCATCCGAGAGGCTTCTTCAGTTCTAGTGAAGAGTGTGGAAACTCCAGCTTATAAACCTATGTGGGAGTGGTCAGTGCTATTGTGGTGGAAACGACCCTCCCGAGACTCACCTGGCCTCCCCAAACAACAGTCGTTGTGAGGTGTCAGGGAGTTTCAGGGGTGGTCGTTAGGGAGTTTCACCGACCGCTCAGATGCTAATGAGCTGTGCTGGCAGCAGCCGTTCCACATGGGTCTTTCAGCTGAACTCTTTGGGGAAGCTTTGAAAGGACTTGGTTGTAAATAGGTGAAAGGAAATGTCGCAGTCCACCTCCTCTGTTCAAAGAAGGTTTCTCTATCTTGACGTGGATGGCTTCTTTAACTCCTCTTTCAAATCATCTGTCCTCTCTGTCGAGGATTTGGACATGGTCGTCCTGGAAGGAGTGGCTTTCCTCCTTGAGGTGGAGGAAAACCGCTGAGTCCTGTCCTCCAGAGTTGGCTCTTCTTCTTCTCTTCTTCTAGGTGTTCAGGTGGATGCTGGGCTATCATTTGTGTGTTAGAAATGATAGCTTTTTTAATATCTTGAACTTTATCACTAAAGAATTTTGCAAATTCATTGCATTTTGATATAGAAATGAATTCTAAGGGTAGTGGAACTGAAGGGTTTGTTAATCTGTTTACAGTAGCAAACAGAACTCGAGAATTACCATTAGAGTTTGTAATCACTTCAGAGAAATACCTCTCCCTAGCTCTTCGTAAAGTCTGGTTAAACATGGATAATTTTTGTCTATAAATGTCATAGTCAACCTGTAGCTTTGACTTGCGCCATTTCCGTTCGGCTCTCCGGCACCCGCTTTTTTGTGCCCTGACAGAGTCTTCATTTCTCCATGGCGCTTTTTGTCTGTCTTTAACTATTCTAACCTTAACAGGAGCAATGGTGTCCAAGACATTCAAAACACTTTATTTATACGAGTTTATACATTAGAACCAGAGGTATTTTCAAAAGCAACCATTTCCATAAACTGTGTCCTTGTTTTGTCATTTATGAGTCTTCTCCGAACCATTGACGACCCATGTGCTGGCTTGGGTATAACAGACAGATTAAAGAAAACACAAAAATGATCTGATAATGCAATATCCATGACATTAACACCTGAAACAATAACCCCTTTTGTAATGAGCACGTCCAGTGTGTGCCCTCTGTTGTGAGTGGGTTCGTTCACATGCTGAGTTAGACCAAACGTTTCAAGGACAGCACTGAGTTCTTTAGCATGTCTGTCACTGGCTACATCCACATGCACATTTAAATCACCTGTAATAACCAAACAGTCAAATTCGGTGCACACAGCTGAAAGTAATTCAGTAAAATCATCAATAAAACAGTTCTGTGGTGGCCTATAAATAGTGATATAAAGTATGGTGGCTTGTTTTAACTCCAATTTGAATGACAAATACTCAAATGATGAAAAAACTCCAAACGACAATTTTTGTATAACTATATTTTCTCTGAATATGCTACACACCCCTCCACCTCTCTTGCTCTGTCTTGTTTCAGATTCAAAGGTGTAGTGAGGTGGAGTAGACTCAATCAGGACTGCATTACCTGTATTTTTGTCAAGCCACGTCTCAGTTAAAAACATTAAATCAAGATCACGAGAAGAAATAAAATTATTAATTAAAAATGATTTGTTATTTAAAGATCTGACATTAAGCACAGCATGTTTGAGATTAGACTGAGTTTCAAAGGACTCTAAGTTCTTACAAGAGATATGGATTCGATTTCTCTGCTCATATGGTCTGTCTCTCTCTTATCTAATCTTTGTGATATTACAGTAGGTATTGTTTTTGCAGAGAAGTTCTCCTCCCTGGACCTCCAGTTGGGTATACTATGAGTGGTAGCAACGCAGAGGCCCTTTACATCCTAGACAGCAGTGGTGACACTGTTGAAGATTACAGCTGGGCCTGGTGGTGAAGACCGAGCTGGGGGGAATCTGGGGGGAGGGGAAGGGGCACGATACTTCTTTGGGGCTAGAACCCTCGATCTAATCCTGTCTGGAGTGAGAGGAGCCATTTTCGTGCCTGATTTTATCAAGCTTTCAAGATGGTTTGGAAATCTCAAAGGTGACTGTGGAGATGGGAGTGAGAGTGAAGAGTCTCCGGAGGGTGTAGACACAGCAGGTGGTGCCCAGGACGGCGGTGAGGGAGAAGGTGACAGGGATGCTGCATCCCTTACCTTCTCCGGAGATGCAGGTTTTGTCCTTGCAGCTGCAGCAGAGTTGTTTTCTGAAGATGCTGATGTTGTTGTTGTGGGAGCTGGAGCTGATGCCTTCACTGGGGATGCAGGGTTTGTTGTTGAGGCTGCTGTGGCTGAGTCCTTTCCAGTGGTTGCAGAAGGTGCTGTTTTGGGTACATCCTTTGCCGGGTCCTTGGGTGGGGAAGAGGGAGCTCCTCTCCCTCTCCTCTTTTCTCTCATCGGTTGCCCGCAAGCCTGGTTCAGTTCAGGCCGGTTCTGATGCCTCAGAGTGTGGAGGAGGTTATCCGTCAGCCTCTTTACTCCACCTCCATTCAGGTGTGGCCCTTTTCCTCTAAAAAGGTCACCTCGATGCCAAAACAGGTTAAAGTTCTCGATGTAATGCAATCCTCTGGACTTGCAGATGTTGGGTAGCCACGTGTTCAACTGAAGCAGTCGGCTGAATTTATTCACTTTCCTGTCCGTGTTTGGGAGGGGTCCACTAATAAACGTGGGTAACCCCACTTTATGGAGTCTCTCAAAGAGTGCAAGAAAGTCTTCTTTCAAGATTTCAGACTGTTCATTTCTGATGTCCACTGCACCCACGTGAACGATCAGCTGTTTCACTCCCTGGTTCGTAGCCAGCTCCCTAGGTAGCGCCTGAGTGATGTCAGACACTGTAGCACTGGGGTAGCTGCTTGTTATTATCTGCTTACAGTTTATGTTAGATACGGCCCCGTCTCCTAGCAGCAGCGTATCTTTGACCTTGACGCTTGGCACAGTTTTTCGGCCAGGCTGCTGCCCTGCTTTGACGTCATCCCCATTTTTATGTGACAGTGGTAAGAATTTGTTGGTTAACTTTATTCCGGGTGATGTAATTAGTCTTTCATTCCGAACATTTTGACATCTCTTTGGTTTAGCACCAAGATTACGGTCAAGCCTCGGAAAAGACACAGTGTCATTTAGCTTTAGGTTGTGAGTAGCAGTCTTTTCACCCCTTTCTTTGGAAGTAAAAGTGGATTTCTTACCACTGGAGATCACTGGAAGAGTATCATGAAGTCCTTTTTCTGTTTCTAGGGCGAAAATCCGCTCTTGTAGTGCACAAATTTGTTGTTTGTAAATCCGACAGTTTTCGCAGGGAGACTCTGTTAGGGTTACTCCTTCGGTCATGTTGAAAACTTGTCGCTGAGTCGTCAGATACGTTTTTAAAAAAGCATAACAATGATGAAGAAGTCTTGGTTTACTTAAAAGAAAAAAACAAAATCATATCCAAAACTGGCAGAAAAAAAAGTCAAATGAAAGTAAAATGATTAAAAGGCAGATAAAAGCATAAGCAGCAGGAGAGAGCAAAGAGACGTCTGCACTCTTCAGAAGCGGGAAGCAGAAGAAGTTAGCTTAGATGCTGCTCATCTAAGCTAATTTACAACCAAGTCCTTTCAAAGCTTCCCCAAAGAGCTCAGCTGAAAGACCCATGTGGAACGGCTGCTGCCAGCACAGCCCATTAGCATCTGAGTGGTCGTTGAAACTCCCTAACGACCACCCCTGAAACTCCCTGACACCTCACAACGACTGTCGTTTGGGGAGGCCAGGTGAGTCTCGGGAGGGTCGTTTCCACCACAATAGCACTGACCACTCCCACATAGGTTTATAAGCTGGAGTTTCCACACTCTTCACTAGAACTGAAGAAGCCTCTCGGATGAGAGGTGAAACGTCTTCAAGATAAACTTACGTCCAGTTGACCAGATTTTACTTCGCTTCGATAAATGGCAGTAGCCAAGTTGGGGACAAAATGTCAGATAGATGTCTCATCTGTTGGTATGAAACTCAGATAACAGCTCACATAACAGAAAGGAAGTTTGAGGAAAGACAACACAATTAAAACCATCTGGAGGCTGTGCAAGGAGACTGTTCCAACTGATGCTTTACCTCAGCTTTTGCTTTCTGAGTCTTTGAAGCTCTGTTAAAGAGAAACAAAAGGTCATTCATTAACATACCTGTGTGTACATTGTGCCAAAGCAGACAAAAAAGAAAGAAGAAAGGACAATTCAGTTTAAAGTTCAAAAGACTACTGGTGTGAAATGCATCTCCATGTTTACATTGGAAGCCTTTGCTGTTAATACGTTTCTGACTCATTTCAATCACATTTCACTTCCTTCCAACTGCTCTGATGCTTAGTCCATTTATTTTTCAATATTTCGATTTTCTTATAATAATTAATCATTTTAGTGTACTAAATGAAACATTTATTTACAGCTGGACGAGGAAAATTCTGAATAAATCCATGAATTTAAACCCTGGAGAGTTTTGCTGACCCCAGCCACTCTCTAATAAGTGCAATACATTTTTACCTTGGAAGACATTAGAAACTAACACTCCTACAAACAATTCATATTACTATAGATATATCTTTCAGGGAACACCCTATATGCTTATTCTGCTTACAGTATACTTGAAAAGCAATGTATGCCACCAGAATACCTGCTTTTAATTACAAAGCCTTGTTATATACATTAAGATGAATTTTCTTTATTTGAGCTAGCATGTTGGCATGTTGCTATTTCTGTGGTGTGCACATTCCAACTTGGGAGAAATGAGTGCTTCTCAGCTGGAGAAAAAGACCTCCTCGTTCCCCAGTTAAAAACGTGAGCACATCTTGTGTTTTTATAATATAATAATAATAATATAAGGGAGCAGCAGTATCCATCAAGCCATCAGGTGCGAAGTAGGCCTGGAAGGAGGTGGCAGCCAGTGTTTCCATTTTGTCAGACATTGGGAGAATCACATTCTAATGCCCCCCATCTGCTCATCTGATTGATTCGCTCTTTAAAAAGTACTTCACACCCAATGCCATTGACCGAAGACTAGCCTCTACTTGGTTTATGGTGAAAAAGTTTTCTGGTCTTGAAAAGTAGCAGCGCACCATGGTTGCATCAGGCTCTGCCTCATGAATACAATTAAGCATCTGTTGATACCTATGGAGTGCAGATTCATTTGCTAGGGCGAGTGCACTTGATGGGAAAAAATTTTAGTTTGAAACTGGAAATGCCACTTGCGCTTGACCAAGTGCCAATTTGCCCAATGATCAAAATAGGGCCATAGGTGCTGGTTGTAATTTTCCACATAAAACAATGTATTGATGCCTTCAGTATCTTTTAAACAAATATGAACTCCTGATTGTTGTTCTGCTCATTTGTGTATATCTTTGAATGACATATTCAGTAATAATGAAAAAGAAATTTTCATGATTTTTCTCCCTCCAGGTCATAAATTTCTCCTCGACAACCATTGCTGTTTTTATCGGAGTCGTTGGAATTCTGTCTATTGTAGCACAGGTAACAACCATTTTAAGTCATTTCCTTATTAGGAATATAATTAATTGACTTGTATTGTTAGGGACAGTCTAACGCAAGCCCTAATCAATTGATGCTCAACCTTACCCTTTACCTAACCTTAATTCAGACTAAACTAACTTTAACCAGGAACTCAGACATTACATAATGCCTTATTAGGAGCTTTGGTCCTAATGGGAGGGTCAGTACTGTCGCCTCACAGCAAGAAGCTTCTGGGTTCAAGCCCCGGTGTGCCTGGGCCTTTTTTGTATTGAGTCTCCATGTTGTCCCTGTACCTGTGTGGATTCTCTCCGGGTACTTCAGCTTCCTCCCACAGTCCAAAGATGTGCAGGACTGTGCTGGCTGTGAGTGTGAATGGTTGGGCTTTTTTTTAAAGTTTATTTCAAATGCAAGAAATAAAGAAGAAATAAGTCAACAACTGACAAAGACGACAGCAAAAAAAGAAATCCTTCTTAATACATTGGCCTTGTGCATTATTTGTGAAGTTTGGTACAGTACAATATCAGTGAATTTCAATATTTTTGATTGTAAGAATAGTGAATGTGTGTGGTAGAAATATCCAACCTTGTGAATGATGTGTACTGCTCTTTTTTGCAGAACAGTTAATGGGTATAGTGAGGTTTTATAATTGTTGCCCCACACTTGCACACAGGAGGTAAGATATGGAAAGACTAGGAAACAGTAAAGAATGTGGAGTGAATTGTGATCATGAAATGGTTTTGCTTTATTTATTACAGATATGCTCTTTGATAACTTAGTTTGTAGGTGTTTGGGGGAATTATATTTCCGCACACACCTCCTCAATTGAAATATGTACATGTATATCTGTTCTACACTTTCCAAACAACAAGACTTGTATTGTTGATTATAATTGTATTATAATCAAACCAAAATTTTAATTCATTCATTTCCTTCATAATGTCATCATGCAGTTGCTTTAAGTCCTTTCCTCAACAGAAAATATTTGTGTCATCAGGAAAAAGGACCAATTTCTATGGAAGCGCATTGCATTCACTGGATAAAAAATATTAGACACCTTATCTCATAATTATGAGATAAAATAAAGTGCGATCTGAAAGAAATCAGCATGTTCTCACGAGCCTACCCCGTGCACTTTGGTATTCACGTCGCCGTTTATGTAGGCCTTTCATTGTAGCTCCGCCACACGTGGGGGTGTTGCGTCGCGACATAATGCAAGCGCGAGAGCAGCAAGATGGGAAATGTCAATCCACGAGTGGCAATGATGGTGCTTTCACAGTTAATTTGCCGTTACTACCTTCTTGGTTTGAGACACTGGGAAATGCGGATGTTTCTTAAAAATGAGGATTATATGAATATTAGTATTAGGGTTAGGGTTAGGGCCTATAGTTTGTGAAGTGGTGTTTGCTTTCAGTTTTAAGCAGAGGTATAACTTTCATCTGGAAAAGATCCAGTCTGAAACGAGAAATTACACATTTAAGTTAGTGGTGTTGAAATTCCCGTCATGACTTTATTTCACCAGTGCCATGTGGAGGTCGTTAACATCAGTGGACAATTTGCTCTTACAATTATTTATAATATCCAAAATTTCATTTTCATCCTCACCATACAAGAATGTTGAGTTAGGATTTCTGTCCAACAGTTCCCCCATGTTCTTACCATTTGCCCCTGGAAATTATAAAAACTATTGGCAACATCTTCTGTATTATAGTTAACCTTATCCTCATTAATGCAGTACTTGGGATAGTTGTTTGCTGTGGTGCCATTTCATAAAATGCTGTTACATTTTATGTTACCCTTATAATATGAGTTAACTTATTATATTTTTTATATCTATTTTCTGCCTTTTTGTTTTCACTCTTAAAAATTCTAATTATAGAGTGTTTTTCTTCTTGCAGGCATTTAATAATCCCTTTGTGATCCATGGGCAAATGGCAGGTTTACTTTTACTGTTCAACGCTCTTCATGGACAGCTCTTATCATATAATGTATTGAACATTCTTAGGAAGATCTTTTAAGCACTGTTAACATCAACCTTGTCATAGACTACATCCCAGCTCTGCGTCAGCAAATCTCGTTTAAATGAAGTGATGCATTCCTCTGACCTGATTTTTCTGTATTGTTTGCTTGGGCCTTTCAAACCTATTCATCCTTCAATTTCCATTGAATACAACAAAAATCAGGCAGGCGGTCAGTAATAACTTTGATCAGTAGGCCACTCACAGTTTTGTCCTCAGTATCATTAGTAAATATGGTGTCAATTAGTGTAGCCGAGTGGGATGTAATTCGACTAGGTCTGGTTATTTTTGGAAATAGGCTCAAACTATACATTGTGTCAATAAAATCATTGATAGCTTTAACTCTATTAGGATTTAACAGGTCAATAGTAAAATCTCCACAAATGAACAAAGCTTTGTTACTCCTATTTGAAAACATGCATTCCGTCCATTCCATAAAACATTCAATGTTTGTCCGTATGTGTTGGCCCTTTGGCCCTGCGACAGACTGGTGACCCATCCAGGGTGAACCTCACCTCTTGCCTAAAGTCAGCTGTGATGGGCTCCAGCCCCCCTGCGACCCTTAAAGGATAAGCGATATAGACAATAGATGGATGACTGCCATCACGGCAACTCAGCACACCTCACTCTGTGGAAGCTGTGTTCCACGTGAATGAAACTGTATAATTTACAAATTAAAAAGATGAACAAAACAGCCAAATAAAACGATACATGAATATATTTAAAAAAAAAACAGTTGGCTGCTTGTCATGAAAAGTGATTTTAGTCCTTATATTTTTCCATCCATTTTCCAGCGCTTAAAAAAAAAACTGAAATCTGTGAGGCGACGGTACTAACCACTGTACCACTGTGCCACCCCCTGATATTCTTTGTTTCTGTCTCTTTACAGTCACAACATGAATGAAATCATGCTCATCTGTGTTTTATACAGTCCCTAAATTGAGTTCACCACAGGATATTCAACACAGAGGGAACAGTATAGGATAATGACCATCAACAACGAATAACATTTAATTATGTAAATTATTATCTCCTGATTAATTATTAGTCTGTTTTTTCTTACTATTTTATGATATGAAATTCTGATCTCAGTTATTGATATGCTTGAACAAAGGATTTTTAAAACACTTGCATACACCGCATGTACAAAGTTAAACAAATTAAATTAAAATGACCTCCCTCTCTCTCCCTTCCCTCCTTAGACACTCTTTCTCACTCTGCTGATGAGGACTTTGGGTAATAAAAACACAGTTCTGTTGGGTTTGGGCTTCCAGACACTTCAGCTGGCCTGGTATGGATTTGGATCAGAGCCATGGTGAGCTTTGTGTATCTGTGTTTTAACTTGGCAACAGCAAGGGGGCTAATCCCACCACTTCAGACCACATATGTGATCCATGCTGTACACTATTTTTCCTTATGGCAAAATTTTGTCTAATAGATAATAGGTTTAAACAAAGGTAATGTTTAGCATTTTAGCACAATGTAGCAGCTAGGGATGGTGAGGTCACACCTAAAGCCAGATTTAGTAATGATCAATGAATATTACATTAATGAATACTCCATTCACTCTCACATATACAAATCTTTGACTTTGTGTGTGTGTGTGTGTGAGAACAGGATGATGTGGGCAGCGGGAGCAGTAGCAGCAATGTCCTCCATCACTTTCCCTGCAGTCTCAGCTCTGGTGTCACAGTCTGCTGATCCTGATAAACAAGGTGAGGAAGAAAATCTTTAGAATTTTCTGATGGACTTTTTGTTTGCTAAATGAGACACTGAAATCAATTCATTGCCAGCTAACTGTTTGAGCAGACACTGCATATTGTTAAATTTGTGCCCATTCGAAACATGCTTGTTCTTCATGTTCTCTGTTCACTACCATCGCGCTTAGAAAGACTAATATAGTTTATTATGAATTTATGGCAAACATACTCTACCTTAAAGAGGATGTGAACTTGAATAATAAATACATGTTTTTTTCTCATTTCAAGCAAAGTAAGGGATCCATTTAAAGATATGATAGTGTCTTCAGTTGGAATATCAATGTTTCAATGTGATTTGTGTGCAAGTGACAATTTATATTTATTGCCACAATCTCAGAAGCATTTATACATATGAGATCAATTGGCTTTGAACTGGCCTGGGGAAGTATTTGATTCAATTTAACACATGTAACTATGGTCGTTGTGTATTGGGTTCTGAGTGCTTCCAAAATGTGGATGACCTACAGTCAACATTATACCTGAACTCCTCCTTTGTAGTAGTTGCAGCAGCTTCACTGCTAAAATACTGATTTTGCTGTCTGTTTGTCTCTTTTTAGAGCACTTTTCTCTGACTTGTGTCCCGCCTCTGAGTGGGTATGTTTAAAACGATTAATGCGTTGTTCCCCTGTGGGGTTTCACAGTTTCCATTGTCTCAGAGCATATGAGACAAACGCATGTAACTACAGTCCTGACCCTGAACACATATATTTGCTTGCTGCAGCTCATCTGCTGCTGTTTTGCGATGTAAGCGTGCTCTCTCTGTAGAGCACTTTTCTGGGACACTCTGCTCGTCTCTGCTCTCTGTCTGCATGCTGCCTGGAGTCACTCAGCACAGCACTGAAGCTCTGCGCCCCCCCCCCCCACACACACACACACACACACACACACACACACACACAAACACACACATACACAAATATACACAGCTCATTGAGTGAGTTCATTCAAATTTATTAATAGATAGATACCGCGTGTTCAAATTGTACCAAATTCAACATAGTGTTTCTCTGAATCCCCAGCAATGTGAAACAAATCTGATATTTATTAGATCTACAGACAGACAGCAATTCTTGCTTGATAGATAGATGCAGTCAGAGGGAGACAATCTTGCTAGTCAACATAAATTGCCTCCTTTCCTACCCCTACAGGTGTTGTCCAGGGGATGATAACAGGGATCAGAGGCCTATGTAATGGTTTGGGTCCAGCTCTGTATGGATTCATCTTCTTCCTCTTCAATGTTGAGCTGAACACCATGGATCCCATCCAGGGAGACTTCAACATTGACCCCCTGCCTCTGCATAGTCCCACTGAGGTATAGTATACGCTTCTTCCAAAGACTGAAGTGCCCCTGGCTTTGCTTGAGCAGATAATGCCCACAGCAGAGTGGAAACACAGGGTATAAGATATGTTCCAGGAAATTGTATCCATCATTAAGTAATGATAATATGAATATAAAATATGATGACAACATGACTGTAAAATTTGTCTTTAAGGAAAAGACAATTTTTCAATTTCTTTATTTGTCTTTTAGGGAATATACAAACTTTGGGGTAAAAATTGTAATCAAATATTCATCACACATTGAACTAGAGTTTTTATCTTACCATTTCTTGCCAAGAGATGGCTGCACTGCACTTCAAATTTAAAGAAATGCGATCACATTGAAGGAGTACCTCATCAGCTGATATCAGTCCAGCTGCCTGTTATCGGAATATCTGATCATGTGAATGCAGACATCGAACATCCTGGGAAGTTCTATTTATTAGGAACACACAAGGAAACAGGCCAAGTCTGAGCACTAATTTCTTCCTCTTCTAGTTTCAATATCAGACTTAATAAACAGAAAACTGTCTCTGCACCACTCAGTCTCATTAAAAGTCAGATTACCTTGACCATCAGCTGATCTCTCTTTCTTGCTCTGACTTCCAGTGGTGAAGATGTATGTGGGAAAGGACGGTGTCTAAACTTTTCTCTGATTTTCTTTTTCCTTATTGTATGATCATTGCTATCGATAGTTGTGCAGTGTTGAAGTGTAGTTAGTGCTGCTCTGCATGTGAATCGTGTCTCCCAGCGGGATGGCGTCCTCTAAAATGCCCCCAAAGTCTCTTGGACATGACATGAGGCTGGTACCCCAGCTCCACCATGGAGCAGTTACTGGTCACTGTGGGAGAGCAGCTGAGCCACGGTAACATCTCCTGGGGGGGCGGGGAGCCGAGTGCTGAGGCCCCTCCTCCTGTGGCTAGAACTTGAAGTTGCACTGAAGCCACTTTAGACAGGAGCCTCAGCCATGGTTATCCTCTTCCCTGTCACAAATGTTAACAGAGACTAATCTAGTGGATGTGAGGAGACTGAAACATCCTTAAGTTAAACAATACACCTGGATGAAGGTATCTGGTGGTAGTGTCAGTGCTGCAAGGTTATGCACAATTAACATATCTGCTTCTTTTATGACACATACAGCAAATTGTCAGGTCCAACCAGTTGGCTTTTCAGACCATCATTTAGTCATATTAGACATGGATTCATCCCCTGCCAAAAGACTTACATCAATCTGGCATTTTTCTCCACTGCAAACACAAAAAGAGCCATAAACCAGTTGGAAGGTGGTATCAGAGAAATAAAAAAATGTGGCTATAAAAAATGCTGAACAGTTGCTTCTTATAAAGAAACAGCTGAGCTTTCTCCGTGAAAAGGCTGAAGGAGCCCTGTTACGAGCCCGATTCACATAGAGAAACATAGACACAATAACCTCCTTTTTCTTCAACCTGGAGAGGCTTGTGGGCCAAAGGAAGCACATGGTGTGTCTTCATTTGCCCAATGGAGAGCTGACCTCTGTACCTGCTGAGATCAGGAGTTCTGCAGTGTCTTTCGACACAGACCTGTTCAGAGCAGAAGGATGTGATGTGGATGCTGCTGTTGAATTGTTCCAAGGTCTTCCTCAGCTGAGTCCAGCAAAACGGGACAACCTTGGCTCTGACGTCATTCTGCAGGAGCTGTGACTCAGGTGGCCTTATGCAAGGCTCTGGGCATGGACAGTTTACCAGCTTCTTTGAACACTTCAGGAACACACTAGGATGCAACAGCTGTTTTTAAGGGAGTCTTTCGAAAGAAGGTTCTTCCAGCCAGAATGGCAGAGACGTTGATTCCAGGACAGCTGCTTTCAGACTTCAGGCAGCTCAGCAGCTGCTGTATGGTTGCTCTCCCTGCTTGTCAGGTGTCGTTTGGCTGCTGCTCTGGAGGGCAGTGTGGCTTGGTTATGACAAACAACTTTTTCTAATCTAGTCCCCTGTACACAGTTTAACTGGGCACTGTTTTGTGGCTCTGTACTCAGCGCCTGGAGGAATCTGAGCTTCATGAGACCACCTGACCCCAGAAATATGGCTGTTTGAGGAGCTACTGTTTGACAGTGATTGCCTGACTGCACCTTCACGTCAGCCTGCCTAAGAAAGGGCATTATTAACGTAGGGATTATGAAGCTGGGCCATGTCACAAAGACATCAGTGGAGAGACTGGCTGAACAGACAAGTATGCAGTCCACTAGAGTGCTGTGGAGCCCACTGAATATGGTGTGGTAGTTGCTCCCGGTGCCACTCCACGCCTTCACTCAGAGCTATGATCTGGCAGACCAATGGAATGAGGAACAGGACTACATCTTACCTGTCAAAACTGTGAATCCTGCGGTGGGGGGAGTGGAGAGAGGAGAGTAGGCAGCTTCTTTCCATGAAATCGGAGATTCAGCTCCGATAAAAGGAATCGGGAGCATGGCTCGGAGGTAGAGTTGTTATCTAGCAACGGTAGGGTCACTGGTTCGATCTTCACTTTCCCCTGTTGACCATGTCAAAGTATCCATGAGCAAGATACTGAACATCTCATTGCTCCCAATGGCCCTGCGATGGGCAGGTGACCCGTCCAGGGTGTACCACGCTTCTTGGCCAATATCAGCTGGGAGAGGCTCCAGCCAGCCCTGCGACCCCTCATGGACAAGATGTATAGAAAATGGATGGATGGACAGATAAAAGGAAGCAGCTGTACTCCCAACTGTGTGATGGTCCAAAACATTAGCTCTCTAACAGGAATCCCGGAGTCGAGGTGGACAGAGGTTTTGGGTCAGACTTTTCCCCTAATGGCAGCTGGCAGGTCCTGTATAAGCCTCCTGTGGTGAAAAGGATGGCTGGCCTCCAGTGGAGGATCATACATGGAACAATAACTACAAAGAGACACAGAGTTCACCTGAGCACTGGGCAGGGTTGACCTTTCTATTCAGGGTCAGAGACTTTGGAGTATTTAGTTGTGTCTTGTCCCCAGTTGACTGGTCTGTTTGAAATGTGAAAGAAGTAAGTAAGGAGTTTAGAAGAGGTCTTCTCTTTTCCCTGATTTTGTTTTGCCAAAAATATACTCCAGAGAAAAAAAATGAACTCTGCTCTTGATGAATTTTATCTTAGCTAGAACGAAATTAGCCATTTGGAGGAGATGGAATAATCAGATACTTGGAGTGAACTGGACTGACCCAGGACTGACTGTGTCTTAGAGTTTTAGTGGCAGCACGTCTGAAGGTGGAACAGTTTCATGGAGGAGTGTGTGTTTAGGCAGGTGTTCTGCTCACTGTGGGGAGGGAGTGTCTTTAGTGATTAATTGTTTTTAAATGATAC
Organism: Aulostomus chinensis; assembly: GCF_037954235.1. Classification (NCBI taxonomy): domain Eukaryota; kingdom Metazoa; phylum Chordata; class Actinopteri; order Syngnathiformes; family Aulostomidae; genus Aulostomus; species Aulostomus chinensis. Next base: position 23,647,927 of record NC_141338.1, on the reverse strand, counting down.
CAGTTTTTAGTGTGTGTGTGTGTGTGTGTGTGTGTGTGTGTGTGTGTGTGTGTGTTACTCTATGAATTTATTCATGTACCACTAATTTATTTTTAATTGTTTTTAAGGTGTTTAACTATAATTATTGTGGTTAAATTAAAGTTGCTGGAAAATCAAGTCTCTCTTTTGCACAAAATACAGCAAAAATAAACATAACATGGATTTATTTTGTTTCATCTCTGCATGATTTGAACATTTACATACACCATGTGATTAACTTTATTGTCATGTTGTTTCAAGCATGAAACAAATGTTCCACGCTAAGTTAGTCTGCTCCAAAGTGTCTCTAGACAGCTGAAGAATCCCCTCATGTCTCTCAACTATTTTGGTTTTTGGGGGAGAAGAGGAGCAGTGAAGAGGAGGAGGCTGGGAAGGAGAGTGATCCTCATTTACCACACAAACCAACACACAACACCACAGCATTAGACACAATAATCATTATGTTAATGATGTCACATACCAGGTTTATGTACCGTGGTATACCTTACGGAATTACTGGTCTGACCCTACTCCTGACCCTTGTCCTCAGTTCCTGGTTAAGGTGTGAATTGAGGTTAGGTTAAAGTTTGGGTTAGGCATGAATTTGTTCCTGTTGGGCAGTGATTCTCAAACTGTGGTTTATATACTACTGGTTGCAATCACACGCTATCACTCACTGACTTTTCACCTATATCCTCATCTTCTGCTCTTGCCGCATCCAAACATGGCTCCTCTCCTAGCTTCTGAGACTCCTGAGCAACGTGTAGGAACACCAGAACGCTAAGACAGGGACCCAGAGACCAGCGCCCCATTCATCACAAAGCCACCCACATTTACCACTGAACTAGCCAAAGTAGCTTTCGCCATTAACCACCTGACCAGCCATGCACGGTTGTGGGAAACTGCAGAGTGGGAAAGACAGTCACCTGCCTTCCAGTGTTTCCTGGCCTTCTCAGAAGAGCTTCACAAAGTTTTTAGCCAACTCCTGCCTGATCCAAAGTCACTGTCAGACTCCTGAACCTGAGGCAAAGGCAGTGGTCAGGGGGAGACTTTTCCAGAAATGTTCTCTCTTGAGCCACCCAGTATGGCTGGAACACCACTGCCCAGATCGATGCCTTTATGCACAGCTTGGCCTACTACATCATGGATGAGCTGGTAGGGGCATGGTGGCGCAGTGGTAGCGCTGTCACTTCACAGCTAGAAGGTCCTGGGTTCAATTCCCACAGAGGATGCTGTGGTCATTGTGTTTCATGTCCTGTCCTCCATGTTACCAGTGCCCACAGCTTGGGTGGGGTTGGCAAAAGGGCCTTTCTGTGTGGAGTTTGCACTCGGGGTATCCTTGCAGGAACCCCTCACAAATCCTGGTTACTATAGCACCTCCTCTAGTCAATTGTGGCACCTGATGGGAGGGAAAATAATTGGTGGGAAGTGGGACCCTCCCACGTGCTAAGTCCTCCTGGTGAAAGTCCCCCCTGTCTCATGACAAAAAGCGGTCTGCTAATGGGCCATGTATAGGAGGACGCATGAGTCCAGTTCAGGTCTATCCCCAGGTTGGCAGAGATAGGTAGTGCCTGTAAGGCACAGGTAGTGCTCAGGATTTGTAGTAAATTGACACTGGGTGTTTGAAAAAAAAAAAGAAAGAAAGGTTTACAAAAATTGGGGTTAAAATTATTTTTCAAAAGAGGATGAGCTGGTATCACGCAAGATCCCAACCTCCCTCGACGACATCATCAAACTGGTCATCTGCTTTAATCTCAGGGTTCAGACTCGGTGGCGGGAATGACTGACCGCAGGTTGCATGTCCGAGGGATTCCATCAGTCCACACCCACCGTAGACCGAACCAGAACCCACACAGCTGGGGTGCATCTCCCTCACTCCTGCAGAACGGAGGAGATGTCAGCTAGCCAGGCTCTGCCTGTACTGCGGAGGAGAAGGACATTTTGTCACCACCTGCCCAATAAAAGACAGAGCTCCTTCTTAGCTGAGCAGATACGGGTCTAGCGGTCTCCTCACCCTCACACCCCCCTCCTCCAAGCCCGCCTACTTTTCCTGGATGGTCTGCACACTCAGGCCACCCTCATCGACTCTGGAGCTGATTCCTGCCTGGTCAGTGAGAGGGTGGCTCTGCAGTTAGAGCTTAACTCCCACTGACTCACACAATCCCTGCACAAGCCCTTGACAGTCACAAGATGGACACCATCACCCACCAGACATCGTCAGTCCTCCATGCTTCTGTCTTGGAAATCATCATGAGACCATTCAATTTCACATCCTGGACTATGCTGATCTGCCTGTGGTTCTGGGGTTCTCTTGGCTTTGCCACTAAAACCTGATTGGTCGATTGGTGTACTAGCTCCATTCTTGGTCCGGCAACTCAATATCTTCTCACCTGCCTGAAGAATGCTGCTCCACTGCTACCCCCTACCCCCGCAGCACAATACCACCACCACCTAAACTCTCAAATATCCCACCCAAATACTATGATTACAGCTAAGCATTTAGCAAGGTCAGGGCTTCGTCCCTGCCTACTCACCGGCCATATGACTGTGGCATCACAGGCATCTCCTGCCTGGCACAGCTCCACATAAGGGCTGTCTGCTCCCTCTCTCCACTCCTGAGAGCAAGGCTATGAAAGAATACATCAACTACTCTTGGTTGGCCTCATCTGTCCCTCCTCGTCACAGGTTTCTTTTTTGAGGGGAAGGAGGACAAATCATTGAGGCCCTGCTTTGAGTATCTCACTCTTTGTAAAGGCAGAGGAATGTGAGTTCTCTCCCAAAGGTCCAACGTGGACCAGAAGGGGGTCCAGAGGAGGTTACAGTCCAGAGGAAAGGTTGTGGGTGCCATGGGGACATCTTTGATAAAGACCTTATTAGGCAATTCCTCTACAGGCACCCCGACCAACCATCAGGCAAGGGGCAGGGTCCCATACATTGACCATCTTCTGTCGCTGACCCCTCCACTGCCAACATCTCTGAAGAGGATTCTGCAGTTGAGGGAAGGAGCCACCGATCCCAACGCTGCCTGACATCCGTGAAGATTCTGCCTCAGAAGAATATTAAACGCCGTACCCTGTCACCTGCTTGATCAGTTTAGACATCAGGAGCCGTACTCTGGGTGGGGGTTCAGTCACAGTCTTGAACCTGCTCTACCCAGTTATTTTCCACCTCCACAACCCCCTGCTCCAGCAACACCTGCATCACAATCACTATTATCTCACCTGCTGTGCCTCAGCCAATCATCTACTCACCTGCAGCCCTCTTAACCTCATCTTCTGTCCCTGACAACAAGACAGCCTGTAAGTCCCTGCTGTGCTGGTTATCTGACCCATTGCCTGCCTTCGATTATCCAACTGTGTGTTCCAAGATTCCCTTTTGTTTGGACTGCGAAGTATATGAAACAGTCCTGTTAAATTGATCACATCACCACCTTATGACCGAATGGTAACATCTCTGACTCTCCCACTGGTGATATAGGTTCAAGCCCTGTCTGTTCCACTAAATTTGTATCCTGAGTGTTCAAGAAAACTTTTGCTTGTTACATCAACCTCCTGCTTCACATCTGGGTTCTTTCCTGTTTGCTTGGCTGTGACACAGATGGGAACTTTTAACAAAACACCGAGGGCTCTACACAAACCACTGGATTTTTTTCAAACATGCTTATCCCTGCACTACAGGCATGTGAATACACACGGACATCCCTTTTATTCATACTCCTTCTAAAACACACACATTCTTCCCTTTAGTATAGTTAGTTTGTTCTGTGTATTTGCTTTTTATTTTGTAAATTAATGTTATAAATACACATGTAGTAGCTTTAATGTTGCAAAAGAATGAATTTGATGTTGAATTATAGGTTGTGGTGAAATTATTTTAAGAACAAAAAAACTGGCACTTCCCATGCCACTAGATGGCAACACTTGTGGCCAATCAACCTTGGGGCACTTTGTCGTACTGACTAAGGTTTTCCCTCCAGTCTAAATTTTTGCTTGTGTTGTACATCAATTTGGACAAAAGTGTCTGCCTAATGAAATTGTAGAATAATATGCAAACGTCTTCCTTGCTCCAAAGAACTCCAAAGTCTTTAAATAACTCACTATTGATATATAATATTGATTAAAATTGAATAATTTGTGATTCTATGAGACTCACAACACAGTTAAACAGTTTGAAGAAATACATGAGTTATTTTAACAGCTATATGAAGGTGGTTGCTAAAATCACTGGTCAAATATTGAATGTGTTTTGTCTTCCGGGAGCTCGTTCCAGCTGCTTGCTGTCTTGAAATGCTGTTATTTGAATTGAGAGATTTTGTTGAAAATGTTAGTTTTCTACTTTCAAAATAAGGAGATTTAACTGCATTGAAGAAGAAATTCAATGTGGTCTGGGATGATTAATTATTTTCTTTAATGTTATCTTAAATGTTGACCCTCATTTTACGTGTTCAGATATGTCCTAAGACTAACGCTACTTTCCCACACCATTGAGGTGCTCTTACAGTATGCCTTGTTGCAGGTATGTTTAGCTCACACTAATTCATTTGACTTTTAATTTAAAGCAAATTCCATTGATTTGTCATATTAAGATATTTTTTACATTTATATTTAGAGCAGTCTTGGATGAGAAACATCTATTTTATTAACAGTTAAAGTATAGGCTAACTCATAAAATAAATGAATACATATATAAATTAGCCAATTTACTTAACTATTTACAACAAGTTTACATTTTAACCAGTAAAATAGATACATTTAATAATAAAAGTGCTCAAAATTCATAAATTCAAATTGTAAATTAAATGGCTGCTGTTCATAGGGAAGCTTTAACAGTGGACAGTCGCTTTAGTAGCATCTTGGCTGGTGGAGTAATTTCGAATGAGTGTTTAAGCTTGAGATGAACTACGTTTGCGTTTGTACGGTTTTAATCAACACCCTGACAGCCAATCAGAAAAGAGCATTAAGCCTGACCATGATATAAAGTCAGATAGTTCTGAAGCTTTACTTAATTGACTTTCAAATGAAAGAAATGAATTGTTTGGACAAATAATCATGCTCTCTCTCTCTCTCTCTCTCTCTCTCTCTCTCTCTCTCTCTCTTTGTTAGCGGGCACTCATCCCTGGCCCACCTTTCCTGTTAGGGGCGTGTTCTGTGGTCATTGCCTTCCTCGTCGCTCTCTTCATCCCTGAGAAATCGTCCTTCTCTTCTTCTTCCTCTCAGCTCTCCCTCAGTAACAAGCCCTTCCCAAGCAGTAAAGAGTCACTATCCTCACTGGCTGGTGTCCACATCAACACGCCTCTCCCGGGTAGCGATGATGAGACCCCTCCCACCACCAGCAATGAGGACTTTGAGCCGTTGCTGCAGGACAGTATCGTTTGATGGACAGGTGGAAGGACCACAGACAGTGGGATTCCAATTGTGATTACACTGATAGACATTTCTCACAAAGAAAAGAACTTGTTTTCTCCATGTTCTCCTCTACTTTGAAATTTAGAAGATATTGACTCAGAAGGCAGGGATAACAAATTAGGTTAGCAGAGTCTTGTGAATGACCCGTGTTTGTTAAACAAGGTGGCAGGAGCTTAAAGCTGCAAATAGGATGCCTGCATTTGGGCAAGTTTGGACAAAGACAACTTTGGGATTGGCAGAACAAGGCCACCATCTTTGGTGGCAGAAATAGTTTTGAAATGGAAAGGGCCCGTGTAGGTTTACAGCCTGACAGGAAGAGAATTATTTTTGTGGTTTTAAAGGAAGAATTATTGTTTATCTTAAAGCTTGAAGATGTTGATGTGTTTTTACCTTCAGCGGTATCATTCTGAGGCTGTATTTTAATGCTGTGTTTTACTTTTTTTTAATTGCTTATTTTACAGAGGAAACATGTCTGCAACATATTAACAGCAACCAAAGCATTACTGATGATGCTTTACAGTTTTGAAAGGAATTTTTTTACATAATCCTATCTGGACGACGGAGTATTGGGTCCGATGATGAGGAGAAAAAAAGAAAAGCAGGGGATTTTTTTTAACTGGCTCTTAAAGTAAAAGACTTGAAATGTTGAGTACCAAGTCAACATCAAGAAAAATTTTTTCCATTGTGGACTTGAGGAAAAAGTCAAAATGTTGTGAAAAGTGGCAGGGTCTAGTATAAAGTTGCAGTGCTGAAGTCAAGTGCTACTACTTTCACTGATTGTATAGAAAACTAAATCTAAAACACAAATTCAGTGATTTTCCTTCTATCGTTACAATAAGTGAGTAAGTTGGATGTCCAACACGGGAGACCCGGACTTGAAATGTATAGTACTCTTTTAGATAAATTTGAATTTTCTATTTGCTCTACTTAATAACATTTATAATGAGGCAAACAGAAGAGTACAAGCAGTACAACAAATCAGACATTTTACTGTTATCCAACCTTCCTATCAGTCATCGTGCTAAGCTAACAAGTTGACGCGAGTAAAAAATTTACTAGGCAGAGCAAACAGTGCAAAAAATTTATCTGAAAAAGAACAATTAGAGTTGAACCTGTGTCTGCATACATAAGCCCTACAGCAGTGGTCCCCAAACTACGGCCTGCCTCCACATTTGGCCCGGCCCCCTGAACAATACCAGGGACGCATTTTGTTTTTGTTTTTCCATATATGTGTATTTGTATTTGATAATGAAATTGATAGCTAGCTATGAACTATTTTCATTATTAACTATTAAGGTGTGTTCACACCAAACATGACGTGAATTTGATCGCTGGATCGATGTGTTTATATTCACGAATAAAGCAACGTGAAAATTCGCATTGCCATTTGGTGTGAACACACAGTCAGTTAGTAACTATTTCATACACGCACAGAATGTGACGTTCTATTCCACCCTTCTGCAGTCTCTGCTCCTATCTGGCAACCCACAGAAAAAAATCCTAGACCCGAACCCAGAGAGGGTTATTTGGTAGTGTCATTATATATTTCCTGACCTTTTTTCTGTGAAGAACCCAGAGAGGGTTATTGGGTTGTGTGGCTTTTTGGAAAACAGTACATTTTTACGTTTAGGCACCCCTGCGATCACACTTTTTTACAAACTGACCCTGGCCCCCCATCAGAGAAGGGAAAAGTTATGTGGCCCTCACAGAAAAGGTTTGGGGAACCCTGCCCTACAGTAAGGCTCTAGTCATTGGATTTTCCTACTGCAACAGTATTTCACCTTTATTCTTGATCCATATCAAATTTTTCTTAATATTTCTATTTTTTAAAGTGCCTGATGAAAAAAATCTTCTTGACTTTGACTTCATTCTTGACATTTAGCCTTTTTTCCCCCAACATTTTTACTTTTTCTCAACGTGCACCTTGACAAAGAAAACTTCTTCCTCTCATTTTTTCCCTCTTCTCTGGCTCTAATATTCCTTCATATATCTGTCATGAGCTAGATAATAATAGAGTACAACAAGCTGAAAGATGGGTCAACAACCTAAAGTCTAAAAAAAAAGTCAAAATATCACTTAAAAGACATACTTTATCATAATCTGGTTATGTTTTCAGTTTAATCTAGACCATGTTCGCAACACATGCTCTACAGAGCCAAAAAATGTTTATTTTTAGATATTTTAGATGAAATGAAAGAAGTTAAATAATCTTGAATGAACCATTATACTGTATATAATACCAGAGCACCTCACAGTGTTTTATCAGTCACATTTTGCCACTTTACCTCAGATCAGTGTGTTTTTCAATCACACTCAACCTGGATCAATCACTGCCTATCTCGGTTAATTTTAACATTTGCATTTTACTTGTTTGATATTACCCTGAAACATCTACAGTGAATTAATTGAATACTAGCGTGTGTGTGCCTGTCTGTGTGTGTGTGTGTGTGTGTGTGTGTGTGTGTGTTTGTGACACATTTTTGAGGTTCTTTGTTGAAATATGCAAATGATGTATTGTAAAAATTAAATGTGCATATATTTGCTTGCTTTTCTGTAATCAGAAATCTGATCATTGGATAAAACCAGGTCTAAAACTTGTTTAATGTTGATGACATATTAGAATGTTGAATGTCGAATGTTTTTCATCGGGGGATTTTGGATATCTCTTTTTAGCACTCCATAAATCAGGAAATGCTGTCAACAGCCATAAAATAACTTTTTGTGCCATGTTTTTTTAGGGAAAAAGTTATTTGAAAATAATGATATTTAACAATATGTGGATAAAAAGTAGAAAGGGGGGCAGGGTGGCTTGGAGGTAACATGGCCATCTAGGCAAGGCAAGGCAATTTTATTTGTATAGCCTGTTTCCACCACCAGTTTGTCTCCAGGGCTTCCCATGGCATCATAACAACATCCTCTGTCCTCAGACCCTCACATCGACTGAGGAGAAACTCCATAGAAAACCTTTAACAGGGAAAAATCTGAGAAACCTCAGGGTGAGGAGGGGAGGAGGATCCCTCACCAGGAGGGACAGACGTGCAGTAGATGTTGTTACAGACAACAGTTTATAACACATGTTATGAATGTGGACTTCTGGTAGGCGGGGGGGAGCAGGGAGAGCGAGCCTGCTTGATGGGAGAATTGGATGGCAGCAACCGAAAGGTCATTGGTTCGATCCTCACTTCCTCCAGTGACCATGACCATGACGAAATATCCTTGAGCAAGATACTGAGCCCCTAATTGCTCCTGGTATGTGTATATATATATATAGATATAGATATAGATATTTAGAGAGAGAGAAAAGAGAGAAAACATACACACCTATGTTTATTTTGTACATTTTAGTTCACTTGAAGATGTGTAATGCAAGATAATTAGCAGCCAATTCTTAAGATGGACCTGAATAAGAAAAGATATGGCCTAAAGGGCTAAGCATAATTTGATTGACATGTGGTTCTGTAATCCACTCATTTTTATTGTAATTATACTCCATTAGCCACCACCCATTTTTTCTTACTAGGAATAAGCGATACTGACATGCTTTTTCCAATCCTAAATCCTATTTTGTAGCATCAGTTTACAAATGTATTTCCAAAATGATACCCAATTTCAGAGAGCTATCCTCTGACTTCCGATGCCAGAGCTGTTATCGATATGACCAAATAAACTTTTGAAATCTCACTAAATCTAATTTGCACAACCAGCAGATTCTCCAGTACTGTAATTCCATGCTTAAAGAAATTTGGCAAAATGTGACAATGCTCTTGGTGGTGCAGTGGTCAGCACTGTTGCCTCACAGCAAGAAGGTTCTGGGTTTGAGCCCCAGCTGGAGAACAGGGTCTTTCTGGGTGAGTCTCCATGTTCTCCATGTTCCTGCGTGGGTTCTCTCTGGTACTCCAGCTTCCTCCCACAGTCCAAAGACATCAAGAGGGGACCAGGTTAATCCAGACTCTAAATTGACCGTAGGCGTGGCTGGGAGAGCCAATGGTTGTCTGTCTCTGTGTTGGCCCTGCCATGGACTGGTGACCTGTCCAGGGGGAAGGCTGCTGGGATAGGCTCCACCCCCACCACCCTAACAGGAGAAGAGGGAGAAGATGGATGGATGGACAATGCTTTTTTTCTGCCCAGACAAAACTTTCATTCAGCATAAGTCAACAGTCTTGCAAATCAAGATTGTCTAATTACCCTCAGTCCAACACTGTATCATTTAAAAACACTCGCAGATATAAACTTTTTCACTGCTTTTGTTTTCCAGTGAATAAATTGAAGTTGTACTTGAAGTACTTAGTAGCAAATGTGAAACAAAAGCTTAAGAGAAAATTTGATGCTGATGAATTAAACAGTATATAAGTGGCACAGAGTGTACAGTTATTTGCCTTATGGGCTGACAATGTAAATGTACATGTGGATGATACAGTGTGTATAACATAAATACAGTTTAGGATTGGCTTATTTATTATGGTTGATATAAAGTTGAAGTGGTTGATCATTCAGCTTTTAGTCCTGTGTAGCAAGCATTGCTGCAGCATTTATTTCTGTAACACTATGAAGAAAGCATCCCGATGTCCTTTTTCTCACAGCCTTACCAACAGGAGAACTACAAATGTAAAATCTGTGCTGTGGCCAACAAAAGGGGTCACAGGGTGAGTAAAATCTAAATTATTTATCCAGGAAATTGTCACAATAATCTACACATCACATTCTTATTGAAGCTTGCTGTAAAATGGCAAACTCCATCTTTTGAGTTATTCTCGCACACAATTTTTCCTTTAGAATCAATCAAATCACAGAAAATAACTTCTTAAACCTTGATAACCAATAATTCAGGTTTGTCAACAAAGAAGATACTCCAAATCCCACATCATGCAGAGTATATGAGCAGAGTATATGTGTGCATGTGTAATGCAAACATTGTTATTGATGACATTGGCTCAGATAGTTAAGCAGTAGTAAATTGCCTCGACAGTGTTAATATTATACATGAGTTAAATGTCTATATGCGAAGAATTGAACTTAACATGGAAATATCCATAAATACAACATGTTTTGTTTGGATGTGTACAAGCCAGTCTTAGGTTCTTTGAGATTAAAACAAAACAACACTCGACAACTTGACATCTGCATTACGAGTCTTACTAGGCTTCTTGTTTTCTTCATTCCATTTCAACAGTTGTATTATCAATAGTTGTATGTTTTGTTGGCTGTCGAAGCTACTACATGTAAAAGTGTCTCTTTGAATGACTTTAAATATTGAAACATGAAGCTGACAGCATCACCATGTGTTCAGTTATTTACTGTTTAACTTTTGGTTCATAATATATGGACCACAAACCCTATGGAGACAATCAGTATTATTCACCAATATTCAAAGTCCTAAGAGTTAAGTCAAGTCAATTTTATTTGTGTAGCGCCAAATCACAATAAAGGCTGCATGGTGGTGCAGTGCTTAGTACTGTGGCCTCACAGCAAGAAGTTTCTGGATTTGAGTCCCGGCTCGGGCACAGGATCTTTCTGGGTGAGTCTCCATGTTCTCCCTGTTCCTGCGTGGGTTCTCTCTGGTACTCCGGCTTCCTCCCACAGTCCAAAGACATGCAATTGGGGACTAGGCTGATTGATACTCTAAATTGACCGTAGGTACGAATGTGAGTGTGAATGGTTGTTTGTCTCTCTATGTTGGCCCTGCGATGGACTGGTGACCTGTCCAGGGTGAACCCTGGCTCTCGCCCGTAGCCGATGGGATAGGCTCCAGCCCCCCCGCGACCCTTAACAGGAATAAACAGAAGACAATGGATGGATGGAGTCACAATAAAAGTTCTCATGACACTTTACAAGCAGACCAGGTCTTGTACCTCACTCCTTCAATGAATTTACATCCAGCAATTCTCCATCAGCAAGCACATGCTGCAGCAGCTGTGACAAAAACCTTCCTTTTACCAGGCAGTTACATGGAGCAGATCCAGGATCAGTGGGACCAGCCATATGCTGTACGAGAAATCATACAGATTCATGATTCTTAAAATGAACCAAAAAATTTGTCAATACTAGTGAAGATATGAATCAGAAAGTTCTGCTGTCATTGCACAAAAATACTCAAACAAGATTGGCGACATAGAACCTTAAAGGTCTACATTGATACAAACCTTCATGCACAAACATAAAAACATCTAAAGAAGTCCTCTTCCTCAGATGAATGGGAACCCTCACTGATGTGATTCTCAGTCTGACCGTCAAAGTGACTTCTGACATAATCAAGGCCTGTGGAATAAAAAACAAATATCAGGATAATTTAGACCAATCCATCCATCCATCCATCCATCCATTTTCTTCCGCTTATCCTGTTAAGGGTCATGGGGGGCTGGAGCCTATCCCAGCGGCTTTCAGGCCTGTGGCGCGTCACCCTGGACAGGTTGCCAGTCCATCGCAGGGCCAACTTATATAGACAGACAACTATTCACACTCACATTCATACCTACGGTCAATATAGAGTATTCAATTAGCCTAGTCTCCATTTGCATGCCTTTGGACTGTGGGAGGTGACAGTGCTGACCACTGCATCATCATGCCACCCATAATTTAGACCATATGAAAGTACTGTAATGTAATCTGTGTGTCAGATTCTCTATGTGTCATTAAATGTAATTTCAAACTCATTTCACTGTTTCTAGAGAAATTGCACATATTGAGGGGATGTTGAGAAGAGAGACATTTACCAAGGTTGAGGATATTTTCATCACTTGTCCAGCAGGTCTTAAATTTGAGATGTCGAATGTCTGTGGCTGTGATCCCTGGATCTACAAGCACCTCTTCAAAGCGTTCGAAAGAGATGCAGCAATCAAAGGCTAACAGAGCTTGGAGGAGACGTGAAGGTGTTGGAGCTTGGTCTTTCGCAGAGTTACTCTATGGCGGGGACCAAGCATCCCATCTGAACACGGGTTTCTCCCTGAAGGACGTCAAATGCATTTGCAACTGAGCTCATTCTTTCCGTATTCTGCAAGAAATGCAAGTTCCTGTTGAGTAAACCTGTACAAAGAATCAATCAAACAATCAATCTTTATTTATACAGCGGCAAATCACAACAAAAGCCATCTCAAGGCATTTCACATAAAGAGCAGGGGCCTCATTTATAAAAACTGGTGTAGAATCCATACTAAATGTTTACGTACACCGAAAAGCTGAAAAGTGTCCATGCAAAAAAAAAAAAAAAAGATTTATAAAACCGTGCGTACGAACACCTGCATGCACTTTCCCTTTATAAATCACAGTCCAGCCGGAAAGTTGCGTTGCAGGATTTGATTCATGTCTCTCCCTCTCCACACCCACGATTCACCATGTATGGTCATGCAAATTACCTCATGAATATTTTGCATATAAATATGCATGATGGATCCACGGCATTTCACGCTCAATCATGGCAAACCATACAAAAGAGGAACTTTTCAGAGATCAGGATGGAGGTGCTTGCTGATGAGGTGGTGGCGAGATGGGAAACTTTATTCGGCGGCCATTCAAGTGGAATTACCAACAAACGAAAAGCCACTGAATGGCACGCCGTGGCCACGACAGTAAGCGCGGCTGGCACGGAGCACAGCGTCGCCGAAATAAAAAAAGAAGTGGTCCGATCTGAAGGTGGAGGCAAAGAAAAAAGTGGCTTTGCACCGCCGAAGCGTGGCGGCTACAGGTGGGGATCGGAAAACACATGAAACGGCACGTGTGACATTAGTGTTTTAACAAACGGCTCCGTTATCCACCGCCGCTTATTATGTAAAAGTTCATAAATCAACAAAAACAGTCAGTAAAAACACAAACAAAAAAGGATTTAGTCACATTTATCTTTAAACAAAACTTGATAAATGCATGTGGAATTTGTTCTCTTGCACACGTAGTCTACATTTGTAAACTAGGTTATCAACAGCTGGCAGTGCGGATGGCTGTGATATCCCAGACCTGTTCACGCAGCATTTATTATTAGGGCCCGAGCCTGAAGGTACTTCAGGCGAAGACCCAATTATGTTTGCTCGTTAATATCTATTAACTGAATAGAATAGAAATCTATAAATTTAATTTATATCTTTATTATCTATACTAATTTAATTTTTTTTAAAAAGTTAGGCCTATATTGTGATATGGTGGTCAAAATAAATAAGCATACCTGTCGGATAATTCCCTCTGGAACTCGCCCGTTGCCAAGAAACCCAACTTGTCTGCACTTTAATGTGTGCAGGTATGGTGTGGTTCCTGTGGGTTGGTCGCTCTAAAATTGGACTCAATTCAGCAATCAGATCCAAGAGCAAGGCTCTAGGTAGTCTGAAAGGTCATGAGCCAGGAAATCATCCCGATCTCGGAACACCCTCTCCAGTCGGATCCGTCCATTGGCATGGTCTTCAAGAAGAGCAAGTGCCCCATTGCGCATGACTGCCACTGCATGGCTATTTATATGTGCTCCTTAACCAATTGTTCTCACCTTGTCACAATTGTCTCTAAAATGTGCGTAAGCAAGGTCTGTAGATTGCTTAAAGTTGCGCACATTCCTACACTAGTCTTTTTTTTTTTTTATAAATGCCAACTCTTGCGTAAGAAGTTGTGTAGGCACTTCCAAGCCTGTTTTTTTTGCGTAAGCAAGCTCTATAAATGAGGCCCCAGGTCTTGAACTTTCCTCTTTAATTCAAAGAAGAAAAGAAAAACACAACATGGAACATTTAGCCAACTTGATGTAGCACCGTCAACTGGCTAATTAAAAAGGAAAAATATTATCATCTTAGACTTTTAGAAATGTACTTGTGTTGCTAAAAATCACATCCATAGTAAATAAAGGGACTGCACACTGACATAGTGCATACTTGTGTTCTACAGTACTCAAAGTATAAAACTGTAACTTCATCTATTGTTTATCACTTTATTAACTGAAAGGCAGAAAAAACAAGCACTCACTTAAGTGTATCTAGTTCATTGCAGACAGCTGCAAGGGCCCCCTCGCCTTGTTCTCTTGTTATTCTCACTATTCTTCCTACCGCTGAGAAGAGTGAATTCCAGCTTGTAGCAGCAGGCCTTAGGAGTTGGAGTTTGCAGTTGTCTTCAACAGCTTCAGATGCGGTGGTTGATCTTGAACTTTTGTTTTACAGGCTAGAGCAGGAGTCGGCAACCTGCGGCTCCAGAGCCACATGCGGCTCTTCAGCCTCTTTGTTGCGGCTCCCTTTCGCGTTAACAAAAAAAAAAAAAAGATGAAAATGATTTTTTTTTTTATGAAAATGAATAACGGTTATTTCTTAATTTAATTTTTATTTATACATTATTATTTTTGCATTTTATTTACAACTACTACGGTTATATAGCCTATTTTAACATCTAATTTTGTAAACTTTTTTTTCAAATAATTTGTCATCTAAAATATGCGTCACATTAACGTCTAACAAGATCCTGAATACAAGCGTCTGAAATGAGTTTCCTCCTCAGAGAGGCTGGGCTCTCCCTTAGAGACAGGGTGAGAAGCTCAGTCCTTCAGGAAGGCCTCAGAGTAGAGCTGCTGCTCCTCCATGTGGAGGAGTCAGTGGAGGTGGTTTGGGTATCTGGAGAGAATGCCTCCTGGACGCCTCCCTCAGGAGGCCCCGAGGCTGACCTAGGACATGCTGGAGGGATTATATCTCTCGGCTGGCCTGGGAACACCTCGGGATTCCCATGTAGAGGAGTCAGTGGAGGTGGTTTGGGTATCTGGAGAGAATGCCTCCTGGACACCTCCCTCAGGAGGCCTCGAGGCTGACCTAGGACATGCTGGAGGGATTATATCTCTTGGTTGGCCTGGGAACACCTCGGGATTCCCCCGGAAGAGCTGGTGGGAGTGGCTGGGAGAGGACAGTCTGGGTGTCATGGTTTGCAGTTTGCAACACTAGTTTCTCCAAGGCACCCTGAATGCATCACCTCTCACTCCCTCAGCCAACCTCCTCTGCCAATCAGTCTCTATCACCTGCACCTGTCCCATAGCTATTTAGGTCTCCCTCTCCCTTTGTTCTCTGCCAGATTGTGATGCTCGATGCTAAACTCTCCAGCGTTTTCGCTTGGACTGACTTCCCGGCTTCGACCCTGCCTGCTTCGACTACTCCCCCCTGCCTCAGCCCTGGTAACCACTTCTGCCTTGATTCACTGCAAGACTGCCTCTGTTTTTGCCTGCCCATTATTGTGGTTACGTTCCTGGCATCCTCGGAATAAAGGCCATTACCGATTCAACTTCTGTTTCTAAGTGTGTTGCATTTGGGTCCATAACCCCCACCATTTCACTGGGCTTCCTTGCTGAGGCTCCTGCCCCTGCGACCCGAACCAACCAGATAAAGCGGCGGATGACACTAGTGTTAGCGTGCATTAGCATTAATAGGCTAATGCTAATTTAGCATTTATAGATGACCTCACACCATGTGCATTAACATGAGAATGCCAATTAATATAAGCTCAGCATTAATATGCCAATGGTAATTTTGTGTATGTGATGCAAGATACACACCACCTTACATCTATACCACTCATATTACAATGCTAATGCTCATTTTGCATGGAAAGTGGGAAATGGATAGTACTATTAATGGTGTATAGGAGCGGGAGTAATGTTCTATGGCACAAATGTTTAAATTGTCCTTACTGGTGAGTTTGCTTGGATGTTAAGGATGAATTTTTTCAATTCTCCTTTAGATATATATCCCATTATGACATCAAAACAAAACTTTTGTGTTGGAGAGGTTGTCAACAAATTGGAGATTTAACACATTTTTGGGCTTGCCTTATGTAATGCATCTATAGCAGGAGTGGGACACATTGTATTTACAAAGAATTTTCATGCTAATAGCTCACAAAGTAATTACTCAACTGGCCCAAGAATGACCCAACTGTTAAAAGTTTGACACAAACAGTGGAAGATGAACCATATGGAATATAAAACTTCAACTTGCAAAACTTAAGTTTCATTTACTTTAAAATGTGGACATGTGTGATATAACTAAAGAAATAAGCATACAAGTGACCTCAAAATAGTGTGGGGAAAAGAAACTTGGGCTAATAGTGGTGTGTAACTTGTAGTACTGCTGTATTATATTGGCATAATCCATCCATCCATCGTCGTCTTCCACTTATTCCTGTTAAGGGTTGCGGGGGGGCTGGAGCGTATCCCAGCAGCTACGAGCGAGAGGTGGGGTTCACCCTGGACAGGTTGCAGGGCCAACACATAGAGACAGACAACCATTCACACTCACATTCATACCTACGGTCAATTTAGAGTATCAATCAGCCTAGTCCCCAAATTGCATGTCTTTGGATGGTGGGAGGAAGCTGGAGTACCAGAGAGAACCCAGCAGGAACAGGGAGAACATGGAGACTCCACACAGAAAGACCCCGTGCTCCAGCTGGGCCTCAAACCCAAAACCTTCTTGCTGTGAGGCAACAGCGCTGACCACTGCACCAATGTTCCGCCTTTATTGGTATAATAGTGAAGTCAAATCAATTTTATTTGTATTGTGCTAAATCACCACAAAAGTTATGACACTTTACAAGTAGAGCATTTATCAGCGTTTGGAGATATTTTTTAGAATTATGGATTATGGTGAATGATGTTGTGGATATCTTTTTTTTGCAAGTACCTGACCCAAATGCAAACACTCTGAGGAGGTAAGGCATTTTAAGGAGTTTATCTACAAAGAAATGAATGGATGGGTCTGGGTTGTTTGGGGGCCAGGGTGATGCCATTCAGTGTACCAATCTAATTAGATAGCGTGTCTCTAAGGTGTTTTGGGCCCAGCACAATAACTTCAGTTTTGTCAGAGTTTAATAAAAGGAAATAAAGGGTCCTCCATGTTTTTGTGTCCTTTAGACGGCCTCCATTGTAGTCAGCTGATTTGTTTCATGGGGATGCATTGATAAGTACAGCTGTGTGTCGTCTGCATAGCAGTGAAAATGAATTGAGGGTTTCCTTATAATGTGATATAATAATAATAATAACAATAACGAGCAAACATCATAGGGTCTTCGCCTGAAGTACCTTCAGGCTCAGGCCCTAATTAAAGCTGCAAGCAGCGTTGTTAGGGCCTGAGCCCCCGCGCGGCCTACGGCCGCGTCCTTGACACCGGCCCGAATCCAACGGTGTAATCGGCAAATCCCTAGGCCTTGTAGTTTAGGAGATATGAGCCTCAGTGCGGTGCACAGTGTGAGTGCAGAGTTGAGAGCTGGCCCTTTAAGAGCCCCTCCCTTCTCTGCTCGCTCTCTGCTGTCTGTGTCAGAGTGGAGAGCAGAGGAGGATTTGGCAGTTTAACTGTGAAACACAGTCATAACTCTGCATATATGGGTCAAAAGTGGAATGTAAAGACATCAGTGCGTAGAGTTTTTTCTCAGGAATTCAATGGTGTGCTTTTTGAATGTGTGAGTGTTTTAATTTAGAAGCGACAAGTGTTTGTTTGAGAGTATGTACATGAGGGCAGAGAAGCTCCAATTCTGGTTTCCATGACTGCAGTAAACAAATCTCTGCCATCTCTGTCAGAGCTGAGAGCAGAGCTGAGAGCAGAGCTGCCAGCTGGCTCATTAAAAACCCCTCCCCCGCTGCACTTTCTTTGATCTGTGCTAGAGTGGAGAGAGTGGAGGATTAAAAGAAATGTAGTGTGTAAAAGCTGAATAACTCGGCCTACGTTGGTCAAAAGTAACACAAAATACCATATTTTTGTAGGGATTTTTGTCAGGAATACAGTGATATGTTTTTAAAAGCTGTGCGATGTATGGTATAGACGTGAGAAGCATTTGTTTGAGAGTATGTACCCTGAGAGGACACGCTCCCCCCATAGACTTCCATTGTAAGCGTGAAACGTGTCTCCCCCACTTTGAGAGCTTATAAAATCCAAACCGAGCGCGTAGTATATTATTCTTACTGAACTTTTAATCAGCACAGTTGGGAGAGTAATGTGTGAAAGTTTGGAAGCCCTGGCATTTACGGTTTAGGAGGAGATAGATTTTGTTCGGGGAGTAAAAAAAGTCCTGATTTTGACAGTTTTGTCCAATTTGTGGACATTCTGTTGGAGATAGGTGAGGGGTCAGAGTGTAAGAATTGTTCGTCTTGATGAGACGAGTTCAACGGTGTTGGTCCCATGTCTGTGGGAGTTTTGTGTGAGGAGTTATAGCGCGCGAAATTAAAAAAAATTATCTTTTTTTTGTGTGGCTCCCTAGGTGGCGCTATAGACTTTAGTGGCGTTTTTGTTTTTGATTAGTGAATGTTGAGACATACCGAACGATTGTGCCAAATTTCAGCGAATTTCATGCATGTTCAGGGGGTCAAATTAGATTATGCGCATTATGCGCATTATGCGCATATAGCGCGCACTCATTGAGAGCAAGAACAGTATAATACCAGGTTTTGAATGGGTGTGTATGTGAAAACTGGCTCCGGGCCGTCTGGCCCAGTTGCCTCATGGGTGTTGGGGGGGCCTGGGACACTGTTTAGTGTGTGTTTTTAGTGTTTTTAGTGCTGCTAATGTGTTGCTCTGCCGAGCAAACATAATAGGGTCTTCGCCAGAAGTACCTTCTGGCTCAGGCCCTAATAATAATGTGAAAGCTGTTTTATCTTTCAGTGCTCCTATTCTTACTATTAACACTACTTCAGGATTTAAAAAAAAAATTCACATCCCCTTTCACATCACACTGTTATATAAAGACACAGTTACAGCGGCCTGAATTGCTGTCTGGCTTGATAAATCACATTACTTTTGCTAAATTAAGATATTTACCTGTTCTCTTACCAGTATTTTTCACCCATGTATCAATGACACATGTTGCACATTCATTAAAGCAATTAGTCATAACTCATTATTAAATTACATGATCATTGCAAGAAAGAAATCAATTTGA